>NW_009953786.1:5085567-5148894 GCF_000747805.2 Chaetura pelagica | reverse complement strand
CTAGAAGAGAATGAAGTATTTTCTAATAATGTCAGTGAAGCCTTTGGAGTTTGGTTTTTTTGTTCGGTTGTTTGGTTTTTTTACCAAGAGGTAAGGCTGAAAGAAATTGGAAGCAGCATTGATTGGGCTGAGTACAAGCCTAGTGTAATGTCAGCCTTGTGCTTATGCTGTATTTTTCAGAGGGTAGAAGGTTGTTTTTTGCAAACCTTTCCATTGTTCTATTTTTAAAGCTCTTGTTAAGCAAACATTTCAATGGAAGGAATCGCTGACTTGTGTGTTGTTAATATTGGGGTATTAAATTTAAACGCATAGAGTGCAATTCCTTAAACTGCAGTAGTGAAAACACTATTGGATACCCCAGTTATTCAGTGGGTTCAGCTTTTATTTAAAGAAAGGGTTTGGTAGTGCAAAAAAGGGGTGAAAAAATTAAAAACATGACTCAAGTGATTTTAAACTTGAAGCATCTGAAACAATAGCCCTGCAATGCTGTCCCTGTCATTTCAGTGGCTTCCAGCACAGTTGCCAATGTTGGTGCTCCAGATTGTCTCAAGTTAACTCTTTTGCCATTCATTACAGCAGGAAAGAAGGAATAAAAAGAGTTGCCTGTTAGGGAAATCTTAAAAAGTCTGAGCAGCTCACCAGTCAGTTGGGAGAGAAAAGGCCCCCTGCAGATGTGCAGTAACTTGGCTCAAATGTTTGTAGCAAAATTGCATCTTAGTTATTGAATACTTGCTAAAATTGTTTAGGCAAGTGAGGAATCATGACTTTTCAGTGAAGTAGTGAACATGCATGATGAAATGCATTTGAATTTGATTAAAATACCAAAGGAAAACAAGGGTTCTAAGAAGACATAGAAAGTATAGTGGGGAAATGAATGAGGGACCTTGCTTGGTTTTCCTAAAAAGGAATCAGCGTGGAGAAAGTGGACTTATTCCCAAGTTAGGGAAATGCTGCTAAAATTGACAAGTAAGTGACAACTAAGTGAACAACTTGTTGCTTAAGAGCAGCTGGCTTCAAGAGAGAAATGCAGTAAGCAGATTTAATAGTGCTCTGCCACTGAAAGAAGGAGAATCCGGCTCTTCCATCCATTTCTGTTCCCAGTGTGTACTTTGTCCTGCCATTTGCACTTTTTGGACCCCTCTGCAAGCTGCTTCATTGAGCTAATGCAGCATAAAATTACCCTGATATAGAAATTAGGTTTGATTTCTTGGGTTTTTTTTATTATTATTAATTTGGTGTGGTTAAGGGAGCTTAAGAAGAATCTGATTTCCAGCTGTGGTGTACAGGAGAAAAAGAGTAATTTGGTTGCTGGTGGGGTGAGTGAGTGAATTTCTGGTCACCCATGAAAGGGCAAGGTTTGCTGCCACCAAACCCAGTCCTTGTGCTCCTCTTCAGTACCCATCCTTGCCATCTGATGTGACTGACCCAGCGGGAGTCCTGCACTGGGTACTCTTATTATCACTTAGCAGTAGCATTTGGGGTTGGCAAAAGAAGGCTTAAGTGAGATTTACTTAGTGGAAACTCAAGTTGTGATTTAATAGCTAAGGCAGGTCTTGTGTGGAGAGACAGATATAAAGGGGATTGTATCTGTAAAAAGAGAAAAATAACAAAAAAAAAGGATGTCAGTACCAAGCGAGAGCAAGGAAGATTAAAAAGTGTACTGTACATAAGCATTACAGACTTTAAAAATCTGTTTTCATTTAACTTATAAACCACTGTCCAGTTTAGATAATTACAAGATGCTTTGGGTTTTTGTAGCATTAGGGTTTGAGTCTTTGCTTTTACTTTTTGAAATAAAGCTTTTAAAGCTGTATGTAGCAAAGGTGTAGAGTGTATTAAGGTCACTTGCTAAGTAAAGAGAGTGCTCTGTGTTCAATGTACAGTAGGTGTGTGTGCTTGGGTAGCTGTATGCTTGGAAAAGCTATCAGAAGAAGGTCTGATAACATGTTTAGCTGTGTGAAAACCAGCTGTGTCCAAAGCCTGAATAAGTTAATTGTTCAAAAGGCAGAGCATTCCTGGCAGTTTTGCCAGCTTGAGCAGAGGTTGCTGAGGTCTCTGTGGAAAGCTTCCTTCCGGAGGAGGCAGGCTTGGTGTTCATGTAGCATCAAAACAGTAGGTCTCTGCCTCTCGTTGCCTGGTACTGCCCCGGCTTTGCACCTGCTCTGGTGCTTTATGGAGCCTTTGTGGCTGTTCAGGTTGAAAAATCTGCACAGAACTGCATGGGAAGAGCAATTTGAATGGCAGCAAGAACAAATCGTAGTCTTCTCAGGGTGGAAAGGTGCATCCGTGGGAACAGGGAAGATCAGGTCTTGTCCTCAGATCCATCCCCTTTCCCCCATGGTGCAACTCTGAGTATCTTAGTCTTGTTGATGTATCTACATATCACATTATGCAGATTGCAGATTCTCCAAAAGCCCTGGGTTGCTTGTACCCCTAGTTCTGTACCTGTGAAGGCAGCATTTAGCATTTGATTAATGTAATAGTATGCAGTGTAGACTGAGACTTTTGTGGCACAGAAATCTCTCTCTAGAATAGTTTGGGTGGCAGCAGATAGCATCCTGCGGCTCTTTTGCCAGGGAGATTGTATATTGTTTAATTTATCACAAGTGTTTCTATGTACAGGTAGTCAGATAACTCAGTATAGACATAAAAGGCTTTGTTTTTACTCTTCAGACACCATCCTGTCAAAACACTGCTGGATCACCAAATATATGGCTGATAACTTCTCTGGAGTTTTGATTTTTGATTCCTGATTCTTCATTAGCAGCAATCATTCATTTGCATAACTTGCAAAATATTGAAAGAAATTCTATATCCTAATGACTGATAACCTCAAGTGAGGAGACTGGGAGAAGGGAAAAAAGTGAACCGATACACACCAAGCATGAGGTCTTTTTTAATCAACATCAGGGAATATCAGGTCAGGCTTGTGATAAGAATTAAGTTCCTAATTCTAAGTGTATCCATAATGCCTTTCATCTGCGAAACACTTCCACAAATACTGATTAATATGAATTACAGCTTGGTGGTTACGAAAACAGGGCTGCGAAAGTCTGCGCAGATCGCTGATAACATAGAGTTCATGGGGTTTTTTTCTGAATTCAAGGCTTTGTATGAGATATTTCCCCTCCCTGCCCAAGTGCTTTGTGTTCCACAAATATAAACTCTGAAGCACATGCAGCAGTAGCTGCCCCGCTGCCATCACGTTCCCAGTGTGCTGTGTATCACGAGGCAGTGATGTTGTGTCCCCACCCTGAGCTCAACAGCAGCTCATCTTCTGGTGGCCTGGGTTTGGACAGTGACTAAGAGCAGCCTACTTTGACTGGGCTGTCCTCAGTTTGCATGTTGGTACTTCCTGTTTTAAAAACATGGAATGCTTAATGCCAACAAGTTAGATCTTCCAGGTGCCCCACAGGTGATGCTACAGCTGAAAAAACAGTGAGCCTGTCCTCATCTGAGGAGCCATGACCTTGCCTTCTTAGTTGTGACTTTAAAAAAGCACAAATAGTGTTACACATATTGTATCAGTCTTCTAGTCCCAAAAATGTAAAAAATTATAACCATGTCTCCATTTCAACCCTTTACCTTGAGTTATTGATCTTACTCCATTTTATGTAAAGCTAAATGCAAACTTTTAATTGTGCATGCATATATGCAGTATGCATTCTAGCTGCTGGTAACCATCTGCTGAAATAATTTAATGGAAACACTTCATTATCTGGAAATGGACTAAGTTGTGAGATTTAAATGCTTTTTATTGTGCTGACATTCCACCTGATGGCTGGCTTGCAGCTGACAGACTACTTTGAATGGATCTGTGAAAGCTGCCTACGAAAAGCAAGTTCATGTATTCTTTGTGGAAGTGGCATATGGAGCTGACTAAAAGGGATCCTCAGTTCCCCTGGAAAACTTGTGGGAGTTGACAAGTTGAAAAAATTTTGAAATCTCCACACAATTATCCAATTCTTGCTTAAAAATAGCCATGTACTCTCATGCTTCATATTATTCTCCTTACACAGGAAGGTGAGGGGAAAAGAGGAATGACAAACACTAAGCACATGAGTAAGAGATGTAAAGTCTCCTATTCCTTTGACATAAAAGGGCCAAGCTGCAGCAAGTGCCCCCACATGCTGCAGCAGCTCTTCCTCCTCATCGGTGCTGCACCAACAGGTGCAACTACAGGTGGCAGCTGCAAAGGGGGACTGCAAACCCTCACACCTACACTGCCAGTAATCATTTTTGGAGTGGTTTATTCCTTGCCTTCCAGTTGGGCTGTGGCAGTGTACTATGGAGAAATAGTAATATACCATGGTGTACATCTAACACACAATACCATATGGTCTACTGTGCTACTGCAGAAAGCTCTGATAAGTTGTTTTTCTTCTCCAATATATTGATGTATGGTCTTGCTGTAGTTCCTACATATTTTCTTGTTCACCTTTGGTGTTTTGAAAATGATGTTTAAATCAAATGGTGGTACAATGGTGGTACGCTTAATCTCTTCAGAAGTCAACTTGTCTATGCAAAGCTGATGGAGTTTTAGTAAGCAGGGAAAAAAAAATGAGAAGAATGAAACAAGCATAAAAAATGGATGGTACAGAATGCATTACTTGTTCTCCTCTTTGCTGGTTGTTATCTCCATTTAGCATTATGTCCATTCTGGCTTTTAACACTGTTTCTCCCTACTCCCTTATTTTTAGGGTTGGTCGACGGCCCATACTGCTCTTCTCTGTCATATTCATTTTGATATTTGGACTGACTGTGGCACTCTCAGTGAATGTGACCATGTTCAGCACACTCAGGTTTTTTGAGGGGTTTTGCCTGGCTGGAATAGTCCTCTCCCTGTACGCACTGCGTGAGTATGCCTTAATCACCCCTTCAAATGTGTCTTTATTGAGTATGGGGTTTCCTGTTCTTTGGCTGCCCATTTTCATCCAAACAGATCGAATCAGAATTGTACAGACTTAAAAAGCTTTAGCCTGAGTTTTGGTAAGAAAGTAGAGGTTTTGCAGCTACTTCTTTAGGTTTCTACAGAACAGCATGTAAAGCTGTTTGAGAGGTCATTTTAAGAACTATAAGGCATTTTGGGTTGGTTTGTTGTTACTTAAACCTAGAAGTTATCTGTGGCATGGCCATTGTGTAGTAGAAATGGATTTCACCTTGCAGTATTGAGCTCAGTAAGACATTCCCCACTTTTGCTGTCTCTAGGGATATGTATTCTGGCACTTCAGAAATTCCTCTGTCACTTACAGCAGGAGATCCCATGTCCCTGCCTCAGGATTGTAAAGTACAGCAAAAACACGTGAGAAGAGCCTGAAGTCCTTTTATCTTTGTTATTGTTGTTATTTTTGACTAGGTGTTTATGTGTATTTATTCGTTCTTGTCCAAATAATTACTGATGCAGCAGAACAGTCATGCACCCAAAAAAAATGGTCATACGTATTGCAATGGGAATTAGTTGTGTAAAAGAACTCCATCTGTCTTGAGTTTTTCTTAGTTAACCTTAATAATGTTTTAACTGACATCATCAGAACTTTATAGAGCTCTGTAGATATTTCCAGTTAGGTCTTCTAATAGTCTGTGGATGGAGCAGCTGACTTCTGTCCTCAGCTCTAGGCATCTTTTGGCTCTCTATAGCACAATGATGGGCTGTGGATAATGTGGGTGTCATGTAGGTCCTGTTGTCCACAGCTGCGTGTCCCTTCCAGCTGCCTGTGGGAGCATGACATGGTAACAAGGTGGTGCATGTTGTGGTAACCCCTTTGCCCATGGCTGTGAACAGCTTCTGGCTGGCTGTCCATGATACGGAGCACTGCCAACATTGTGCCTGCTGTGACATAGCCCAGAGATCCTCAGGACTCGTGCACAGCCCAGAGCTACCCAAGGAAAGGGTTGTGGAGCTCCTTTGCCCATGGTTGTGGGAAGCTCCTGGAAAAACCCGGGTGGGGTAGAGGCGAGACCTCTCTTACTGGCTCTGTAGAGCATTGGTAGCTCTCCCTCCAAGTGTGGAGGTAAGACACAACAGCAGCATCATGTTGTCATGCCCACGTCCCATCTGTGGCTTTCAAAGACAGGAGAAACAACCACAGCAACCATCCTCTGTCACCATGAGCAGTCTCAGCCTCCCTCCCTACAGCAATGCCAACCTGAACATCAGGAAATGCTTTTTCACTGTGAGGGTCACCAAGCACTGTTAGAGTTTGCCCAGAGAGGTTGTCGAGTCTCCATCCTTCGAGGTACTGAGAACTCATCTGGGCATTGTCCTGGGCAATCCACTCTGGGTGGCCTTGCTTGAGCAGAGGGTTGGATGAGGTGACCTCCAGAGGTTCCTGCCAACCTCATTCAGTCTGTGATTCCATGAAGTGCTTTACAGACTAAAAACCCTAACAGGATCCAGCAACCTCAAAGTGAGAATTTGTGTTGACCTTAATTGCTTTTTATTTCCCAAGTGTAAAGTTTTGTTGTGTTACATGTAGGGAGGTTGTATGTGTCTGATTCTTTAGCCACTCTTTGAGGTAATTACTCACAATGTCTAGTTTATGTCAAGTTTTAAAATATGTATTACAGCACATTTCTCTATCTATTACTTCTCCAGAACAAGTCCCAAAATTCTGTTTTTCATTTGACTTTTACTAGTGGGTTTTTGGGGGATGGAAAGACACAGTAATTACCTCTGTAAGGAGGAGACCTTCTTGCCTTTACAAGTACCTGAAAGGAGGCTGTAGCAAGATGGGAGTTGGTCTCTTATCCCAATTAACATGAGACAGAACAAGAAGAAATGAGCTCAAGTTATGCCAGGGGTGGTTTAGATTGGATATTAGGAAAATTTTCTTCACTGAAAGGATAATTCAACACTGGAATAGGCTGCTGGGCAAGGTGGTTGAGTCTCCATCCCTGGAGGTGTTTAAGACAACATACAAATGTGGTGCTTTGGAGCATGAAGGACATCAGGGTGCTGGAGCATGTCCTAAGAAGGGCAACGATGCTCTGTCTTGAGAACAAGTCTTATGAGGAGCAACTGAGGGAACTGGGGCTATTTAGTCTGAAGAAAAGGAGGATGAAGGGAGAGCTCATTGCCCTCTACACCTGAAAAGAGGTAGGCGCTGGTCTCTTCTCACAAGTAACTGGTGACAGAACAAGAGGAAATGGCCTCAAGCTGCTCCAGGGGAGGTTTAGGCTAGACATTAGGAGGAACTTTTTCACTGAAAGGGTTGTCAGACATTGGAACAGGCTGCCCAGGGAGGTGGTTGAGTCACCATCTCTGGAAGTGTTTAAAAGTCATCTAGATGTGGTTCTTGGGGCTATGGCTTAGTAGTGGACTTGGTAGAGTATGGTTAATGGTTGGACTCAATGATCTTAAATGTCTTTTTCAACCAGAATGATTCTGTGATGGCAACTGAAGATTTTCGTGGGGAAATGCCATCTAAATAAAAGTTTAGTTATGGACCTTCTGAGATCAGAGCGAGAGAGGGCATATGTCACCTTAGATCAGACAATAACTTGCCAGACAAAGCGTTCATTCAGCAAATGGGAGATGCTGGTTAGTTCATGCTCTGCTTGATCAAGAGCAAGGGTTTCAGTCTGGTATTTTTTTCCCCCCTCTATAATTCAAGTGTTTTCTATAACAGCTACATGTCAGTGTCTATTGCAAATGGCAGCTCTCTGGATAGACAATGCATGACTAGAGCTAGTAGGTGCTAGGAGAGTTCTGTGTGAAATTAGCTGCAGCCTGAACACCAGTGCACTTCCATGGAAGTGAGAAAATGTGAAAGATGCAGCACCTTCACCCTTGGTAAATCTTGTGACCACCTGACTGGGGAGGTGAGAGTACTAGATTTTTCTGTATTAAATGTTTTCATTTAAATAAATAAAAAAGTTGTTACCTTGGTGTAGAGTTGTGAGAGAGGTTTCATCCCTAAAATCCTAAGAGAATGGGAGGAGCAGGATTTTTTGTTGTTGGCTTTGATTTTAATGCTCATAATCTGTTAGGCTTCCTCTCAATTTAGATTTACCCTTTCTCTTTCTGCTGTATAGGTAGCATGCCATTGCACTCCTTTGTGAAGTCATCTTTTGTTTCACAGCCCCTCTTCCCTTTATCTTAATGGCCTTGATTTCCCCTGGAGGTCTGTTGCTCCTGAATTCCCAGCAGGCTGCCGTGAGTGGAACAATAGAAAGTGGAAAGTTTGATCTAATGACACAGTCATTAGCTGAAGTTTTCCAAGCTGCTGTGCAAAAGCAAACTATATAGGCTTGCAGAGCCTGCAAAGGTAATTAGCCTGCCACAGGGATCCTTTTACAGTGTTGAGCTTGCTAGTTGTGCTTGGATTTACGTCCTACCTAAGGGAAATTGTACATCAGTCCTGGATGCTTTGGGAGTGGGAAGAGCACTGAAGTACTGTCTTTAAAACAGTTACCAAGGTTGACCTGCCCTCACCATTCAAACCACACTCCCCTTAACAGCCTCACTCTGTTTTGCTACCCATCTGTCAAAAGGTGCAGCCCAGGGACAAGCCTCACCTTCGAGGCTGTGGACAACACGGAACCTGAGCTGCCTGTGCTCCTCTGTGGGCTTTCCTCACTGTTGTATTGAGCTTGCTTCTTGTGGCCTCCAAGTGCAGCCTCTTGCCTGGAGTTACTATGGTCTTACCTAAAGAAACCAGTTTGGGATGTTTGTTTGTTAAACTGAAAAGTTTTCCTGCAGCTGCTGTAGTTTTGTTGGAAAAGATGTTTCAGATGAAATTTCTAGTGAACCTGCAGGAAGAGACGTGCTTGGCACAGGTGGTAGTTCTTGTTGCAGAGGAGAAGTGAACCTGAGGCTTTTTCTCCTGCTTGCTGCGGGTCATTGCGTCATCTAGGACAATGGAAGGCAGTTAATCCTCTTCCACTGAACAAACACATGCAGCTTTGAAAGGCTTTTGTTTCATGCTGATGTGAGGGTCAGGGGGACCTCTACTTTTTCCCGAAGTGGTTTCCAGCCCGATATCCAACCTTCAATGGGTTCTTTTGCTCCTGAGCAGCTGGCAAGTGTCTTATGTGGCGAGGCACCAGCAAGGTCCTCAGGAAGCTCTCCCCATGAGGGCCCAGTGGCTCCCACTAAACCACACTTGGCAGTTATCTGATGCCCAGAGCTGGAGCTGTTTGCTGTGATATGATGGTTAGGTCCCCTGCTGTGTTTGCTGAGCAGCTTTCTGCAGAAATGGGCTGCCCCTTGTTGGAGCAGAGTGCTGGGAGTGAAGGCAAAACCTCCCAGAAGGAGAAACGGTGGAGGTGCCACGGAGCTCTCTGGCTGCAACGGTTGGAAGGGAACCTTTGGCCTGTAGAATATAGATGTAGAAAAGAGTGTAGATAGGGGGGCTGGAGGAGGACTGGTTGTTTAAGAGGAAGTAGGGGAAAAGCTGAGGAAGTTTGAGTTTACTGATTAGTGTGGAAAGCACCAAGGCCAGTTTTGTGAGGAGTTTGCTTTGGGCAAGAGTGAGGGAAAGAAGTGTGGGAGCCCTGGGCAAGGGCATGTGTGCCTGAACAATGCCTTAGCTGGTGTCTGTGGGCTCATACAGCTGTCAAGGTGTGTTGTTCCTACTGCAAAAAGCTCTGCTTGCTGCTTGCAACTCACATGGGGCACAGTACACTCATCAAATGTGGAAGTCGTCGGAGAAAGCAAGTGTGATTATCTGGAGGGTGGAGAGGATGTTGCTTCTGGGTCACTTTTGTCTCTCTGGGACATTGCCTCAGCCATGACCCCAGAGCAGCCTTTTTCTGTGTGCTTTGCAGAAGGCCAGATGCTGCAGCTGACTCAGCACGGGTCCCTTCCTCAGGACTTGCTTTCACCAGCTGACATGAGCTGATGCAAGAGGTCTCATGGTTGAAGGCAGGAGTTCCCCCTCCCTGTTCTCCCCCTCTTCCCTCACATGCTGCTGCCCAAGTCATGCTGGCACCAGCATCTGCCTGAGATCTCTCCAGGGGAAACTACCCTTCCACCTTCCTCCTCAAAAAGACTGTGTGTGCTCTTGTCAGTGGGATGCACCCACTGGTCTTGTCTTTTTCCTTTGGGTGATCTTCTGGTGGGCATCACATGTCTTGCACTGCCTGAGCCTGGGGAAGAGAGCACTAGCATGGCCCCATACTGTACAGGGCCAGTTAAATGGGTACAGAAATAAATCCCTTCCAGCTGATCCCTTCCTGTGCTGTGCCTGTCTCCTCCCCCATGTCCTTGCTTTTGTCACTTTCTGGAGTCAAAGCTAGGATGATATTAATTCAACTACTTAAGGGGTATGGGGGCAGGGGGATGGAGGAAGAGAATCTTTTTCCAGCAAATGCTCCTGGCAGGCTTAACAAGCCTCCCATGAAAGCATCATCTGCCATCACTAATGTCTACACCTGAGCTCAGACAGCACAAGCCATGGTGTGGATTTGCACACAATTGTAGGCTGTTCAGCAGTTTCATGGGTGACTGAGCTACAGATTGTGCTGCGAAATTAGAAAGTCTAGACTTGAATGAACTGGTAAATAGGCTCTGGAAATAGCTTTGCTGAAAGGGAAACATCATCATCTCAGGTTGGAGCGAGGAAGCAGGTGTGCCCCTCTGATGTGTAGTAACAGGATGAGTAGGCACGTTATTCTCTCTTAGGCTGCTAGGAGGAAAGAGGTAGAAACACTGTTGAAAATCATAGGTTGTGTTTCAAAAGCCTGGAGAAGCTTGACAAAGGCTTCCAGACTGGTTAAGATGTCCAGCTGTGATGTATCTTTCTTATTTATAGCTAGGTCAGTCTAACCTGCTACTCCTGTAAAATGTACAGGCATCAATCAGAGAGTGGATAAATGTGGGTTCTTAATGGTTTTATTTTTCTGTTACATGTTATGTGGAAAGCTAGAGTGGTGGGCTAGAAAGCTTGCTCCAGGCTTAAGAATGAACAAATGCCAAAATGGAGGATGGAAGTCTCTGGATGTTGGCCTATAGTAATGCCAGATTTGTAAAATAATTTTGCTTCCAGTCAGCTGTCAATATTTCTCTTTTCTCCCTCTTCCCTTTCCTTCCAGAAGTGTATAGGCTCAAATCCTAAAGCTTCCCAAGGTTGTAATACCCATCTCCCTTGAGGTTTACATGGTCTAAACAATATAATTTATTCTCCATTTTCCTCTCCTGGCTCTTCAGTAGCAGCCATGGCCTCAGCCAGGCAAAGCAGGTGAAACACTGGGAACTGCAGGCTCTGAAGCTGTTGTGTGTAATCTGAACCAGCTCAATAAATAACTCAGCAACACGTTCCCAAATCGGACAATGTGGAAAACATCTGAATGCTTTCCAGTGCATTGACATGTGCTTTAGGTCTGCAGTAACATGCAGTTCTCTCTGCTGACAGGTCTGTGATAAGATCAAGGTTGTTAAGCTACCTGCCTTCTGTAACCAGCCTTCCCTTGCTGTGAGTCACTTGCTGCAGACTTAGTAGGAGTGATCACAGAAGGATCGACAGAAGGGCAATCTTACTGGGTAACCCTAAAGTGAACGTTAATTGTTAAATGATAAATCTTTGTTTAAAGAGCAGCCACAGGCTGCCCTAACGTTGAGATGAGATGCGAGTTTCTGGAAACAGCACCTCTGTATTTTTACTAGTTTTGTGCAAGAACTGTTAAAAAAAATATTATGAAGTAGGATCACTCCAACCGCTCAAAAATAGGACTGTGCATGCCTTTTATCAAATGCCTGGGGGCTCAATTTATGAAAGAGTGGAAAAGGTTATTGGAATTACAGTACTTTCCTTGTAAGTATAAATCTTCCTTGCTTTATGTTGCTTCCTTTGGTACAATCGAATGATGACTCCTCGTATAATCTGTTGACCTCTTTCTCCTCAGTACTTCCACTGAATGTCCTTCACTTTTCTGACAGTCAGAGTGGGTATAAGCTCTTCCACTCACATGGTGTCTGCAATTAGGGCATGGGCTGTCATCCTGATTTTAACCCCTAAAAACTGTTCTAGAGTTGAGATGTCCTCAAAGTATTAAAATATTGTCCAAAATCCTAGAAAGACTGTACCTTTTGAGGCAGTCTGTTTGAAATGAATGCCAAAGGAGAGAAAGAGGAGGATATTTCTAAAGCTCTTTGCTGGGGTTAAATGATGTTTTGTTAATGCAGGAATTGCAACAGGATCTAGTTTTAGTCAGTTTTTCCATGTCATTTGCTGAAAATAGTGTGCTGTCAATGTGACCAAAAAGCCTAACGAATTAATTTTACTCCAGATAATTTATTTTTTTTTGTGACTGGTCAATTCAGAATGCAGCTAAGGTGCAGCATTGTGATTGTTACACTTGTGATAATGACCGTTAGAAGAGATTAGAGTACACTTGCAATTTCTCCAGCTCAAAACACAGCTTGCACTTGCTACTTAAAGTGTCTTTTAATTATTCCAGGCCAGCTCTGGCAGTTCCTGTATGCTCAGTATGTGAAATGTTACCTTTCCTCATGCAAATACTTGTAGCTCTAACTCTTGAGGTCACTGCCACAGAAAGGAAATGGGGGCAGCTCTTCTGCCCTTCCAAATTCCTTTGCATTGTCTTGGCTCCTCATACACCCGTGGCTTCAAACTACAAGGAGGTGTTTAAGATGGGCAGGTGTATAGTTAAACCCAGAAGGTTGCCTTTCACCTGGTGCTCTTTGGCTCAGCCAAAGTGATGTTAGAGCCTTACTGTAAGCATCAGTTACAAAAGTGTTTGTTCCCTCTGTTTTTTTTCTTTTCCCCTCTCCTTGTTTTAAGGAAGCTGCTAATGGCTTTTCCTTGCAACGGAGACCCAAGCTGGTGTTCAGCGTGGTGGAGGTTTGCTGGTAGCAAAAGCTTTGCATGACTCGTGTGCATGCATCCATGCAGGCCCTCTCCAAAGTGACTGATGCTGCCGTGGGGACGTGGGTGGTCTGTATCTCCAGGAGCCCTTCAGCTGCGGTGCAGCAGAGCAGCACCCTGGTTTGCCTCCCTCCTGGGAGTGGGTCTCTGCGGTGCTTCTGGGGAGTCCTTCCCGGCAGGAGAAGTGTGCTCCAGTGCTGCTGCCAGCTCTGCTCCTTCTCACCAGCAAAGCTGAAGTGCAGAGCCTCCCTGCTATGACCTGCCCCTGCCTGAGCTCCAATTGCTCTGCTTATTTTGGCTGGGAAACAGTTCCATACTTTGTAGCTACAAGGGCTTGCTAGTGCAGCAATATTCTATCACCGGTGTGTGTCTGATATTGTTGCAGGTTTATGGTTAATCCTGTTTTTTCATGGTCTGAGAGGTATGTTGTGGGGTTTTTCCCTAATGTATGCAAGTGGTTTGTAGGCAGGGATGTGAAAGCTCTGTCAGTTGTGATTTTTAATATCCGTTTTTTCCTAACTGTAAACTGAATGTGTTGCAGAGACTGTCAGAGAGAAGTTATACATATAAAGCCTGTTCTGCTAAGTCTGTTGGCTTACTGAGTTTTAGCTATCCTGTTCCTCAGCTTGGCAGAATTTGAAAACTGGTAGAGCTAGTGTTGGAAATGAGATGGGCAGCAGCAAGCTGCCTTTGAGGTAGTCAGCATACAGGGTTGGATTTCTTTTTTTTTTCCCCCAGCTGCTGTTCCCAGTGGGGCAGGGGTTTAGGGACATCTCTTTTGTGTGCATGTTTAAATTCTGCTGCACAAAAGGAAGCACACATAGTTCATAAATCACTGACTCGTGTGCATGCATCCGTGCAGGCCCTCTCCAAAGTGACTGATGCTGCCGTGGGGACGTGGGTGGTCTGTATCTCCAGGAGCCCTTCAGCTGCGGTGCAGCAGAGCAGCACCCTGGTTTGCCTCCCTCCTGGGAGTGGGTCTCTGCGGTGCTTCCAGGGAGTCCTTCCCGGCAGGAGAAGTGTGCTCCAGTGCTGCTGCCAGCTCTGCTCCTTCTCACCAGCAAAGCTGAAGTGCAGAGCCTCCCTGCTATGACCTGCCCCTGCCTGAGCTCCAATTGCTCTGCTTATTTTGGCTGGGAAACAGTTCCATACTTTGTAGCTACAAGGGCTTGCTAGTGCAGCAATATTCTATCACCGGTGTGTGTCTGATATTGTTGCAGGTTTATGGTTAATCCTGTTTTTTCATGGTCTGAGAGGTATGTTGTGGGGTTTTTCCCTAATGTATGCAAGTGGTTTGTAGGCAGGGATGTGAAAGCTCTGTCAGTTGTGATTTTTAATATCCGTTTTTTCCTAACTGTAAACTGAATGTGTTGCAGAGACTGTCAGAGAGAAGTTATACATATAAAGCCTGTTCTGCTAAGTCTGTTGGCTTACTGAGTTTTAGCTATCCTGTTCCTCAGCTTGGCAGAATTTGAAAACTGGTAGAGCTAGTGTTGGAAATGAGATGGGCAGCAGCAAGCTGCCTTTGAGGTAGTCAGCATACAGGGTTGGATTTCTTTTTTTTTTCCCCAGCTGCTGCTTCCAGTGAGGCACGGGCTTATGGACATCTCTCTTGTGTGCATGTGTTAACTTTCTGCTGCAAAAGGAAGCACACATAGTTCATAAATCACTTACGAATGAATAACAATTTACTTCCCTTTCCTGCCTGTCCCTGCAGGTTAGATCATCAGGAAAATGCAAGCCGAATTATCGTGGCAACAGGATGTGCATAGAGGAAAAACCATGTGTGTGAGGAAGGTGAATTTAGGAGTTATCTATAGTGACTTGAATATTCAAGTGTAACAACAAATGTCAGCACACAAATTCACATAAATATTTATGTACCTTCCAAGAGGAACTGTAATTTAACAAGGCTATCCAAATTTCCATCCCCAGTCACGCAGACATGAATGCTATTTTTTTGCTTACAAATAACATAACCTCATGGGGTTTTTACTAGTTCAAGTTAATTAAATTTCACTCAAACCATGACATTTGCAGGCAGCGTTCGTTGTAGTATTTCCGTAAATGCATATTATTTAGTCAGGTACAATATGTTCACTTTTAAAATTCTTTGTGTTTGTTGCCATTCTGCAGAAATCAATCTTACATGCTGTGCCCAGTACTCATATCACTATTTTTTCTTTAAAGAAAACTGCTCTATGTTGCAATGAGGATGAATTTGTTTGTCATGTGCTGCTATTGCTGATAGACCTACAAGTATGGGCTATGTTTTTGTCTTTAAGAACAACTGGTCCTTTCTTAAATGAATTGTACATACACTTATGCAGTTTTTGGAGATTTGTTGAGACACAAGTGCTTGATAGTATCTTGAAAACTTGTTTGCTCACATTCTTTCAGTGCTGGTTATGGTATGAATCGTGAGAGAAGAAAACAGTTTATTGAAGTCTAATGAATGATGTGCAAATCTCTGCAAGCACTACTTCAGTTTTGCTTATATGAGCTGTATGTCTGCTTTAGTCACCCACACATTTAGTAAGGAGTCTTTCCACTGTAGTTAATCTTGAATTTTGGCTTGGAAATAAAACAGGTAAGATCTTAGAGGAAAGGAGGATTTGAAGAAGGCTCTGTGGATTGGAGATATAGCTGTCCCTTGAGGAACAGTGTCTCTACTGAACTGTGAGAGGGAGTGTGGTCCAGTATTTTCATCAGAAGTTAAGGATCCACACAGTTTCCCTAACTCCTGAATGCCTCAGCATCTCTTTCTAACCAGCTTGTGTTTGCAGAAATTCAGGGCAGTGTAACCATTCTTTTGGCTTCTCCTTCCATCTTTCTGTGCTATTCCTGTGGCAGAGATCACCTTCTTGTAGAACAAGGTATTAGCTCGTACATTGATGCCTCAGTCCTCTCCAGTAAAGTCAGGCATTTAAGCACAAATACATCTCTACCAGTGGCTTACCTCACATATTCAATATATTAGGCTAAGGACATGCATTTCGTTCTGCTGCTGTTTATTCTCTGAGGAGAGTCATCTCTGGCAGAAGCAGCAGTGGAGCACAGTATCTGCTCATGCTGTGGCCAGCTGGGGACATGAGGAAGTGGCGTGGCACAGTGGAAGAGGGCAAGCTCTGCTGGAGCTCTGTGTGCTGTAATAAATAAATCTGCTCAAAATGCAGGCTTGGAAGACCTGCGTGCCCCAGTACTAGGGCATAAGTAGGTTACTTTATGTACCATCTGTTATCCAAACACTTGAGACTAATTCCCTGGAGAAGCAAGGAGCGCATTGTCTCCATGTAGTGTTCAGTTAAATAGATATTCAAGTGCATGGACCTGGGACTGTTGCCTAAAATAAATAAATTCCTTTCTAGAGTGTTTTGCTTGATGTGAAACTGCTGTCTAGAAGGAACAAAGTGCCACTCAGCTCCTCTTTCAGGGACTTCTCCAGTTCCAGTATTGCTTCCACCCCAATTTCAGTCCTGTAGTGGTAGGCAGTGTTGCTGTCTCCTGGGTATAGAGCTGTTCTCCCTTGGAGCACTCACTTTACAGCTTTATAGGATAAGTTAGAAGAAAGAAAGGTAGCAAAAAAACATATACAGGAAGCAGAATCAATAATGTGGTGAGACAAAAAGCAATATAAGGGAAGAAATGATTTTTTCTTATTACTGCAAACAAAAATGGATTGAAAGCAGGGAGGAAAACTGAGCAACTTTAAAAGATTGTATAATGGTAGAAGTAGTTTATGTAGTGGAATTGCAACCAATGTTCCTCATAAAAATCTTTTTTTTGTTTCATTTATAGCTTTGACTTTGAAAAGGGGATTTTTGCCTAGAACTTGATGGACTTGTTTTTCAAGGCACAAAACCAAATTTGTGTTTCGAGGAAGCTTGAAGATAATTAATTAAAGAGTTTTGAATTATAGATCCATTAAAATGACTGTGCTTTGAAAGTTAGGGAAAAAAAAACTGTCAGTCATCTACTGCAAAAAAATTCCTTCTCTTGTCTGTACAGTAGAGAAACCCAATTACTGCACTCGAGTCCTTTGAATTTGGGCAGGAGAAGCTTTGATTATATGAACCTTGACTCTACTGATATGAGTCTTTTCAGATGTCATGTTTAGAGTTGAGAATCAGCCTAAAGTGTGGTCCCATCCTTGCTTACTTTTTTTTTAGTCTCTTTGCTAAGTCTGGAAGAAAATGTGTAAAGTTCAATCTGCATCTTGTAAACTTTAAACTTGATAGATTTTACTTTTTCAGGAGATAAACTTCACCCTTCTTGACTGAGTGTTGTGTTTCAACAAAATACGTATTCATGCAGCTGCCTTTCTTCCCTTCCTGGCTTTTCCTTAATGTTGTCTGGCTGAGGGTCAGTGCTTCACAGGGTCTGGGTCAGTAATGTGGGGAAAAGCAGTGAACAAGAATAGCTAATGCATGAGCCTAAGAGGGAAAATAATGAAAACAGAATATGTGCATGAAGCTACTACCTCTTCTTTGCTGCTTATATAAGAGTACATGACAGATATTTTTCTAAAAGAAGAAATCTGCTCATATCTGAGGAAGAATAACAGCAGCAATTAAGGATTTGGTATCCTAGTTATTTTGGAAACAAAAACATGGCCAGACAAAGCAGGCAGCATGTCGTGCTAGCTTGTGTGAATATGAGTCCCACTGCAGTCTCAGTGCTGGATTTTGCTTGGATCCTGCCTGGGAGTTTTCAGTGCCTGGTGGAACTTGCACTAGAGATACTAGTGCCTTTTCCTGCCAGGAAAGTTTTGGATATGGCTTCTAATTAGAAAATGCTTATTTCCTCGGTGTGGCTGGGTTGCAAGGCAGCTCTGCTCACAACCATGCAGTGGAGATGAAATACCTCATAGAAATGGACTTCTTAGAGAAATAACCCACCTGCTTGTCCAAGTAGGAGAGGGCCTTTTATTTATGTGCATATACAAAAAAAGTTCCTCTCTGCCCTGATTGCTAGGAGTAGATAAAATCTCAAAATGACTGGGCAGGAACTGGCTGAAGCTTTTGGCCTGGCAGCAGCCTGGAGACAGCCTGAACTGATGCAGCTCTAACTGCTCTGGATCCACCTTCACTGACTGGTGCTCCCACCTACTGCTGACCCCACAGTGGGCTGATTCAAGTGTGTATATCAGCAAAAAACTATTGAGTTTATTGCTTGGTTGGTTTTTAAGTCTGGTTTTGCCTGTCTCCTTCCCTGCAAAAGCTCACTGCAGGTTTTTGAGTGTGGGCAGACAAAGGAGGAAAGCAGGAGCAGGTGACTGGAGAATCAAAAAGAGAGAAAGGACCACAAGAGCCATGATGCTAATTTGACTTGCTATGGTGCCCTGCTACAGATGCTCTTAAACAGAGCCCTTGTGGCTTGCTGGTAGTGCAGATGAATCGATTCTTGCAAGCTTATTGCAGCAACCTTAGGTCAGGACATTCTTGTGGTGAAAACAAATCAAGCTGTTGCAAGTCATCATGAAGCTTGTCTGTATTCAGTATGGGTTGTTCTTGTATGTGGGATTTAAAACTTTTTTACAGGCTTTTTAAAGATTAGGCAGTGTTAAATTGCATCTTGACAGAGACAGGACATCTTACGTGGATTTGATTTACAGGTCTAGAGGTCTTGGACAGGTTGAAGTTTCCTCCCAGGATAGCTGTCCTTGTTTCAAGTAGTAGCAGATGGAAGTCCTTCCACTTCTAGGCACTGACTAACTTTTTCAAGAAAAGATTGGATAAGCTGGCAGCAGAGAAAAGGGTTCTTAAAAATAATTTATAGGGATCTGTATTGCTTTAACTTTATTTACTTCAGCCCTCAGAGTGAGGAAATTGGCTTTGGATTTATTTAAAACTCTGAAACTCAGTTGGAGAACTGAATATGATCACGTCTGGTTATGAGGCTTCTACTTTTCTAACTGGCTTTTCTTAGCAACATTTAAATTAGTGGAAAAATAAAGCCTCCAGTCTGCTGATGACAACAAATAATCTGTGATTCAAACTAAAATATTTTGATCATGGGCTTGGCAGTCCTAAACATTCAGGAACAGAATCTTATCTGCTACAACCAGACTGTCAATCTGATTACATTACTGAAAAGACTTTTTTCGAAAAGGTTGTTTTGTTGCTATCTGTTCCGTTTTGCTTCAGTAAATTTTGCCCTTTAAGGAGACTAGATTTTATTTTTTTGTTTTAGGATTAAAAAAAAAAAAAGAGGGGGTTCAGACTAGAATTGAGGGGCAGAGATGATGATGTCTAGTATAAAGATGCTGAAAGATACTTTGCATTGAACTGTCTAACTAGCTCGTATGACCTTGAGCATCTACTCAGAGGGTTTGCAAAGGCTTTGGCATTGTCACAGTGTTCCTTTTTGCTTGCTTAATTAATTTTTGATTGCCACTTAAGTGGCTGCCACACCTCTCTCTCCATTTTAGAATATGAAACTAAGGAAAGTACAAAGGGAGGTTTCTGGATTTGTGTGTTTGGACTTCAGCTGAATCTCCTGTTTGTTTTGCTAGAAATTATAGTACAGAAAAGAGTAAGTTCCACTTCCTCAACACTGAAAGGGAATAGTGCTTATTCCTTGGAAAAGACATCTGTGAGAAAGGTGCACTACAATGCCTGTTATATTAAGGGAATTCACTAAGATTTGTAAGATTTCTATGAAAGCACATTTGTCCTGATGATTCTGAGTTGGTAATACTTTTCTGCAAAATGTTATACACAACTCTAATTTCAAGTAATAGAATTTTAGTGACTTAAATTTTAGATGTCACTCTATCAAGGTTGTGTCAAACCAAACTATCTCTTAAGAGTTTTTTTATACTGCTTTGCAGTTATACTTGTACAATGTTTAACTGGTGTGAAATAATGCTGTCGTGATGTAAACCAAGAGGCAATTTCAAGACAGGTGATCAGTGTAAAACACGTTAGTTTTAACTGCACTTAAAAGCTAAGTGTAAAATTATTATACATTTGAGAAACTTAATTGTACAAACTGTCAACATTTTCATTGCCTGTTTGTTCTGCGAACTGGTGTATCTTCAGAAATCAGTTGTTTTCCCACTGACCAAAGAGTTGTACAGAATAGGCTGTGGCTGGCAGAGCCATCCTGTGTTGTTGTCCTTACCTGGAGGGGATGGCAGCAGCGTGTTCTCCTCTGAAACCCTCTCCTCCTGCCCCAGTGTATGTATATGTTGAGAAGTACTCTCAGTGCAGTGTGGGTCTGGGGTCGAGCAGAGCTGCTGCCTGCATGTCCAATACCAGATCCTCAGAGTACCCGTGTTTCCCTGCAGGCTTTTAAGGAAAAGTTTTACTGTATGCAAACTGCACTGCAACTGTGGTCCCAGGAAGATACTAATGTTTAGTTATTTGGGGATATATTGTTACTGTGACCGCAGTATAGGAGAACTGTGTTTGCACTCTTGTAACTGCACATTAACCCCTGAGGGTGAATTCTGGGGGAATCTCTGAGCAGCTCCTGCTGCCAGGAGGAGCAGTACTGCTCACTTGCATCCTTCTCAGCAGCCCATTGCTTTCTGCTGGATTTGACGTTTCTCTCAGCCTCTTAATCTAGCCAGCTGCTTAATCTACCCAACAAATAACTCATTTTTCTTTGCAGAGCTGATTGTCATCAAATCATAGAATGGTTTGGGTTGGAAGGGACCTTAAAGATCATCTAGTTCCAACTCCCCTGCATGGGCAGGGACATGTCCCACTAGACCAGGTTGCTCAGAGCCCCATCCAGCCTGGCCTTGAACACTTCCAGATATAGGGCATCCACAACTTCTTTAGGCAGCCTGTTCCAGCGTCTCACCACCTGCACAGGTGAAGAATTTCTTCCTAATATCTAATTCAATATCTACACTAAACATCCGTTTTCTGCTCATCTGTTGAAATGCCCTATATGGGAGCAAACAGATGCAAATGTCAGAGATAAATGTCAGTGGAGATGAGAATGCATGAAGGTGGACTTTGCTGATGGGATGGCAAAATGCATCCTGACCAGTACTATCTCACATAACCAATCTGAAATAGAGCAATGATGTGGCTCTGCATTTGTTGGGCAAGAGAGCAGCCAAGATGTATACACACAGAACAAGATTTATTGTCAATAGTAAAAAGGTCTTCAAGATTAAACTATAAAGGCATAAATCAGATCACATCAGCATAGCAAAACAGACTATTAGGATAATAGAACAAGAGGGTATCTTAACAATAAAATACGCAAATAACCGAATAGTCAATAACTATTACAAAAAGGCTAATTGAGTGCTAGTAACTTATTTAGACCTTATACTGGATCTAAAACAATTATTAAAATAATACCTGTAGGCAATGTAGTAAAACAATGACTGCATTTTTTATCTTATGTTTAAAAGGATCTCAAAGTCTTGAAGTTCCAAAGCTTAAAAATTAAAGCTTTTCTAAAGATTTCAAGCTAGCTAATTAAGATAAGAATAAGAATTCATGTCTAGAGATCTGATGGTCACCTCTGGAATCCTCCACTCTAGAGGGAAACACATTCCTGAGTGCTTAATTGTGTTTTGGGTTTTTTTCTCCATTTCTTCTGTATCCTTTTTGTGGGGCTTGGGAACATTTAATCTTTCTGTGTACCTTATTCTAAAGATAGTGTGTTGAAGAAACACAATGAAAAATTTGTGGATACAATTTGCAAACTTAGTTATTTTTGTGATGGTAAAAAATAGTGTGAGATTGAGTGTTAGATTTACAAGGACATGACACAGGCTTTTATTTCTGGTATGCTTGAGTACTTGGATTCTTTTTGCAACGTTAATACATTGCATGTGACATAGGAGGAGACTTGATTTTTGTGTATGCCCATGATTTCTTAGGCAGTCTTTAGGGACAGAAATTCCTTATTACGGCATCAAGTAGTTTCTCTGTGGCCTTGGAGCCTTTGACTGAAATGAGAGAGGACAACACTCATGTGTTGGTAGCTTGCCCGCTGCCGTTTTCACCACCTGTCTTCTGGCACAACTAGGCACCCTAACACTGCTTGTGGTGCTGGGACAAGGGGCAGGGAGGGAGCAAGCCATGCCTTTGGGAAAACTGGCTTTTGAAATAACTGGAAAATGGGCTGGCACCCTGAAATCATGTGTAAAGTCATCTTAAGAGAACATACTGCTGCCTCTTGCCTGGCTGGCGGGGACCAGACCTGCTCACGTGCACCTGTGTGACATGGGAACGATTCTCTGTACGATGGCCACAAACCTATGAAATGTGACTGGAAAGCACTGGGGGAAAGTGGGCAGGTTGTGGATGTGGTGTTTTGACCACTGATCCAGGCTGTGGTCTTTTTTTATGCTTTCCTGACATGCCATAAACTTACTTTCACGTTTGTCGTGTTAGCAGAGGGTCACATAAATGGTTTGTCTGCAGACTTGCAGTTGTAAAATTCTAATAAAAAAACCCCAAACAGCAGAATAAAAAAATCCTGAGTTCTTTATTAATGCAATTCTTTCATTCCCAAGTTGGAATGTAGAATTGAATTTTTTTCTTAACTCGGGAAACTTACTGTGTTTAACTGAAAAGGGGAAAAAAGGGTTAAGTCCAAAATGGTGCTATTGTCTTTAGGCAGCTCAGTATGGAAAAAGATTAGAGGATACATTGCAGTCAGCAACCACTTTTGATCAATGTGAGTACTCTTCACCAGAGCAAAAGTGTATGATGCTCTGTGTGTCCTCCTTACTATTGACCCTGACTTCCTGGCAGTGCCAATTAATGGCTTTTGTTTTGTTGGAGGCAGGCCTGGGCTGAATTCCCCAGACACACCACTGTGATCTGTTCATGGAACATTCTCCATCCTAACAGTCTCCACTTCTCCCTGGAGCACCTAGGGGGCCGATGGCAGCAGCTGGTGTTAGCATTGCTCACTGTGGTTAATTTCTTCATTGACACAGCTTCTTAATGAAACACCTGAGGAGTCAGTGTTAACTAATCTCATTTGGGTGTTTGGCTGTCACCTCTCTGAAGACCAGGGAGAAGTTTTGTCCGTGTCTTGAGGATGCTGTAAACCAAAGATGCCGTTTGCATACAGCTATGGATTCTCCACGTAATTTTGTAATCTGGCACCTGTAGGGATAGTAAATTAGAAGTGAAACTGGCACAACCAGGAGGAAATGTATGTGTCCCTCGCTCCCCCAGGCAGCACTTTTACGTAAGAAGGACACTTTAGAGATGCATATTGAAATAGATTTCATCTTTCTGCCCCATTAAACAAGCAATTGGTTTTCAACAGCAGTTCATAGATGAATCTGAGTTAAAGCAGGCTGATTAACTGGAGGACAGCCAGCTTGGCAATTGTTTGCCATCTCCTGTTTAATACTCACAGTGTGTAATGTTGCACATGTCGGAGACTTAAAACTTCTCCCCTCAAGAGACAATATACTAAATTAATGTGTTGAAAAATTGCTGAGATTCCAGCCTCCCTACCAACTTACTCATTTAAGCAAGTTAAATACTGCTATCTGAAGTTGCTCAACTCAGTGATGCGCAGCCAGTGCTGGAAGGCTTATTTTTTGGGTTTTTATCTATAAATGGATGGCTTGGAGTTCAGCTGGGTTGAATGCACTGAGGTAAAACTTCATTTCTGCCAGTTAATGGCAATGATTCCTCATTCAAACACAGAACATGCTCTTCTTTTACTCACAAAGTTAGGGGATCTTTGTGTGTACGTATCGGCCACAAACTTCTTTCCCCAAAGTCATGATGACCTGAGGGCAGATATGTCCATCCCTATTGTGAATATCTGAGTTCGGGGTATTCCAGTGAGTAACCTGACTTCTGGAGTGTCTTTTCAAGTCTGACAGGTCTTACCTTTAATCACCCAGTATTTGTCATCCTGATTATTTTAAAGGAAAAATAGATGTCTTAAAAAAAGCTGTTAACCATTGTCATGGTCCCTCCTTTGGTTAGGGCTAGGTTAAGCAAGCATGTCCTAGTCTTTCAGGGGCTGGGAAGGGAAAAGGTGGGAGGGATGAAGCTGCTACTACTGTGCCTCTTAGTTATATTTTCTAATTCAGTTCATTCTGTCAAAGGGAAGCTAATGAAAGTGGTAGAGTTTTTAGGTTGCTACCTGCAGGGAGGGGACAGTGAACCTACAAATTAAAGTACGTTTTTGGAGCATTTATCTGCCTATAATATAGGTGTATGTCTCTGAACTACTGAGTAATTTTATTACTGTTCCTTTAATAATTAATCTACCCTTTGAAAGCTGTAGGCTTTTTGTTTAGGATTAATGTACTCTTAACATTCTCCTGTCTGCCTCTTCATCCTGAAAGTGAGGTGGTGGCACAAGAATCTGCTTCAGGGGGCTTGTCCCATCTTTGACTGCCTGTTCATATATCTTTGTAGAAAGCATTTTTAATCTCTCTCTGCTGCCAAGTTCAGACATAAAATCTCCAGTTCTGTTCTGCAGATCTCTTCCACATTAGTTAGGAGAGCGGGCTTGTTAACAGCTAGCAGTGGGAAATGGCAGCTTTCTCTGCAAGAATGCATGTTCGTGGCCAAAAGGGCTGTTGCCTGCCTGACTCTGGCTCAGTCTCCCATAAAACACGGATCTTGCTGCCTAGAGGATGAGCTCTTTCACCTGTGTGAAAGGCTGAGTCAGGCTCTGCTCAGGGCCTCCCACTCTTTCTTGAGAGGGACCTTGCATGGGGAGGTGTCATTCGGATCTGTCAGCAGGCACTGTAGGTTGTTGGTGCCTTCATGTTTAGCATTTTTCCTGCTCTGTCTTGCTGGTGTGGAGAGGTGACAAACCAGCTTGTAGTGTCTGCAACAGTGAGAGTGGTGTGAAGCAGCATGCTCAGCTGCTTCCATTTGTTTCCCAAGACCCCGTTAGGTTTCCTGGCATTGTTCTCTGACATGAGGAGTTCTTCCTTTTTTCAGGTGGGAAAATGAGTATTGCGTGCCATGCTCTGCTTTGTTCACCCTTCTGCTTTCCATTAAATACAACTGATGTCTGCCTTGGATTGCGTGTCGTGCAGTCTGGCTTCACAGTGTGGTTGATGAGGAAGGATCTCCATGCGTATGCTGTATGTCATGCTGGGCAAGATGAGGCAAGGGCAAATGTCTCTTGTGCTTTAAGGCACATTTGACTGTTGGATTTCTGATCTCTGTGTTGAAGGTGAGAAGGGAAGTGAGGCTGGCTAGCAGAAGTGTGGAAGGTGGCAGAGGCAACATGCTCTTCTCTCAAGGTAGCTTTTGTGCCTCCCAAGATTCCAAGTACCTTGCTGAAGGCAATTACTCTGAACCAGCTGATTAATTAAGCCTTCCTGACTATGGATGGAGGGATATCCCTAGGATGAGCTTTGTGGAAGGGTGAAAAAAGCAGAAGGAATGAAAACAGGAGCTGGCAAGTCTGCATCTGTACACTGGGGAGAGAGAAGAACAAAGAAACTTAGGGTATAAAGGATAACAGGATTCTGACTCAGTAATTTATTTCTGAAGCCCAAGGAGTGGAAAGAGAGAGAAATAGGTGGCAAGCCCTGCTTTCTAACAACATTTGTTTTTCAAGTAGTACCTTGAGTGACTCAGTGGCCAATATAAGCCCTTTGAATTGATCCCTTCCTGCTGTGTTTGCATTTAATGTTTTTCATATATGCAGAGTGTAAATTCTGAAGGTGTCTTCAGCACCACCAATGACATTTAAATAGAGTCTGCCTTAGTGGGTGGTGGCTCTTTTGTGTTTGTAGCAGCCTGTGCAGTTAAGACCACATGACGTTTGCCTTCATGGATGAAACCAGGTTTTAACCTGGAGGCAAAAGGTAATATTTTTCTGCCTCATTGAACTGTTTCTAATTCAGTTCAGACATTATTCAAATTCTCCAAACAAGGTTGTACAGGTTATCTAGAAGTAGTTGAACAGCTTGCTGTATGGCTACTGCCCAGCCTTGCTAGTGGGACTGTGTTTCTTTCTCAGCAAAGAAAATGGTTAAAATCAGGTCTATGCTCCTTTGTTCCCTGTGGTGCTGTTGGTAACTGCACACATGAGTATTGGCTAGAATTGATGGCTAGTAGAAGAAACAGTATTATTTGGATTATCACATGGGTTGGGGCAATCCCAAGTACAAATACAGGCTGTGCAGAGAATGGATTGAGAACAGCCCTGAGTAGAAGGACTAGTGGCTGGTGGTTGATGAGAAGCTCAACATGAGCCAGTGCTTGCAGCCCAGGGAGCTGCCTGTGTCCTGGGCTGCATCAAAAGAAGCATGGCCAGCAGGTCAAGGGAGGTGATTCATCCCCTCTATTCCACTCTTGTGGGACCATATCTGGAGTACTGTGTCCAGTTCTGGAGCCCCCAACACAAGAAGGACATGGAGCTGTTGGAGCAAATCCAGAGGAGGGTCACAAAGACGATGAGAGGGCTGGAGCACTTCTCCTATGAAGACAGGCTGAGAGAGCTTCAGCCTGCAGAAGAGAAGGCTTCAGGGAGACCTTATAGTGGCCTTCCAGTACCTGAAGGGGCTACAGGAAAGCTGGGAGAAGGACTTTTTACAAGGGCATATAGCAACAGGACAAGGAGTAAGGTTTTTAAGCTGAAAGAGGGTAGATTTAGCTTAGGCATTAGAAAAAAATTCTGCATTGTGAGGATGGTGAGACAATGGAACAGGTTGCCCAGAGAAGCTGTGGAAGCCCCATCCCTGGAAGCATTCAAGTCCAGGTTGGATGAGGCTTTGAGAGTCAATTTATCCGTTCTCCCTGGCTACTCCACGTGCACCACCCAACTGACTGTTGTTTCTGATTACTCTTTGAGCTGTTCTCAGCTTATAGCTATTTGTCTTGGAAACTGGCCAGTGTTTTCCATGGGATTATTTCACTTTGTTAAAATTGTTATAGCTGTGATGCTTTAGGCAAAACAATGCAACTGTTGGGTTTGGGACACCAAAGGCTAATTCAAGACTCAATTCAGAAATCTTGATCAGCAGCCAAGAAGTGTGCACTGTTCAATGTATAGGAAATAGTAAGTGCTGTCTTTTGCTTATATACACTTAATGTTTTACCTTCCTTGAAAATGTGAGGATTTTTGCTTGGGGAGGTCAGCACTGTATTGGGATAACGGAGTGTGCATCAGGAGAATATCTTACTCCTTTTTTTGTTAACTGCCAGCAAAGAAGCACAGCAACTTTTTTTTTCCACGTACAAGGGCAAAACCAGCATGGAAGGAGGACCCTCAGCAGTCTGGAGCTGGCAAACGTATGGGCATTAGACAAGATTCTGTCAGTTGCAGCATGGGCATGTCTGATTAAGCATGTCTCAGTGGACAATGTCTCTTTCTCAGCTCACTGCAGTGGCTGCTTTGATTAGATTTCTCACTGATGCTAAAACTGTCCTAGACTGATATGGGTGCAGGGAGAAAACTTGGTTTCTCCTGAGGAGAAGCTTTGTTTTTTTCAGGCCAGGGAGCCAAGTGAATTTTGTGTGGGTTTCATCTGTGAGTTTTCTGGTGCTTTTTTTTTTCCATAGTGAATGCTGGCAGAGTGTGGAAAGGAGTCTTAGTGACCTCATAATTGAATAAAACAAGACTGCTAATTATGTTTAGGAGGGTTGCTTAGATTGTCATAAATATTTCTGCTCACAGTTAAACCCACAGACTTTCTTTTTTAAGACAAGAATTCAGGGTGGATGTCACTGTAGTCTACATAGTTAACTCCCTGCTTTTGTGACTTCTGTGTGGTTTGGTAAATTGCTGCCTTGTCTGCCATGAGAGTTGACAGTTCTGGGCAAACGGAGGGTTATAATTGCATTATCCCACAAATGAGACTTGAAAATTCACCTGATGTCGGCTTCCCTTGCCATCTAGACAGGGGCAGGAAGGGATGCTGCCGTTCAGGTGGTGCCTGCTGGTTCCCTGCCCCTGGAAGAGCTGGGGGATCCATGGGAGGAACACCTCCGAGTATCTGGGACCCTGGAGGCTCCCCTTGCTCTGTTCCAGCTCTTCAGCTTTCCTGTTCAGAAACGCGGATAGGACAAGGAAAATGCTGTGCATCATGGGTGCCTGGGTATTTTACTCCAACCAAGCTGAGGGGAAGAGGAGGCAGCTGGATCCAGGTGTCCTGTTGCTCTCCTTCTGGCTCTGTTTCTCTGTGTTCCTACCTCTCTAGCTTCCTGGCAGCCATATCCCACAGCATACTATTTTCACCCCCTTTCAGGCCTTGCTGTAGCACAAGAGAGCCTTTGTTGTAGCTGGAGTGCTCTGTCTCTGTGCTGTGGAAGGCACTGCAGCAGCTGCCTGTATTGGAGACTCAGTGCTTGGGGACACTTCAGACAGAAGCTGTGTGGCCGGCACCCTTTGAGCTGAGCAGTGGAGCTGTGGGGATCCAGGAGGGATGCTGAGGTGTGAACCATATGGAAACACACTGGCAGTCACTGCCATGGAAGTGTTTCTGCAGAGCAACTGCTGTGTGTTCATGCAGCATTGAAGTGAGTCTTAGGAGATCTGTGAAAGGGAAGAAACTTTTTTCATGTCATGCCAGTGGTAGAGAGGCCAGACAGAGCAACAAAAAAAAGTGGCTGCATCATCCACTTGGAGAAGGAATACCTCTTCCTAAGAGACTTTTCAGCACACCTCCACTGTGCCCCACAGCCAGCCCATATCTGTTATTGGTATGGCCTGGTACCTCCACTGCACCTAAAGTCATTGACAAGAGCTGTCCTGGGGAGGCTGCCAGCACTATGAGAAACCCTCCTTTGAGTCAGCATGTTGATACTATGCTGCAAGTGCATCTTGTTCAAAGGCTGTACTAATTATAAATTGGTCTTGGGAGATGAGGATAAAAATATCTCTAGTTGGCTTGTCTCTGTAAACAACCTGTGATGCTATTTGGAAGCATGGCACAGTTTCCATGTTGCAGGGAAGGTGGATGCTGTGTGTGAAAGACTTCAGCAGTCTTGGTACAGAGCTTTTTTGCATGGTCAGGTTGACAAGTAAAGCAGAGAAGGAGTATTTTTTACAGCCAGAGGTGGCAAAGTGGGTATTAATGAAATTATCTTGCATGCAGTTGTGGAAGCCCCATATCTGGAAGTGTTCAAGGCGAGGGTGGATGGGGATCTGAGCAGCCTGACCTGGTGGGAGGTGTCCCTGCTCATGCAGGGCGAATGGATCTAGATAATCTTTAAGGTCCCTTCCAACCTAAGCCATCCTATGTTTCTATGTAACACAGCAGTAGGATGAAACCAGGAGGAAGGCCCTACAGCCTCTCTTGGCTGGTGGCTTTGGGCCAATCACAGCAGAGCTGCAATTCTGCTCCCAGCAGAGCTGAGCCTCTTGAGAACCTCCTCAGCCTTCCTGCGTGTGCCTCATGCGAACTTTCTGATGCATGCAGGGTGTTCGGGAAGCTGAATAATGCAACTGTGCTTTTTAGTGAGGCAAAAGCACTTGACCTTTCTGTTGTTCTTCAGCTCGACCCTGACTTTAAACCAATGTGGTGCAATGCATCTTTGCAGTTTCCTTTGGGTAATACATCTTGCTGTAGGTCAGGGGACGACCTAGCTTCTGAACCACACTTTTTACTAAACAGGCAAAATATGAGGAGAGAGGGGATGAGCAGTCAACAGCCTTGCTTAAGTGCCTTCCAGTTCAATACTTTGGGACCACATCAACAGTCATGAGGAGAAAATGCCTGAAGTTTGCCAAAGGTTTATAATCTGAGCTAAATTATTCATCGAAATAATAAAAGAAGAGCAGGCAAAGGCATGAACTAAGCACAGTCTGCTGTGAGCTGTAACGAGCCAATATACAGGCAGGATCATGGGGGAAGACCACAGAGTCTTAATTAGCTCAGTGCTGTCATACTGACACCTTCTGCACAAGGATGATGCCAGGCTTTTGTCATCTTTGTACTAGTTTTCCAGTAGCTTAAAAAAAACCCTGGATTGTATCAGCAATAGATAACAGAAGTGCCAGTTAATAGAGAGCTGTATATCTGGCAAATAAATAACAGCAATTGGAACCTCTTTGCTCCTGTCATCTTTTAACTCCCCTAGGTTTTCTCATTTTTTTTCCTTGCTGTTTGTCCTGTAAATAATTATAGCTGGCTTTGTTGAGATGTCAGCCACCTCTGCATCCCCTTCTTGCATCAGCCGTGTTTTCCACTGTTGCATACATGTATGTTTGAATACAATTTCATCATTGTTTTAAAAGCTGATGTCTTCATTTTATTTTTTTTACACCATCTCAGGTTTAACAGTCTATTTTGTGACTCTATTTTAAAAAAGGTGGGAGTCCTGCTTTTTTTGCTAGAGCATGATCAATTGCATACATCCTCTCTGCATTCCGAGCAAAGGTGAGTGATGCATTGAGACCTTTAGAATAGGTGAGTGAAGAAGTGGTTTCTTTCCTCTTTCAGTCTTTCTTAATGCTGTTCTGTGGAGGCTGGGTTGGAGAACCAGGTGTTGCAAATTTGTTTTTGATTTTTAATGCTGTTTGGTCTGTTCTGTCTGTCACTACCAGAGCTTCAGGCAATGTCCTTATCTCCGTGGACTTGAAGGTCTTGTCTTAGCTTAATGACAAGCTCATATGTAACACCAGTGTGCTTTAGCTCTGAAAAGTGCTAGAGCTTGAATAGAAGTCTGCATTCTGCATAGTAGTTAATATGCTTGAAGTTGGTCACCTTTTAAGAGGACTGAAGCATTTCTTGGAATGAAGATGCTTTTCTGTGCCTTTCTCTCCCCCCTGCCATTTCTCTCCCTCCTTCATCTATTAATTAATAGTCATTGTGTGGATGGGGATTTGTAGAAGCAGAAGTGGAATGAAATAGAAATGACCCAGGAAACTTCTGCCATTCTGCATGTATATATAGCTCCTAGACAGCCACAACACAGAAGATACTGCTAATTATTTCCCACATAACTTTGATGGAGACATGAATAGAAAAATGTATATGAATGTTTTTGGAAGACCATCTGAGCAGCAAAACCTCTAAATTTAGGAGATATTTGATCTGTTTAATATTCAAGAAGTCTTTAACAGCAACTGTTTAAGATAACTTCTCATCAGAGTATCAAAATCAGTTTCTGTTTTACATACAAACCTGAGAAATTTGGACAGGCATTTCTGTTAGATATACTCAGGAAGGTTAGGAGAGATTTAGGAAGAAGTCTCTCCCTGAGCGATTGTTCTGTGTGCTCTTGGTTCTGATAACTCAGCTGGTGCAAATCCTTCATACGGTGCAGAGCTCATCTGAAGCAATATAAGGAAAGGGAGCTACACAGAAAGCTGCAAAATGTGCTGACTCAGGGATAAGGAACTTCTATTTGGAACATTCAGGTTATAGCAATATTTTTGGCTTCCTTTAGTTTTGATGAATTAATTCATATTCAGTCATGCTTCTTGGCAGTAGTATCTTCATTTCCACACTGCGAAGGAGTCTGAGAATCATCACTGAGGGCATGCAGATAGGTATGCAAATATAATGTGAATGGCTTTCTGCAAGGAGGAAGACCATCATGCAGGGTCTACAGTGGAAGTCACAGGTCTTTCTCAGTATTATAGCCTCAGAGACAGTGCAAAGGCAGTGAAATGGGGAAAGTAAGCACATATTTCTTTCCTGAAAATGATTAGGCATGGAATTGTCCCTGCCTACATCACCTAGGAAAAAATTCAGTCCTATGTGTCTGACTCCATAAAGAACGGAAAGAGTTATCACTGTCACCTCCTCTTGCTGTAGCTCTGAAATGCTCTGGTTTGGGTTGGATGACCTTCTGTTTGTGTTGTTTAGAGATCTTTTTGATCTGTCTGCATTTTCTACTAGTCTGGCATCCTGGGACAATGCTGTATTTAGCCTGGTCCATTCCTTGTAGTCTTTCAAATTGTAGGAGCCTACGTTTAGCTCTCTTCACCATCTGCTGAGTTCAGGCACTTCTTTGTCTGGTGTATTTTAGGCTTCTTGTTCTTGGTTAGTGTTCCAGCTAATTTGGCAAGGTTCTAGTTTTATGTCACTTTTAGCTCTGCACAGGGGTGTGTTACTGCTCATGTGACCTGAAGGAGCAGGTGAAAGTGCCCTCTGTGGCTGTAGCACAATGAATCTGAAGATGTGGGCTTTCTGTAAGGGTCAAAATTGTTTACCTCCTCTTTTTGTTGTAAGAGGGTCATGTTCTGGATTGTGGCATCAGTCAGATTTTTTTAAAACTAATATAATCAGTGAGGTGTTGACAGTTCAGCTTAATTTTTTACCTGCTCTTTGGGGTCATTCCACTCCCTCTTCATTAACACTGGGAAGGGCTTCTGAGGGAAGAGTGTGTCATCTCAAACATGAAGCCTTTCTTTAAGCTATATTTTCTCATGGACTACCTTACAGAAAATAAAGCTTCCTTTTTCTTTTTTTCCTCTTTTTTTATTTATTTTTATTTTCTTCCCCCAGTCCTAGCTGTAGCCCAAGTTGATGCTGACAGGTTCACTGTGGGAACAGTTAAGAGTTTCTATTCTTGCCATTTTTAAATGAACAGTGTCGTTACGCTACAGGTCACATGCTAGCCTGTGAGCAGTGATCCAAACTAATATAGGCAATGAACTCCAGCTCTCCTGGCAGCTTGTGCACTTTTTGGCAAGTGTGTGAACCGTCTGAAGCAACTGGATGCAAATGGGTAGGTTGCTTCAGACAGAGCTGAGGTGCATAAAAGTTGCGATTGGATGATGCTCAAAGGGAGGTTCCCTGCCTGCTGGAAATTTTTTGTGTATGGGGAAACCAGACAGCACTGTTCATGACTAAGAGACCACCAGTAAGCTGTGATTCTCATATCTATTTAATTGCAAATGAGAAGTAAAAATCCCTTAAAAAATAATTGTTAAAGAAAAAAACACAGCACCAAAACCCTCCCAAGCAAACTACTGCATGTGGGTTGGCTGTGGGTTTGTGGGGGTTTTGCTTATAAGTGGGATATATTTATCTCTGTGTTTATTGCCTTAGAGATGGCATTGAGAAAAAGTGGCACCTTGCATACTGAGTTCCATGAGTCGCTTTATCCTGAGCCTCTTTTTTATTTAAACTTGATTTTCAATGCCTCTTTTAATAGTAATCATTATGTACCTCTGAGCAGCAGAGTGACATTTTAATATGTGAAGTAAAAGCAACTGCAATGAAATCAGATGATTGACAGTAGGAAGGGAGTGCAGGAAATACAGCTTGCTTGGGTGCCAACTTGCTTGTTTGTTCACTGTGTTGTTGGGTTTTTTTTTTTCTTCTATTTTACTTGGGTTTAATTTTGATTCTCTGGTTGGATTCTAACTGAAATGCTCATTATTCGTGTAAGGCAGCACTCATTTCTTCAAGGTAAAGGCTTATAGCCCCTTGTATAAATAAAAGGACTGACAAAATTAATGCAGAAATACAGGTATTGGACTGGATTTGCCATGTGCCATATGTTCTTTGTACTCTGGGCATCGTTGCATGGAACTGTCGCTGCAAAGAGCACGGTTTCTCCAGGATGTTATTTAAGGTTTGTACTTCAAGCTTCTTCTCAGGTGCTGAAATACAATCAGTTTACTAGTTTATCTGTACCACTAAGCCTTCAGAAGGAATGGGGAAGATATTTTTATTAGCTTCAATTTGCCTTGTGACAGACTCAACTAATCATCTGTGACAGTATTGAACAAACCCTGCAGAAGTGGAGGGGGAAAAAATAAATCTTCCTTGTGTTGTATTTGCAGTGCTAAGAGCATTGAGCAAATATGCTTGCAGGGATTCAGCAGAGTTTATAAGTAGTTAAGTGTAAAGGTTGTTGTTGGTTTTTTCAGACACTAAGTACTGCATAATTGAAACTTTGTTAAATTGTTGAACCAGTTTATATATCCTTCTCAGAAGCAGGGGTCAAGCTTTCTTGGCACAGGCAAACATTTAACACTTCTCTTTATTTAATCCAAACAATCTTTCCTGCTGGCAGCCAAATTGCCCATGTCATTTCATGCTCTGTGCTGCCAACACATTCTCCCTTCTCCATAGTACTTGTTATCTCATATCATACATGCTAACTGCAGATTTTTTTTCTGGAATATCAAACCAACTTGAGCAAAAGGAAGAACAATTTTCTTTTTGAGTTATTGCAGCTTTCTGTGCATTTCCTATATTGACTGATTCTATACTCCCAAGACCAAATCTGACACTAGAAAAGAAGTAGCTGTCTTGGGAAAGTGAGGGAAGACTCATGAGCAGCTTATGGTAATTGTTAGGACTGGGTGGATATCAGAGGAGAAGGTCCACCCTTGTGGTGACACCAAGGCTAGATTATGGATATTTTCAATGGGTTGGTAGCTAATTTTGGGAGTGCAGATCTAAACTGAATTCTTTGGAATTCTGGCAAGTTTTTTGTCTTACCCAATTTGGTGACAACGTAAATGAATGTTAATCAGAACCAAGTTATTTTAAAGACGCTGGCAGGTGTTCTTGGTGTATGAAGAAGGCCAGAGCACTTAGTCTTGAAGGTGTGGCAACAAGCATTTCCTTCAGTAGGATCCTCTCTCTGGCTTTGTAGTTTAAAAGCAGCTCTGTAGCTTGTCTCCTGTGGCTCCATTAGGTGGATACTTGTCATGTGGAGAAAATATCCTGAATAAAGTCTTGCCATTTGGTTCTGGCACAGTCTACAGTCAGAAACAACACTCCAAATTTCCCAACTCTGCCTTGCATTTTCTGTATCTCGAGACCACGATGTTGGTCATTCCATGTAACTAATTTTTTTAAGCTGGTTTTCCTAAGAAAACGAACAAATGTACCTCTTTCAGTCACCATGTGTCCTCCTTCTTGTCACAAGGCTTTTTCCTTTTCCCTGTGTACTCATCACTTCAATGGCCTGTTGACCTGTTTCAGTCACACAAAAAAGCCATAATCCTCATGGTGGAGGAAGGACCTGATGTGGGTCAGGCTTTGTTAGTGGCTCTGCTTACAGTCAGCTTGTGTGCTCTGGCAAGAGCCATCCATAAAGAAGAGAAGTACTTGAGGGCAAGCTCAATTGGGATGGAGAATACACCTGACTTTCTCTAACTTCTTCCTTGCATTGAAGGTTGAGCATATGGACAAAGTAACCTGGAGTGTCCCAACTACCATTTGCACTGTTGGTGAATCATGGATCCCTTCTGGGGATTTGATTCAGCCTCTTTTGTTTATAAGGCTCTCCTCTAAGAACAGGCCACAAACTTGGCTCCTCATCATTACCTCAGCCTTCTCTCTGAAACTAGTTTTTACCAGGCTTGAAGTTTGGGAAGTCAGAAGGAGGAATCAAAGAGGATGTTCTTCTGGGATTGGAGAGATCAGCATGCCTGCAGGCCAGGGCATGCTGGAGGGGCTATCTGTACCATCCCAGCAGTTCCTGCATGCTTGGCATTCAGCACCTTCAGAGGGTGCTCAGCTCCAGCTGAAAAGCAGTAGAAGGGGTTTGCATGGGTTTTAAGAATAGCTAGCAAAATAGGTAAAAGCTCATATGGCACTTAAGCTTTCCTAGCCATTGCCAAGTTTCCACATGTTTATAACATCAAGCACTCCTGCAAACAAGATCTCACCCTCCTCCTATGTAGGTGGCCACAGAGGTTTCACTTAAAACCGTGTACCTGCCTATGTGCATCCATGGTTATGACTAATACAATAACTCTGCAAACTAAGCTCTAACTTTCACGTCTCATCATATGGCTGACAGGGCTAGGAAATGCTTACATGTTTCTAAGCTTCCTGGACAAACTGTTCTGATGTGAAATGTTTCCTATTCCTGGGGTGGAGGAGTCCACTAGAGGCAGCTGAATAAAAGGAGAAGTACCCCAGCCTGGACATGAAAGGAAGTGGCTTTTCCTTTTAGGTTAAGTAGTTGTGAAGCACTGAGGCTGCTTGTTGTTCTGACTTGGTTCTCAGGAGGCTTTACTGAAACCCATGTTGGGCAGGGCTGGGGATGCTCAGCTTATCTGAGGTCTGATGGAGGTTTAGTCACTGATGTAGGTGGAGGTAACCTGCTGGACAGGGGGTGGTGGTTGATGCCTCTTGGTAAAATATATCTCATTGTGGCAGTAGAGTTCAGCCAGAGGTGCCATGGCAGTCACAGCAGGGCAGCTCCATCCTCCGAGCAAAGGCCATTGCCTGTTGGGAGACCGTGTTGTTCCTAAGCCTCAGTCTCTCAGTGGGCTCTTTCCTGAGGGGAATGAGGGTCTCCTGTGAATTATTTACTTTTTACTTCATACATAGCTTTTCTCAGATGGCCGTCAGCCAGTTTGTCCGGACTATCACACATCTGTTTCTCTAGCAGAAGGTTGTGGGGAACCTTATTGAAAGCCTTGGACAAATCCAGATAGACAGTGTCCACTGCTCGCCCCACATAACTGGACAGGTTACTTCACTGTAGAAGGTGATCAGGTTTGGCAAGCACAGCAAGCCCTTGGTGAATCCATGCTGGCTTTTCCCAGTCACATGCTTCACTTGACTTCTGGTGGCCTGCAGGAGGATTTGTTCCATAACTTTCCCAGAAGTAAATCTGATGGGCCTGTAATTTCCTGAATCTTCCTTTAAGCACTTCTTGAAGATGGAAGTGACACTGGCTTTCATCCAGTCTTCTGTGACCTCCCTCAATCTCCACGACTCCTCAGAGATAATGGAGAGCAGCCTGGCAACAATGTTATCCAGCTCTCACAACACCCTCCATTGGTAGTGCCTGGGCCCATTTATTTGTAGGGATCATGTTCCTGTAGCAGGTCACATCAGCTCTTCCTTCACTGATGGTGAGTCTGTGTTTGCATCAACCTGAATTTTTGTCCCCAGGACCTGGGGCCCAACAGTGCTGGTAAATACAGAGGTGAAGAAAGTGTTGAGAACCTCTGCCTTTTCAGTGTTGTTGGTGACTAATTCACCTTTCCTGTTTAACAGTGGCCCAGTATCTACCTTCTGGATCTGTATGTTGTTTACATATCTGAAGAACCCATTCTTGTAGTTTTTGACATCGCTAACCAATTTCAAATCAACCTGAGTTTGTGCTTTTCTAACTGCATCTCTGCATACCCTGGCAATGCTCTTGTAGTTCTCAATGAGTATCTGCTTTTCCTTATCTTTCAGTTTTAAGCAGATTCAGAAGTTCACCATTGAGCCAAGGGGGTCTTATGCTCTACTTACTTCCCTTACTTTTAAAGGAGATGAACAGTGTTTGTGCTTGTCTTCCAAAATCTTTATATGTGTGTTGTGGTTTGGACCCAACATGATAATGAAGGAACAGCCTCATGGCCACTCACTCCGCTCCCTGCTCCCCCACTGGGATGAGGAGGACAAAGCTCCTGGGTCGAGACAAAGGACGAGGAGGGTTCTTCACCAATTAAGGTCCCAGGCAAAACAGACTCAATTTGGGGAAAGATAATATTTTCACACTAATCAAACACACACAGGACACAGACACACACAGAGCAGGGCTTGCATATGTTACCTCACCCCTCCCTTCTTCCCAGGCCCAAATCCCTTTGTTCCTGGTTTCTCCTCCTCCTTCCCCCCAGCGGCACAGGGGGGCGGGGGATGGGGTTTAGAGTCAGTTCACAGGCTGGGGGTTCTTGCCACTCCATCCTCAGGAAGAAGGATTCCTTATAGTCCTTCCCTGCTTCCCCATGCAGTCCCTCCCATGGCAGAAAGCCCTTCACTAACCTCTCCATCATCCCACGTGGTCCAGAGCTGCTCCAGCCTGGGCTTCCCACAGAGTCACAGGCTGCTTTGGGAACAGCCACCTCCCCTGGTGTCAGAGTCTTCCAAAGCTGTGTAATCAAGAGTCCACTGGCAGCAAATCCTCTGGCCACAACATCTAAGTCCAGGGGCCAAGTTCACCCCTCCTGGCGCCTTCAGGGAATGTTCCACCACATTCCTCCACGAGTGCAGGGGCACAGCTGCCATCTCACCGTGGGCTGCAGGGAAACTGCTGCTTGGGCACCTTCTTCCCCTTCTTCCTCAACAACCACCAGCACTGCCCTCCTTCCGCAGCACAGCTCTTCTCCTCCAACACAGCTCTTCTCCCCCAAGCCCTCCTCTGCTCAGGTGTTATCTCAGTTCTTTCCTATGTTAATCTCTGAGGTACATCTATTGTCCCTCTAATGGCTCCTTGGCTGGGTTTGGAGCAGGAGTCCCTTTGCAGCTTCTTACTAGAGCCACTTCTGGGGCCTTTCTCCTGCTACCAAAAACCCTACCAAACCAAACCAGAATATGTGTTTCTAGTAAATGTTAAGTAAAAGGAGGACACACTTGCAGCTATCTGAGGGGTAAGGAGAGGCAGGCAGAAGAAGAGAAGGGGAGACAGTAAAACAGCTTCCATCCAGTCGCTAACAGGGAACACTTGACCGCAGAAAAACCTTGTGTGGGAGGACCAGGATTTCTTGAACTTGTTTCAGTTCTCTGAAGCTATCTGGAACAGAAACAATCCTAAAAGAGTAATAGACTTCATGTGTGCAGAAAAGCATTCTGTTGGATTGTACTGGGAAAGTCCAGACCAGTGGCCTCCATGGAAGTTTGAGCCATTGCTTTTCTGGTTTGTTGATTCAGACCAAAATGTGTTAGCAGTTAGAGGAAGGGGTTTTAGTTAAATGTAACACAGAGACTAGCAGAACAAGTCCTTGTATCTTCCATTGCTGTTCTTAAGATTTCTGGTAACTCTACTGGGATATCTCTCCTTCTGGGAAGGAATCAGTTAGTTGAAATCTCTGAATTTTGGATTTTTACACATGTGCATTTGGTTTATTAATCTGTCTGAAAGCGTCACTTGTCAGAAGATCAAACCAAAAATACTTGAATGCAAATATATTGGTTCCTTTTTATTCTTTGGAATAGACTGGAAGGAGGCTGATTGTGAGGATATGCAGTTTCTTGCTTATCTTTGGACTTCCCCTTACACATGAAGATGAGAAGAATGTGTCATGATCATCAAACTGAGCTGAATTTATGTGCCTGGCAATAATATTCTGTGTTGGGAAATGAAATGAACCTGCTTAGAGATATATTTAAGGAGAGGAGCTGTAGTGAACCCAGACGCAAGTGAATTTAAGTATAATTAAGTGAATTTAAATACACTTGTCTAATCTCCCTGACAAAAGTATAATTTGTTCTATAAATGCATTTTACCCCTTGGTTTGGTTTTGTGTGGGTTTAGTTGTGTGCTATCAACAGCTGCTTCTTTTTTGGTTTTTTTTTTACTTTAGCCCACGTTAGGAGCTTCATACATAATTGCTGTTTCTGAACACTGTCTTTCTCGTATCTCCAAATATTAAATGGTGGAGCAGTAAAATAAACAGCTCCCCACTCCCCCCAGATTAATTGAGGAAGAGCTTTTCTAGTGTGAGAAAACTGGGTAAGTTATAGCACTGGTCTGGCCTCCCCCCAGCGCTCCATAGCTGCACAGCTCTGTGTCTCAACAAAGATCACATCAGCAAAATACAGTTAGTGTGCCAGAATATTAAGGCTGTGGTTTTATGATTTGGGAAATATGGATTTAAGATGGCTTTTGTGGGATCAGAGGCATTCAGCAGCCATGTTAATAGATTTCTTTGGTACAGTTTCATTCTGGCAATTCTCCTTTGCATGCACAAGAACAATGAGGGTTATTTCCGTCCCCACCCCCTTCAGCTGACCTTGATCAATTCTTGTCTGACTGCTGCTGTAACCCTGCAGGTCAGGTATTGCTGTCCTGCGTTGGACAGAGTTGTCCAAGGCCTGTCCAGCATTTGGCTTGGCTAGCTACTGTAGGGGGACTGTGACTGTTTCTACACACCTGACTGGGTTGTTGGTGCTTCCTTTTGGTTTTGTTTGTTTCTTTTTAACTAAGACTAAGGCTTTGATGGCTAAACAGAGCAAGGTCTAAAGCCTCTCAGTGTTCTTTAACAGGGCTGGTGACAAACATTAACATCTTTGAGCCAGAAAGCCTTCCTGTATCTGTAATGGAAGGATGGTCAGAGAATTTTGAAAATGCAAAAGCCTTGAACTTTTTGTCTGTTAGCCAGAAGGACAAATAGTTGGTGGAAAGGGTGGAACTGAAGGAGGCAGAGTGATTCACATATTAGAGAAAACTGTGGAGGATCTAGTAGCTGGTGCATGAGGTGGCTCCTGCTGCCAACTCCAAATCCCAATTTTGTTGGATCACATCTTAAAATACGCAGGATATTTGGTATGGAGAACATCAAGGATTTGGCTGTAGATTTTATTTTCTTGCCTTCAGACAGGAAGGCTGAAACCCTACCCTAGAGTCAGAACTTAATTACTTAAGATGCTTTTCAAAAGCATATAGGTGATAGTTGGCTGGTAGTAATTCAAGTGTGTTGACCTCTAATTAAATATAACTTGCACATTGATTTGGCACTGTTCTTGGAGAGCTGGGTAGGTGAATGCTGTATATGTGCACGTGCTCACTGGGGCAGTGACAGGGCTCAGTGTAGACTTGCTCAGATCCCTGATTAATGGTTGTTTTTTCCTTGCGGTTTTTGCCAAGCTGCACTTGGACAGAAAACGGAATTGAAAAGCACCAACATTGTTTAAAGAGTAATTATTAGTGAATTAAAAGCTTGTTCAAATGCTCTTCTGTTTGAGTAAAACAGAAGTTTCCCAAAATATGGTTTTGTTCTTTAAAGCTCTCCACTATCATTAAATGAAAGAAGCGTTGTGGCTTTTTGTTTGTGGTCACAACATCCTTCAAGATTTTAGATATTATATTAGATAACATAGTGGATATCAGAGGGAAGATCAGAAAAAACTTTCCACATCCTGAATCTTCCCCATTCCCACAACTTGCCTTCAGTGGCAAGTTCAAAGCCATAATAATATCTTTATTTATGCAAATTTAAATTTACAAACTATTTTTTGCCCATTTGGGGAAAAAGGTAATTGTTAAAATCTGAGTTAGACCTTCTGCAGACTCTTGTTTCAGACCACTGGTCCAAGGTTTCTGTAAGCTCAGTATCTGACTTTCTTTAAGCTTTGAGAAGCAAATCATTGTTTGAACACTGTTTTGAAATAATTTAGTTTTCATATTCTTACAATTAATTTAATTTGCATTAAACATATTGTGATTTAAAATGTTGAATTAAAAATATTTGCTTAAGAGATTCAAATAAGTCTGATTTAATTCCAGCTGAAGAAGCATATAAAAAGTTGTCATTTGGAATTAGTTCCCTGTCACTCCCTAAGCCACTACCCACCCTAGCAACTCTTGCTTTTGCTGTTAACCTTTTCTTAAAATAAAAATCAAGTAACTATCATACTTGAGTTATCCCTAATTAAAAGCAACACACCTGAATAGGTTTTCTTGAACAGAAGACTAGCCCTACATATTGCAGTGTAGTATTGGAGATAAAAACTAAGTAGCAGAGGGTATATCCAAAAATAAGGTGAGGTTCTCTTGGGCTGGTGTCTCTGCAATGCACTTAGCCTCTCAGGAGGTTAAAACTGAAGCCTTTCAGAAGCTGCTGGTCGTGTAAGAAGGAGCATCTCACCCCATCCTGGCAACACGTGGGTCGCTCTGGGGGGAGCAACAACAGAAACATCTTTGGATGCTTTTAACTTCCTAAATTTATCTTTGTTCCCTATCTGACTCCTGTGGTGTGTGGTGGTTCTTGTCTCAGGGAAGACTGTGCATTTGAGTGGTGTTTGCAGGGAGACTGGCACAAGTCCTCTGTCAGGAGTCTGGGAATGAGAAAGATCAGAGTATATTTGTGTGGGACAGTGTGTTCCCAGTGGGGAAAGGAGAAACAGCAATTCAAGAAGAAAGGATAAGGAATTTATTTTTTTTTAATTAGTTTAATTTCTCTGGGGGAAAAAACCCAAGTGATAGCAACCTTAAGTGTTGTTCCCATTTATTCTTTAAGTCTTCAATTTTTAGTTGTTGGTTGTTTGGGGGTTTTTTTGGTGATGTTTAAGTGAAATTGCAAAGTCAAAGGTCACCGTAACACCATCAGCTTACTTAAGTGTGCTTTAGGATTTCAGCAGGTTTAATCATCATTTAAAAGCATCTCTGTCATTGGAGCATAGGTCTACCTTGCAGATGGAGCTCTTCTTACAGTGAATACCCAAGTATTCTCGGGTGGTGGAAACAACGTAGCCATAGCCATAAAAATGTCACAAAGGGTGGTAGGTAAGTCTGTGTGGAGCTCTACTCCATTTAAATGTAACAGAAGCAAGAAATGTCTGGGGTGGGTGGGCTTTGGCCCTGGGAAGGGGCTGGATGCCAGGCTACTTGGGATACAGTTTCTTTGGAAGGTAAGACTGATCTCTGGAAGAGGATGCTTCCCTTTGCTCACTCCATGACTCTTCTCAGTGCAGGGGCCTGGCTTGCTTCCTAGCTTTGGAAGTAATTGGGACTGCACCAATGAAATGGACAAATTGGGTTTTTTGGGTAGTGTCTCCAAGGATGCCCCTTAGGAAGAGAAATGTCTTAATTCCTTCGTAGCACCACTTGTGTTCTTTGATTTCCCATGAAGAAGATATCCTCCATCTGATTTCTGAGGAAGAAATTTCTCCAAACTCTCACTTCTTTAGTCATTTGCCTGCATGTGCTTATAAGACATAAAAGAGGAAGACCTTACCCTTTGAAGGAGCAGTCCCCTTGCAAAGGAGACTCTGGCCTCTCGTCTGATGGTGGCCATTGAAGCATTTCAAGTGCTAAGTCTAGATTTGGGAGAACACAGCACTTAACAGCTAACACAGAAGAAAATGGGAAGGAGGGCAGGTAAGGTGCTCATTTTGGAAGCTTATTTATTAAGATTCAGATCTATGCGTTTGGATTAGGAGCAGATTTGGCCCACAGTACTAAGTACGTTAACATCACAGATTGGTATGCCTTTGTTTTCTAATGTGAAGACATAGAAATCTGCTTTGTTGCCAGCATTGTAAATGTACTAAGAAATTATTTATCCATTGCCTCTCCTTGTTTCATTCTAAAGATATTAAGCCCCTTAGTGTTCCTGGGTGCTATGTTTGCTCCAGCACAGAAACACATCTGGAGCTTGTGCAGCATTTTGTAGCAACCTTCTTGTGGGGAATGTGCTGCAGACACATAGAACTTCATTTTTTTAGATACAGCTTTGCTCATTCTGATCCTACATAAATGCATTAGGTCTTGAGCTTTGGGTCTCTATGTGCTTTAGTGTATGCTGTACTATAGGGAACAATTTTAATTCAAGCAATAATGTGTGGAAAATACTGGTACTGTAATAGAAGACTCTCCCATCTTTTATTACATGCTTCCTCTAAATTTCCCATAACATTTGCAGACATCATCAGTTATCTTAAAGTGTTACAAAACCCAGGCCTTCTGCCCCATCTCATCTGTGTTTGTACATGTACTTAGAAATTCAGTTCCTTGGTTGCTCACCTGCCAAGGACTGTGTCGAGGATCATTTGGTATTTCACAAAGGGGAGTGTCTCCCCTGACATGCCTCTGGTGTTGTGGTGACCAACATCATTCCCCAGAGCTGCACAGCCAACCAGCACAACATCTCCAGTTCCTTCATGATGGGGAATCTGCCAGTCAAGACTCAGACACATGTTACAGCAAATTTGGGGGTTTGAATCTTTCCAGTGTAACCTGACAGCTTGCTGTTGAAACTGGTAGCGATACATGGTGTGGCAGTTTTAGCCCTCAGTTCTGGCATTTGGTTTGTGCTTTTCAGTTAGAGAAGGTGCCTGTGATTGCTGCCGACATCTTTCCATCTTTGCTCTCCCCATTTGACCTCCTGCTTCCAGGGTGTGCTCTGTTCTCCACATTATCTCTGTCCCCTGCCTGGTGTTGAAGCAGCCTCAAGACCTGGGGAAGGTATGAGGGCCCTAAGTGGTTTCATGTTGGAGCAAATACCCTACAAACCACCATGCTAGAGGGATGGTGTTCATGGCACCATGGGTGTGCAAGGCTGCTTCCAAGCAACCCGTAGTCAGATCCAGTGTGCACAAAGTGCTCTAAAACATTTGCTTGCTGGAGGGACCACAACCCCCTTGCTGGAGACTGCCATCTTCTGCTTTTTGTTTTTGTGTGTGTTTTTATTTTAAAAACAAACAAAACCTCTCTTTAATGCCAAAATAATTTTCTGTTCTCACTGCAAAAAAAAAAAATTGGATATGGGGAGGAGTTCACTTAAGTGGAAGAAATGTACTCTGCTTTCCAGAAGAGGGGGTCAAATAGTATGGGTGTCCCATCAGCAAATAGCATTTAAGAGTGGAAGGTGTTAATCACACCCCAGAGGATTTTGCAGTTAGCCATTTTCAGCCATGTTTTTAATCAATATTATATTTTAGTTGTTAAATTCAGAATGAAATCAGGTCTCAAGTGTTCCCATCCAAACCAGAAAATTTGCTTCAGCTGTTGCAAAGCTCAACTTGTGAATCTTCAGATGTCTGGATATTTTTTTAATTAACCTGATTTTTTGAGAGTGACTGCAATGGATGTCAGCTGTCTTATGATACTTACTGGGTACTGAAGCATGTGTACTTTCCCTTTGTTCTAAAGTAATATAAATAATTTCCAAAATCCACAGGTCAGCTGCAGTTGTCCTGCTTGAAACAGTAAAGTCAGGAGATTGTGTTTTTTTCCCCAACCCACCTCCTTTCTGGAAAGATGTGAAGGAAAAACCCAGGTCACTTCGTGGTGAAGAAGTATTACAAGCCACATTTCTATCTGGGTAAATTCTGCATTTAATTTCAGAGCAAGGATTTTTATTTATTTTATTTGCTGCTTCATTGAGTGAAGCATCGCTGCGGATTTTTACAAAACTGCTCTACCCTGTACCAGTGGCTGACAGCCCCTAAACAGACTGGAAGCAACTGCTATGTGTTTAGAGAGAAAGTAATTGTTGTGTTAGGATCCTTTGGTGATAGAAGCTAGATAGTGTAAATATGGATAAATACTAACCGAGTGCTTATTCTGAAGCACATACTCATTTAGTGGTTCATGTGTGAAACCAAGGAAGGAAGAGGCTGAAAAGAGAGACCTTCTGCTGTTTGGTGTGAAATACCTGTTGGTGTGAGGTGAAATCAGGAGAATCACATTCGTAGGGTGCTTGGCTACAAGTTAGATGCTGGTTTTTATTGAGCCTTGTCTTTTAGACTTGGTGATGCTCACAGTGGTACAAATGTCTGACTCCTTCAACATTCAGTATGTTTTGCTGAAGTTGAAATAGTGCGGTCACTTACTAAGTGGAAGCGCAAGTGAGGCATCAGATCTAGGATAACTTGTTTCATGGAGTGCAGTTTTTTTAGTGTAAGGCTGATTTTCTGCTGGAAATGTGTGTGCTAGCTGAAAATATTGATGTGTGGATGCTGTGATCATGTGGTTCTTTCATTATCAAAAATAATGTCCAAAAATATTCCTCTGAAGCTTTTTATGATGTTGGCTGCTTAAGTGTCCCATTACCTATTGTTCTGTCTCTGTCATAAAGAAATACTAAATTCAGATGTCTTTATAATGGCAATTTCCTATTCTTTCCTAAAATAAGTTGTGCCTTCTATGAATGTTTCTAGGAGGTTAATGAATAATTGACTTCTGAGAAAAAGGCAAAGATCCTTTTAATAGGCAATTGAATCTGATGTGATGTATGAAAATTAATAGTTAGGCCTAGAGCATTAAAAGTGGTATAAATAGCTTGGTGTAGATGCACAATACGAAGATGTCCTTATTAGCATCAATTCCAAACGCTGTTATTTATTTTAAATGCATCTCCAAAGAATTTTAATTCATTCTCCAAACAACGAAGCTTACAGTTTATGTATGAATGTATGTATGAATGTACTTGAATGCAGGCAACCCCATTACATTATTCATGCTCAGGTGAAGGATAGGATACAAAAAAAGCAGGTGTGCTTTTTCTCACCTCCCAATAAGTTTTTCCTTGGGGAGTACTTGTGCAGGCACTTGTTCAAATTGAAAAAAATAGCTTTGAATCTTTGTATCTTCTAGGAATGAAGAGTGTGCAATGAGTGTTAAAATGGAAAATATTTGACAGCTATTGCTTTTACAGTTGGTTTTATATGTTAAGTCCCAATGAGCCAGTAATAAATCAGAGCAAGCCTTGCACTGCTACTCTTTTCCTTCTTAGCACAGAACTTGGATTTTTTTTTTTTTGCCCCCCACTCTCCTCAGTGCAGTGAACTGCACAGGGAGTTTTCCTGTTTTGAAGAAAGATTTGGACATGAGGTGACTGTTTCAGATCCTAATCTGCTGCTTGAGGATGATTCTTTGCCAGTCAAACAGGACAATATTAAAACCAAGCTGTGCTGCCTAAAACCCAGTGACTCCATCTATATCGCTGCTGGATTTGAGAAATTGGCTATAAATTGAGTTCCCTGAAAGGGAGGATGGCTACTACTTACAGGGCTTAGCCATCTTGTTGCCAGCCTGCTTGTGGCTGAGCAAGGCAGGGGCTGATGGTTTGTCTTGTTCCATTTCTGTTCTGTTTGTGCTTGTCTTGTCCTTTTAAGAGCCTGCATGCCACTTTCTGTCAGTCGTAAGTGAACATATTAATGTGCTTAAACTTGTACCTAGGTGTTTTGATTTATATTTTTTTATTCAATTTTATATTATTTCCCTCGTTCAAATTCCACCCCTCAAAAAAAAAAAAAACCAAAACACAAAACAAAACCAACCAAACAAAAAACCCCACACTCATCATTTTCTTTCACTTTGATTATGTGATTATGAAGAAACATTGCAGGTGACACCAGCTCAGCAATGGAGATGTGAAACAGTGGGCTAGCAAAAGCTAGCTTGCTGCTTTGCAGTTCTTTTCTTCATGAAAAAGTCATTTTCTCTTTCACCACCAGTGCACTTGTTCTGTGCAATGGAGGAAGAGCATGCAAAATAACAGGACCCCTCACCTGTTAACTGCTCTGAGACTTAGAGGTGTCTGCAGACTCCCACTGCTGTGCTGCAACAGCATGCAAAGTCCGGCAATTGCTGCGTGGGCTTGGGCTGCTCCTGCAGCTGTGAGTCCTAGGGAGAGAGCAATGACCTGGATCGCTGGGAGCTGTGCAAGGTCCAGGCTCAGCAGACCCTGACCTTCAGCATTGGTGGTGGACCCTGCAGGACATGGTGGCTGGGTGGTGAGAACAACCCTGCAAGAGCCTCAGCAAGGCAGGTGCAGGGTAGAACAAGTACCAGGGCAATGCAGTCTGCATTGCTTGCCACAGGAAAAGCTCCATGCCTCTCAGAGATCTTTCTAAGGACCTGCAAACGGGCTTTCAGCCACTTTTCTTTGGTCATTCCTCTCATTTCTAATTCAGCTGAATGTATAATCCAGAAGATCGATTTCCTAAGATTATTCATACAAATAACGATTTTAAAAAACCCTGTTGCCAGTAGCAGGGCACTTAACATCAACTCAAGTTAAACCCAGAGAAATTTCAAGACAAGAGTAGCCTGTGGTGCTTGTTCTTCACTCACAGACACTACCTGTGTACTCTGACTGGTACCTTTCTCTGCGTTAAAATGAGAACTGCTGAATCCCATGTTTCTTTCACAGACAAATTCTGACCTATTCAGGCATGTCTGTAAACAGGCACAGATATCCCAAGCAAAATAAAAACTCGTGATGCCAGATATACGATAAAAATGTGAGTTTTTCACATGCTAAAAAACATAACAATGTCTTGTGCTGGTACACAGACACAGAGAGGAGCAGCAGTGAGGGTGTTTCTGTGTGTGAGAGGAGCACATACCAGTCTGCAGCCCTGGCTCACCCTGAACAGTGTTTTCCACTGAAATGGTGATTGTAGGGGATGGGGTTTTTTGATGTTTAGAGTTAATGCAGCGTTGTAGGACAACATAGCACCAGATAACTCTTCACAAGTACATTTCCTCCAAGGCTAAAGGTGTCCAGCAGGTGTCCAGCACCTTGCTGACCTGCAGCTGGGTCAGGGTTTTGGATCACCCAGCGTTGATGAACACCCGGCGTTTCCTCTCCTTTGGGCGAGAGCTGGAGAGGAAGTCAGTTTATTTAGAAAAGGGGGGGGGAGGTGTTTACTTTTGTCTATTGTTACTCTTGGTAGAAACGGCATTCCTCTTTCTGTTTGAAACATCTGGCTACATTATAAATGTGAGGAAGTGGCTTAAGAAATGGCTTTTGATGAATTGCTGTTTATCAGGTGATTTTATAGAGGAAGATCTGTTAAAATAAGGAAACAGTGACAATAACAGAAGCACTTGTCCATAGAAACCTGGGCATAATCTTGCCCCAGGGCGAGGCTGGTGTTCTGCAATGAGGCAGGCAGCACTGCATGAGGGGGCTTCCCAGTGCAGGCTCCCCTTCTCACCCATGGTGAGCATGTCTGCCCATTGCTCAGGAGCCACTGGAGCAGCCTCTGCACCTGGTGGCTCCAGGCTGAATTAGAGGTTTTCCGGGATTTCCACTACTACCCCTTCTTTAGATGAGAAAGCAGTGATTAAGCCTTCCTTAAGCTTTGGAAGAGTCTTGCAAATGGGCAAGAACGTGTAGAGAGACTTGCTTGTTTTGTTCCCACCAGCCTCCTGCAGGGACTTTCTTTAGGGTGTCCGGTGGGTAGAGCTCAGCAGGGTGGTGGTCACCCCTGGGACAGGCTCTCTAGGTGGGAAATGCAGGCATCAGTTCATTTGCTCAATCCTGCGTTCCTCAGATCTCATAGGTTTGGAAGTTCCTCCAACCCCTCAGTCAAATCTGAAGTAGACAAAAGTCTTTTCTTTTTATGACTGCTCTTTGAATAGTGAAAACAAAAGAAAAATAGGCTGTTTTTTCTTACTCTAGTTCGTAAGTGTCATCATATGCCTGTTTCTCTTAGACACGTGGTAGAAGCTTTTAGGGTTGTTGTTTTTTGGGGGGAGCGGGGTTGGTGGGGTTTTTTGTTTATTTTTTATTGTTTTGGTTTTTTGTAGGACCTGTATTTCTGAACAGTTTTGCTCTTAAGTTATTTTTATCACTCTCTCATGTTACTTCTCATTTACTTATTTATGTTTGCCCTTGGCTCAGAGTTCCAGATGCATCCCAACTATATAGCCCTCTGAGCTTTAGCCTTCCTTGAGCAAACAACAGAGTTCAGTATAATAAATATGACTGTTCTTTGGCAGCACTCTCTGCGTGTCTTTCATAGCTGAAGGGTTTACAGCACTTGCAAATGTCTTTAGTGTTTTTTTTCTTCAAATGTTGATTAGAAACATCACTCAGCAAGACAGAGGAGCAGTTTGCATTTTCTCTGTTCTGTAAACATATATAAATGCAAGTGGACATTAAGTTTAGTTTTTCAAGTTATGTCTCCACTATTTTTTTCCCCGTAACAACAGATCTTACAGATTTAGTTATGCTGAGTTCCCATATAAACCATCCCAGTCCCTAGGACTTCTCTGTGGTGCTCATGCCTGAGGGGACGTGTACCTGCAGTGTGCTCAGGTTTGCTGCGTGGCAGCAGAAGCAGGGGCCTGCCCTCTGGAGATGCTGGTGTCCGAGCCCTGTGTGGGAGTATGAGGACCCCATATCACACCAGGCATGGCAAGTTTGATCACAGAGCCTTTTTTTGTCCCATCACCTAATATTTTTCTCATTAATGGAAATCATTGTCTGTTTTACCCCATTCCTTTAGTGGTTGAGTATGATGTTTAAGCTGAAAACGGAGCTCAGCTCTTGTACCTTTCCACTTCAGCTCCTTCTTTCTTATCTCCTTACTGGCCCTGCAAGAAGACCCAGAAGAATATTTGGAAACTAACTACATTATTTCTGTTGTGTCAAGCAATTGAGTGATTTGTTCATAGCTCAGTGTGGGAAGGAAATCTGATAGGATGTCCTGGAGACAATCAGTCTATAGTTCCGTTCCCTCCCTGCCACAGCCACCATCTCCTTTCTGCCACACTTCCTCCCTTTCCCACCCCCTACACATTTCTCTGTTGCTGCAAAAGGCAAGTAAATATGGGAGGTTTTTCTGACATACCTGAAGCTGCTCCCTGAGCAGAGGAAATCTAACACCACATACTTTGCTCTGCTGGCCCTGCATGTGTAGGAAGCATCATGTAAAAGTCATTTTGTCATTTATGTACTCTAAGTAGCTTAAGTATGGCTGCACAAATAAAAATAATATTCTCTTAATGGAGAAGCTGCTTGCTGTGTGCATTTCTTTCAAAGTAAGTAGCAGAATTTATTGGAGAAACAACCTCCCAAAAATCATCTGACCTTAAGACCACACCTTGGCCATACCTAGGCAAGGTGAGGTCTACATCAGACTCTGCCTGTTTCCTAGGCAGTGCTGCTGCTACCCACAGGTCTTGTATTTGACTTGGTGCCATTATAGGTAGAGTGAAGTACTGCTCAATAGGAACTGCCATTTGAAGCATAGAGAAACACAGAAAAATAATTAGGAATTGGTAGGGAAAAGTTAACAGGGGCATATACACATCTTCACAATTTTAGCTGTAGTTGTGGTGTGTACAAAGTTTACTAATGTTGTAATCAGAAGTAGTGAAATTCCCCTTCTATGAACTGCAGCTGGATTATTTCCAAGGAGTTTAGTTTCCTTTTAATGTTGTGTTATTAATTAGCTCAGCATTTTTTTCTGGTTTTATTTGGAACAAATCAACGAGTGTTGCTGTCTTCAAACTCTTCTGTAAGAGACAGCAATTTTCTTGAAAAAGGTCTTTCACTGGAGAAAAATGAGTGTCCTCTGCAGGAGGATGGCTTCTGCTCAGAGAGATTCGTGGATTCCCAGCATACTTGCCAGCCTCCACAGAAGCAGGATATTAAGAAATGTGAGTTTTCTCTAGTTCAGAGTTATTGCAAAGCAATAGGAGGTTTGCCGTCCATTCAGCAGAAATACTTAGCTCTTACCACAGTTTTATCAGGGTATATTAGTATTTTACTCATGTAAAGCTACATATTATTCTTGGCTGTGAGATACTCTTGAACAAACTTGCCCATTATTCAGGCGTGATCCTGGGAAAACTTAAAATCCCAGTGGATGCTTTTGGGTGGTCTGATTTGATATTGCACAGACATCCTTAGCAAAGCAATTTACATGTGGAAATACAAGATGCTAGAGGCATTATAATGCCAGTTGTACTTTTATTGTTCTTCACCCTCAGGTCAGGTTTTAACAATTCAAGGAATTCTTGTCCTTCAGGAGAAAAGCTTTCAGAGAGGGTATTTGTAAAGATATTGAGGGAAAAAAATTAAGGAATGTTTAAGCTTTGAGAATTATGAGGTCATTTTAATTATGTGTATGTGACAGCAGCATGTGAGATACATTTCATTGAACTTGCAGGAAATCTTCACTCATCTTTCCTTTTTCCCCTAGAATATAATTTTTCTCCTCCCATTTAGGGGAATATTACTTGAAAAAGAAAATCTTGTGGAAAGATGGAAGAGGAAAAAAGATGCCTGTGCTACTCCTAGCCATGCATTGGCTGCTTTTGTATGTAAAGCAGTTTTCTCACCACCCATATGCTACTACAGGCTCATTTTTCTTTCTGTATTGTCATAGGTTTAAAATTAGAGGAGATGCAACCACTGCCCATCCTGTGGCTGCCAATTCTGGTGTAATGGTTACATGCACTGCTCAGCATGGTCCTTGCTCATCTTGTGGGTGTTCCCATTCTGTCTGCCCACCTGCCTTTGCTATCCCCAGATGTCTGTCAGGTTTGACACTGAATCCCAGAGACAGAGGACAATTAATGTTAAAGTCACCCTGTTAGTTTGATCAGCACTTCCTTCTCCAGTGAAAGCACCCAAAATATCACAACTTATTGGCTCTGAATCTTCCAAGCTCCACTTTTGCAATGTTCATGAAACATCTGTCCAGAGTGCATGGTACAAATCTTTAAAGGCAAGGATGCACCAGGGGCTAAATATGTGACAACCCTTCACATGAACATTTGCTAATTGCTTTTGATTAAATCACCCACAGATCTGACAGCCTTTGGTGCATGTGCTGTGGTATTGTGAGCTCTCCCTGACTCATGTGATGCCACCTGAGCAATTCAAGCTCTCTGAAATGGCATAGGTTCTTCAGGGCATCACCCAAATTTCCACTGTTTGCTTTTGACATAAGATAGGGATCAAGGGAAGAAAAGGGGCTAAGGGTTTTTGCCCTTACATTTATATATATGTGTGTGTGTGTGTGTTTATACATACATGTGTGTATAAGTTTACAGCTGTATTTATGAGAGTTTAATAACCAGCCACCCAATAGTTTGCTTAGACTCTGTGCATGTGAGCATTTGGAGAGCTTATTTCCAGGTTTACAGAAGCTAGAGAAACAAGGCATGTTCCTGAGTTTGTGCCCCTGGTGTGCAGTGCTTTGAAAAAGCCATCTTCCTTCAGTCCAAGTGAGAGCATGAAGGGCAGGTAGTGCTTGTTAGCCTGTTATTTTTTTGGGCTCCCCTCTTTGAGGATTATCATCTGTCTGGAGGTTGCAAACAGAGTTAGAAATAGGTACTGTTAGAATATTATTTGCCACTTGGTTAATTAAGAGTCTGCCATGCATATTTGTGGCTATTGAATTTTTCTCTGTTCTTATTTTAAGTGCTTACAATATTATTAAAAATTCAGTAACAAATAGAGAGGCCAAACCCTTTCATCTGAAGCATCAAAGAAAATGAGATCGTCTGGTGCCTCTCACAACAGTTTTTATTTCAGCTCTCATTCATTCCTGTCCAAAATATGCTAGTTATGGTTTAGATCCTGCCAAGAGAAAAGGGGCTAGCTATTGTGAGCAGCAGAGGTGTTCAATTTGCAAAATATTCCTGTTATCAGCTATGCATTTCCTTTGGAACAAGCCACCTTTTGGAACAAGGAAGCATCCAATGGATTTCTGTGTAATCTTAGTTTTTTGCAAAATTAAATAGTGGCATGGGTTTGGAGAGTCTGGTAATGGAAGGGTAGGAATTTATAGACTGGAGGTGGGAGGTAAATATTTTTATAAATAGCAGTTAATATATATGAGGATGTATGTCATGCTTTTTAATCACTTTTTAACTGCATTTAAATTAAGCCATCTTTATTCTGAAATTGGTCTGTTCTTTGTCTACCAGTTTCTTACATTCTTTGCTGCTGCTGTTTAGTTTTCCAGGGGCATCCTCCTGATTTTGTTTTATAACGCCATTATTTACATCCAGGAACTGTCATCAAATATCAGTGTTGTCTGGGAGATGCTGCTGCTTTCCTCTGGAGGTAGGATGGATGGCAGCTGCAGTACCACAAATGTGATTTAACATTTCTTTGTTTTTATTACTTTGTGAATGGCAGGCAACTTGGTGTGTTAAAAGTTTCTGACGCAGTTCGCCGTCTGTTCTGTAAGATGTTGTTTGTCTTCTGAAATGTAAAATGCAGCAAATACAGATAGTACAGGAGGAGCAGAGGAGTCATGTGTGCTCTCTTCTGTGTCTGGAGGAGCCAAGCTTGCCCTTGCCCTGCCCAGCTCCCTGCAAGCCTGGCTCTGAGAAGGGGCTCTTCCACAAGTGCATCATGCCCAGGCGATCCTCAGCTCCTGCAGCTGTGTTCGTGGGGGGTGACTGAATGCCCTGCATCAAACCTGAGCTGGCTCTATACATGTGGTCCAAACCCTCCACCTTTTTGGTGGCTACAGGCTCATTGTGGCTGGGAGGAGAGCTCCACCTGAAATACTCTGGCATAGTCGAGCAATACCAAGTCTGAAACTGGGTTGCCATGCTACTCATTTGTGCTGCACAGGAGAGAGTCAGGTGTCTGGAAAGTAAGGAGAGGGAAGATTGTACCTTGTGTTTTGGTTGGATTGTGGATGAGAGGTGTAGCCATGTTGACCTTTTTCATTCTGCACCTCTCTATGCACATGGTAGTGTTCACAGCAGCAGAGGCCAAGTAGTGTATCTGAAGGGTATTTTGCCTAGCATCAGTTTTAGCACCACCCTGGTACTTGTTTACAAAGCAAACATCTGATCTAGTTTTGGTAAGAAAGATACCTATTCTGATGAGATATTTATCTGTCTGATATGTTCATCAAGATACAGGATACCTATCCTGGTCAGAAATGAAGAGTGGCACTGCACATCTGGTGAGGTGTCACACTGGCTGCCTGCCCTGGAGCCAGCCTGACAGCCCTGTCAGCTCAGGTTGTGTCAGTGCATAGAGGACTGATTTGACACACATTAGAAGTGTTAATTAGCTGTAAATGGCAGGCTAGTATGTGTTTAAAAGAACCTCTCACCAAAGCTATGATGTGTAGAAAAATACCCTTGAAGGACCACCACCTATGTCACATCAGAGGTGTATTTTAGAATAACTTTTGTCTTGCTGTGCTGTTGGGAAAGAATAGTCCCATTTTTCTTTACCACTGGAGGTTCAGTCTATTACTGCTCCCTTTACTTGGCAGTGGATTGGATTTCTCCAGAGAGGAAATTAGATTTTTCCTTTCCTTCCACTCTGTCTCTGTCCTGTGGTTACACCAATTGGCCGTTGTCCGTGCACTGCGTGATAACCTTTCCTTCCACACACTGCTTCATTTGCTCTTCTCTAATAGACTACATTTACAAGTGATACTCCCTCCCTTTACTTCTGGTGACAGCAAAGACAATGAGGAAAAACTGCTCCATGCCTAAACTTAGCTAGGAGCAAGTGCAAACTTAACCTGGGCCGTTTCAGCCAGTACTAATTAGAATGAGAATTATACATAGCCCGTGGGTAAGGCTTGCAGTTCTTAGAAGTTTGTGTCTAGTGATACAAATTTGGATATATAATCAGATATGCTGGCTTTTATTTATTTCCTCCCCCAGCAGCCAGCTGCAAACTTGAAGGCTCTTCTGGGAGTTATTAATAGTTTTGCTGCAGTTGTATCTGATAGCCAGCCACAAGCCAGCCTGGGGGCTGTGTTATTCTAGGAATATCCATCGAGATGATCTGTTTACAGTGAAGGGCAAATCCCACAGAGAATGTTGGAGGTAAAAGAGGTCCCTGAGGTTTGAGAGAGCTTGGTGGGAATTGGTGAATATGGCTGGAGCAGGGATGGGGTCCCTTCCAGCAGCCTTCAGGATCGCTGTGACTGAGGTGCCGGAGCTTGTCATCTCATGGGGCACGGCCACGGTGGGACCTGTAGAAGTGCTGAACAGCTTGGAAAACTAAGTGCTGTGAGATGTTTTTTCTTTTCTTTTATGCTCTGTTGAAAAGCAGAGTCTAAATGCAAAAGCCTGTCTTCAGGCCACAGCCTGTGCTTTTCCCTTGACTTAGCTGAGCAGCTGCTGGGGCAGAGAGGCAAACCTAGACCTGGTGCTTTTGGATGCTACCACTACTGGGAATTTCTGGTGTCCTGCATTTTACACATAACACTGTGTCACCTGAGCTTTCCTCTGATAGCATGGGTTTTGTTCATCTGAGCTTAATTGTTTTCCTGCCTTTTGGGATGGGGGAACATCTTCAAGGGTCCTTGAATGGAGGGAATTAAGTGTCGGGTGCATAGTAATGTGAGGAAAGACATAATTTATTTTTTTTTTACTATTTTGTCTATTTTTTTTAATAATATGAAACTGTTAATATGACTCTATAATCAGACTGTCTCCTTTGGGATTCTTTTCAGTGGGAATGCTGTTGCCCAGACATCAGGTACTTTGTCCTGGCAATTTTCTCCAAGGGATACTCCTATATAATTAAGGTCTTGGTGGCTCATAGCCTGAAACTGGGCAGGGAGAGAAAACTGCAAAGGCACAAAAAGCAGTCAGCTTGTGGTTTCTGCTGTACTTAGCACTTGGGTTGCAGTGCATGAATTGCTTTGTGTTTTGGGACTGGAGATTGGTGAGTGAATGCTAGAGACTGATATAACCTCTTTTTCCTCTTGATATATTATTTGCAAATGACTTACAGCTATTTTATTTTGTTAAATAAAAGTATTTGCTACTCATCCTTGTGCAAATATCCTATGAGAATAAATGTCAGTCTTTTAAGACAAACAAGAGGGTTTCTGATATCTAAAGCAAGTTATTAGTTACTAGTGTACTAGTGTGAGACCAAGTGAGAAAGGATGGGATGTGTCCCTCAATCTCTTCATGGTGATGACACCTCCTTCCACAGCTGCAGGCAGAGAGGATGGGAGAGAGGAACCAGCTGGGGAAGGGAGAGGGCAGCATTGCAGATGGCAGGCCATGACATACTGAGATAATTTAAACTCAATTTTCTGTCTTCTTTTCAGAAGAGGTTGCCTGAAAAATTGTTGTCAAGGTTATCAGCCCAGGGGTTTTCCCATCCCAATGCCGAGGGAGAGAAGCTGTTAGCAAAGGCTACTCGCCCTTTCCAGTCTAAAATCCATGTGCCCCTTGTCACCAGCACCACCTGTTTGCTGTGGTTAACCCGCTGTTTGAGCTTTGGTTTTATCATGCCTTTCTCTGCTGATGCCCAGGGGCAGTGGTTACCTCCCATGTGAGGGAGCAGCTCTGGTGTCCCGGACTGAACGGACAGCAGACAAGACACGTATACACTAATCAAGATTTATTGCATATAATGTTGCAGTCTTAACTATTCAGGACACAAGGCACAAGTACAGCAAAAGTGTAGGGGAGCTGGGAGATCTGAACAGAAGTGCAGTTTGAATGCATATATTAGCATTAGGTATTACCTAATATATATATATTAGATATATTAGCAGTGAATTTTACTTCTTATAATTAAATCAAACGACAAAGGCTAACCATTAAAAATGGTGGATCGTGATTCTTACGAATCAGTCTCTCTGGCAGGTGTCCCCATTGGAGGAGAGGAGGTCCAGCAACCTCCTGGGAAAGTGTGCAGAAATCCCCCCAATCAAAAATGGGGCTAGGCTTTTACAGAATAAACTGGACTGACTGCTGTCATTTAGCCATTAGGCATACCTCCAACATCGCTCATTGGAGAGTAGAAAGAAAACAGCAGAAAAATGGTGAAGGCCCTATTTCCACTGAGCAAACTGTTGTTTATCTTTTCGTTCTTACTTTATCTCCTTGTCAGGTCTAGTTGTGGCTGGGCTGGGCTCCGTGTTCTTCAACACCAGAGAGCAGCTGGTGTTTTGAACATCAGCTTGGCCTCTGTTTGTACCTTTCAAGGTTGATACCAGCTAAGAGTTTGCTAGGCCTTTTCCTTTCTCCTGGGAACCTTTCCACTTCAGGCTTGGGCCTGCAAAACTGAGAGGCAAAATGCAGTTGAATCATAGATGGAAACTGAGGCAGGCATATTGAGAGATGGACTCCAAGGGATACTCCTATATAATTAAGGTCTTGGTGGCTCATAGCCTGAAACTGGGCAGGGAGAGAAAACTGCAAAGGCACAAAAAGCAGTCAGCTTGTGGTTTCTGCTGTACTTAGCACTTGGGTTGCAGTGCTTTGTGTTTTGGGACTGGAGATTGGTGAGTGAATGCTAGAGACTGATATAACCTCTTTTTCCTCTTGATATATTATTTGCAAATGACTTACAGCTATTTTATTTTGTTAAATAAAAGTATTTGCTACTCATCCTTGTGCAAATATCCTATGAGAATAAATGTCAGTCTTTTAAGACAAACAAGAGGGTTTCTGATATCTAAAGCAAGTTATTAGTTACTAGTGTACTAGTGTGAGACCAAGTGAGAAAGGATGGGATGTGTCCCTCAATCTCTTCATGGTGATGACACCTCCTTCCACAGCTGCAGGCAGAGAGGATGGGAGAGAGGAACCAGCTGGGGAAGGGAGAGGGCAGCATTGCAGATGGCAGGCCATGACATACTGAGATAATTTAAACTCAATTTTCTGTCTTCTTTTCAGAAGAGGTTGCCTGAAAAATTGTTGTCAAGGTTATCAGCCCAGGGGTTTTCCCATCCCAATGCCGAGGGAGAGAAGCTGTTAGCAAAGGCTACTCGCCCTTTCCAGTCTAAAATCCATGTGCCCCTTGTCACCAGCACCACCTGTTTGCTGTGGTTAACCCGCTGTTTGAGCTTTGGTTTTATCATGCCTTTCTCTGCTGATGCCCAGGGGCAGTGGTTACCTCCCATGTGAGGGAGCAGCTCTGGTGTCCCGGACTGAACGGACAGCAGACAAGACACGTATACACTAATCAAGATTTATTGCATATAATGTTGCAGTCTTAACTATTCAGGACACAAGGCACAAGTACAGCAAAAGTGTAGGGGAGCTGGGAGATCTGAACAGAAGTGCAGTTTGAATGCATATATTAGCATTAGGTATTACCTAATATATATATATATTAGATATATTAGCAGTGAATTTTACTTCTTATAATTAAATCAAACGACAAAGGCTAACCATTAAAAATGGTGGATCGTGATTCTTACGAATCAGTCTCTCTGGCAGGTGTCCCCATTGGAGGAGAGGAGGTCCAGCAACCTCCTGGGAAAGTGTGCAGAAATCCCCCCAATCAAAAATGGGGCTAGGCTTTTACAGAATAAACTGGACTGACTGCTGTCATTTAGCCATTAGGCATACCTCCAACATCGCTCATTGGAGAGTAGAAAGAAAACAGCAGAAAAATGGTGAAGGCCCTATTTCCACCGAGCAAACTCTGTTGTTTATCTTTTCGTTCTTACTTTATCTCCTTGTCAGGTCTAGTTGTGGCTGGGCTGGGCTCCGTGTTCTTCAACACCAGAGAGCAGCTGGTGTTTTGAACATCAGCTTGGCCTCTGATTGTACCTTTCAAGGTTGTTACCAGCTAAGAGTTTGCTAGGCCTTTTCCTTTCTCCTGGGAACCTTTCCACTTCAGGCCTGGGCCTGCAAAACTGAGAGGCAAAATGCAGTTGAATCATAGATGGAAACTGAGGCAGGCATATTGAGAGATGGAGCATCCTGCTACACAGTGGGGATGAGCTCCTGAGGAGTCTCAGAGGCTCTACGTTAGCTCCCTCCTTTCCCACGTCCCAAGAAGTCTGAGCTCTCACAGCCATACATCTGGCAGGGTCAAGCCAAGAGCCCTCCTGGCCTGTCTCCTATGCAGCTCATGCAGTGCACTGGTGGGAAGAGTGCCCGGGTCCCACTCAGAGCAGGTGCTCCAACTCCCCCTGCCATCCCATCTGAACTGTAACAGGTGTTGGGATCTTCCTAAATTTGGCCAGTTATGCAGAGATATGCAATAGAGTTGTCCTTTGCTGTAAATCCCAGCTTTTTTGGTCAGCTGCTGGGGACAACTGATTTTTGGTGTGTAACCATCCAGAGACCTGTAATCTTTCCAACCTATTTCTAGGTTTCCAAAAGGCAGAAAAAAATAAAACCTTTCAGGATCAGTGATTCTCTGCAGACACTCCAAAGATATGTGTAGGTCCAAGATGCACTGTACCTCATCCACCTACGGCCTGACTGCAGAAACACTGTCCTTTCTGCCCTGCTCCCTTGGTTCTTCCAGGCACACTTGTTTCCAGATGAGGCAACGTCAGTGGCATGCACCAGTTCCAATACTGTATAATTGTAGTGAATTAATTCACTGATGTTTTTATGCTGTTTCTTTTTGACAAAACCATAGACGCACTTGCAGAAAGGCCTCTCAGTGCTTTATGTGCTCTATGAATAGGGCTGCTTTTCCCTGTGAAGGCTCATTCAGGTTTTCTGTACTTTCTGACTGGAATCTCAAAGGTTTGCAAGCCAGGGAGAACATGGGAGGAGTGAGGGAGATAAAATGGTTCTTGTTTAAGAACCAGTAATTTAATTCAGCATACTGAAACCTGCCTGGGAGATTTTGTTCTCTCATGGATGTCATTCAGGCATACACTCATGGTCTGGCCAGGCTCACCTGTGTGACACAGAGGACAAGAGGCAGTGACTGCTGCATTCTCTCCACCTCAGTGAAGTTATTCTTGACTGCAGCGAATTAGGCTTGACAGCCAGCTTGGGATTGCTTTTCATACCGTTTAGGAGTTTATGATGTCTTTTGTTTAATTGGTTTTTATCTTTTTCTTTCTTTTTTTTTCCCCATAGTCTTGATATTTTATTGCTCCAATCCTGTTCATCATCTTATTGATACCTTATTTATAGATCAGTTTGTGCCTCCTCCTTGAATGAAATAATGGGTAGGGCATGATTGGCAAAATGGGCATGTGCCATTCCTTGAACCTGTGCTCTGCCCATCCTTCTGATGCCTGCTCATTTACTCTCTCACACGCCTACATTCATAACACAGAGACTTTTACTTTGACTTTTTTCATTGCCAGTTTTAATACTTCTGTACAAATACCTGCATGCAGACTCATGGAGTAACATATCTGGCCTCAGTATCGTCCCTTTTGTGCCAGAACATGTCTGTGCACATCCTGTACATAAATAGTGGGGTTACTTTTGGATGCATCAAGCAGGCCCCAAAAATGCTTGAATCCCTTGTAAGAAAAGACATAGTTCACACACCAGCTCTCCCTGTGGTAGGTTTGCTGACTGTGAGGCTGCTGAACATGGCTTTGTTCATTTCTGTAGAGGAAGGACATGTAGGGTAGGCTATGAAAGGAAAATTTCTATGCTTTGTTTCTGTGTTTCCCAGCCAGAGGCATGTGCCATGCAATGAACCCCCTATGTTCAGTGTCTTGTGATGCTTGCAGGGACCAGGTCTGCACCACCTGTGCTAAGGCGATTGCTGGGTCACGCTTACAGAGTGCGGAGCGTTTCTGCCATGGGCGGTTGGCTGAGTCCCACTTCTGCACTTGTGGTGTCCTCTGTTACTCCGTGTCTGTTCACAATGAGAAAGTCAGTCCCATGTGTCCTGGCCACATCTGATTTCACTGCCCAGGTACTGCAGGACTGCTTTGCATATGGGTTGTGTCTTGCCCACATAATCACGTACCTGTGGCTTCATGGAGGTTAGGGATCTGAGTTGGATCTGCTGCTCTGGCTGTGCTGCCTAGAATAGAAATGCTGGGCAAGGAAGCAAAATTCTTTCCACACCTGCCTCCTTGCCCACACAAAGTTCTCCAAGTAGAGCAAACAGATGTAGCCAGGAGTTTTTGGTACTGATGGTAGTTTCCATGATTTGTGTGCACAACAAGATTTTACATGACTCTCCATGCTCCGTAAAGTAGTTGAGGTGGAAACCTTCTCACTGAGTGGGGGAACTGGAGCTTTCTTGTTGGATTTGTCACAGGTGGATAAAGCTGTTCTCTGCCTTGTAGGGATTTTGTGTGAGTTGGTAATTTATCACGCAAACTGGGTGGAAATTGTTGTAGCTTTAGAGGCCTCACGCCTGAGTGCATCGTGGCACCAGCAGGGTGCAGGGAGCCTTTCCTGGTGCTGGGGCAGAGGTGCTGTGGTGGGAAAAGGTTGACTGATAGATGCTTGCTAAAAGCTGCAGTGCTGAATCTTTTATCATATAAAATTGATGCCAGAGATGTTGGAAAGTTGGTAGGCTGTCCTAATATGTTGAACATTTCAACAGACATGGTATTTCATGTACATGGAGTGCCTGCTGATGTCACTCGAAAGTCATGCTCACCCAGTTACAGCAGGAATTATTTTTTTGTCTCTTCCAGCTTTTTTAGAGGAAACGGCAAAAACTGGTTGTATGTGTGTGATAATCCAGAGAAGGAAACAGATACAAGACCATCTCTGAAGTTTTTTTTTGTTTTTAATATATAATGAGTAACTGCTGCATATGGGGTTATGTACTGTGCACCAGTGACTTAATAACATGTAACTGTATTATTTGGACACTTCTTTCTGACTTCATTTAAAAGTTGATCTCTTAGTTAATTTTAATTTATTTTTTTTAAATCTGATACTAATCTAGGCAATACAATTGAAATGCCAAAGCCTTACCTAGCTAATGCAGAGTTCCTGTTTCTATAGCAACAAAACTTGTCCTTGTACTTAATAAAGGAATATTGGAGTGTGAGTAACTGGAACTTTAGGGTTTAGAAAAACAAACAGAACTGCTTTATATTTGATGATTAGAGAAATAAAACGGAAGTGACCTCTTTGGGTAGAATAAGAAAAAATTGCTTAGGCTGGGCATACTTAATTAGTAAGAATGAAACCATACTAATGTCCTAAGGAGCTCTGTGTTTTAATCTTGTTTTCCTAATTAAAATATAAAAGCCTTTTATGGCAAGTGAGAGTGTTTGAGTTTCCCCCCTTCCCTTTCCTTTCCAAAGCTGCTGTGTCTGTGGTTAAGATAATGAAAATTTGGGCTGCCTCACAACAGATACATTTTAATTCTGTATTGGCAAAAATCCATCAATAGTTTCTGTCATTGACTGAAAGAAAAAGGAGAAAAATAATGTGGTGTTTAGTCCTACACTTGATCCAGAAGCTGCTTTCTGGTCAGCTAGTTTAAATCTGTGTTACAGTGATAAATACTGAACAAGCTGTAGATGAGAGTGTGAATGAAGGAGCAGCTGTTGTCTCTTCCTATTGTCTTACAGATTTTCAATTACAGTTTTAACAACTGTTAAATTCTAATTTAAAACAACCATAAGAAACATCACAAGGAAAAGCAACAATGCTGACAGTAACATATCATGAATGTTTATGAGCCTATGATTCAGTATCAGCATGGCAATCAGTACTACACAACATTTGTGGCAGGTTTATTGTGCTTAATTATTAATCTGTAAAAGTGAGTGTGGGCAAATGGAAAATATTAAATAGGGGCTTCTATTGCAGTCTTTCTGCTGAAAAAAAAAAAATCTTTTAATATATTTTCAGAAAGCAGTAAGTTTTTCTGCTATTTCTTCTGTGATTTTTCTATATTTTGGGTTGGTTTGGGGGGGGGTGCGTTTTTTTAGGCAGTCATTCTGATAAATTCATCTTCATTTGTGAGGACTAAATAAAGGTAGCCAGTGTTTAAGGCAAATTTATCTCCTGGACTCACTTGTCACAAGGCAGCTGAGACAACCAGTCGTGTTAGTAAATTGCCCCACAGCAAAAGGAAGGATGGAGGACAGGATAAGACAGATGGGAGGCCGACTCATTTGAAAGTTGATCAAGATTAGTGACTGCGAAAACAAAAAGCGGACTCAGAAACAACCCATTCAGCAAAACCCAGCTTGAAACTGGCTGAGTCGTAGCATATTAAACTGTGGGCAGGTGGCATTCTGTATGAGCTGTAAGCCTGTATCCTGCTGAGAGCTGTGATCTTCTTCTGTCTCCCAGCAAACTGATTGGAAAGGCGTGCCACGTCTCTGAGAGCCATGAAAAGGCTTGACCTGAAATATATGGACTGTCTTTTGCCCTCCATTCCCTTTAAAAAAACCCAATGTCTTACAGTTTGGTAAAACAATTCCCTTGGGTGAAACTGCAGGAAAGTTGACAATTAGGATGCAGCAGGTCTGCAGGTGATGCAATAGGTGTATGGAAATTGCAATGTTAGTGCCACACCACAGTTCATGGGCTTCTCTGTTGCTGCTGGGGTATTTGAAGCCTAAATACATGAAGAAACAAGGTTCATGTGACCATGCATAGCTTTGGCCAAGTATTGAATGATATTAACTCCCTGAAAGTTTCACGAAGAGATGGGTGCCTTTTCTGGACTGAGGCTAATGTGTTTGCACATGCTCTGTGTTTCAGGGATAGAGCTCTGTCCTCCTGGGCACCGGTTCATGATCACCATGGTGGCTAGCTTCATCGAAATGGCAGGGCAGTTCCTCATGCCAGGGCTGGCTGCCCTCTGCAGG
>NW_009953786.1:5043572-5085525 GCF_000747805.2 Chaetura pelagica | reverse complement strand
GAATGTAAGTATTTCTTCCTCCTGTCGGATCAAAGACAACATGAGCTCCTAATGCTGGACTTGGGAGTTGCTTCACTGTTGGGAAGTTTGTGTGCTTCACAATACATATGAGCCTTTCCCTTTCTGAAGATTTGACTTTGAAACAAGAAGTAACTTTATAATTTGCTGTAGCATGCATGTAAGTTACATGCTATGACCTTCTGGGAAACTGGGAGATGGTCCTTTTTCACTGAGCAGCAAGTTGTACTTTGTATGGTTCTATCCAGTACTTCCCCTTTAAAGATGAAAGCAATTCTTGAGCAGATGCATCTCAGCCTAGCTGTTGTCAGGTTGTGGCTCCACAGCTTAGTATTTTCCCTTAAAACCTGGATTGTGGTTCTGTCCTGTCCCTGTTGGTTTCTTTGGCCTGGGATAGCTAAACTAGGTTAAAGCCAACACGTTTCAGCTCTTGAACAAGGACACGTGGGCATCTTGTGTGTGTCAGGTAGCCAGCCCTGAACTACACTGCCTGCTTGAGTTTGCCCAAATTAGTGCATGTTGTGCTGAGGCCTGAGTGGCTGGTCTGTGCCAGGCAGTTGGCTCAGGATCGTTCCCACAAGGATTCCTCTCCCCCTCAGCTGCTCTCACTTCTCTCTGCCTGCTGTGCTGGCAACACTGGGGCATTGGTACAGCTATCCTTAGAGAAGCAGTGTGGCTCTTGCCTTGGGGATACTGCCAGGTCCAGCATCACGAGAACTTTATGAAACTCCCCCAGAAAATCTTTCCTTATTATTCTGTCTTAATAGTGACACGCAGTGGCAGCATAACACAGCAGAGGCATACGAGAGTAGTCTTGTACAAGACTGTAACCGTAAATAGATCATCTGTTTTAAAGATACATGAACAAGACTAAGATTTTTAGTTGCTGTACACTGACAAAAATGAGGAGGAAAGGCCACCACAATGTGCAGGACCAAGTTGTTGATGTACGGTGAGGAGCCCAGCTGCTACTTATAACACCTGACAAGTTGCAACATGTAAAAATGTGTTGCGGTATGTAAGAATTTTTAACAGTTACATATTTTTCTAGTAATACATTAAGGTCTTACAGAGTTTTCCTGTGTTCTTGGTGATAACCCTTAGTGGGGATTTCTTCACTTACCTCCGAAGTAGACATGCTTGGGCTGAGGGCAAAATGCAGCACACTGGGAGAAGTTACAAGTCCTTTACAAGATAATGGCTCTTTTTTTCTCCACCTGGTTTTCCAACATGCAGCATCTAAATAGTCTCATCTTGTCAATGTTCATCTTGATGATGGATAAGCTAGAGTGTTCTTGTTAACGTGCAATATTGTTCTCCCAAACCTGCCATATGTTACACACATATAAACATGTGCAGGTCTACTCCAAAACCTCCTGTTGGGATGTCTGCCAGCTGGAAAATATTATATCCTGGATAGAACCCAATATCAAACGTAATGTTTACACATATTTGTGTCCAAAAGGACAGTACAATAGTATGAAGACACCTAACAAACAGGATAGATGACATGGACAGCAGAAACCCCTCAGAAATATTCTGGAGATTAGCACGTTTTCCAGGTGGCTGAGTCAGGGTCTTGTACATTCCTGTTGCAATGACATCCCTGGGTGACATTTAAAGCAATATGAAATGGTAACATTGATTGCCTGATCTCCAAGAGCTTTGTGGCTTTTTGGCTAGACAGGATGGGCAGACCATGCACGTAGATCCCCCTTGTATAATGTGTGATATGACAGCTTGAGAAACAGTGGTAAGAGCCGAAGTAACAGGATTTGCATTGTCTGGGGCTTTTCATTTGCAGAAGTGGACTCTGGTTAGGATGCCTGTTTCCTTACCCTGATGGTACATTATGCACTTTTTCTCTTAGGTTTTTCTTTTCTGTCTGCTGCATGTTTTCTGGAAAGTGCTACTGTTTTATTACCTCTTTCCTTTCCTCCCTTTTTCCCATGGCATTGCATTGAGAAACAGAGTGTGGACCCTCAACATATGTTGCAGATGAAATAAGCAAAGTAACTGATTTGTAATAAAAGAACTGGAAAACTGCACTGCTCGTTGATTCCCCACTGGGTACCCCAAGCAGTGAGTTCAATAACAGATGCTGCAACAGTCCATGAGCTGACTCCTCCTTCCTCACTTCTATCTCCTGCTGAGAGAGTGCTCTTTGCCCCTCTGTGCTGGGGCTATGCTGTGGAGGTGGGTGGCTGAGCAAAGCTGGAAGCTGGGCATGGAGCAGGGGAAAAGGGAAAGCAGCAGATTTGTCTAGGAGGGATGGACTGGTTGACTGGGACACCTGCAAAGTGAGCAAATGCCTTTGCAGAGCTCTCAGATTGTTTAGTAAAGACAGGCACCCATGTAAGCACAAGGATTGGTGACAAGCATATAAAAATAAATTAATAGAAATTAGGCTCCTTTCAAAGTGCGTGTGCTCAGGTCATGAGTGAAGGGGAGCTCCAGTTACACAGAGGCATTATTTCCTCTCCTTTGGATGCAAGAAGCTCCTGACGACTGTGCCATGGAGGTCTGCAAAAGTATCAATAATCTGAAATAAACTCCTGCTTCACTCTAACAAAAGCTGAAGAACTGGGAAGAGGTGGCCAGTTCTTTTCTTGTGCTCCTAGGTAGGATTTACCCTCAGGAAGACACAAAGTTGTAATGACTGCTCTGGTTGCCTTGGGGCAGATCCCTAATTGTCACACTACTTTGCATAGACATGGGTTTGCTCTGCATCTGGACAGGATCATGGTTGTTTTTCCAAATATGCGTGGTACCTGCCCAGCCTTTTTCTGCCAGCCAAGGAGTTTTCTCTGCTCTTAGAGTTTCTTGGGCTTAGGATCTTTTTTTACCTCGTGTCGCTCTTGCTCTTCCCCCTCTCTTCTCACAGACAGCAGCTGTGTAACAGAAGATTAATGTTTCCCCCTACCCACTCCCCATTCTTTTGACTGCAGAAGGGTGGTCCTTTCCTCTCTGGTGGACGGAGCAGAAGAGTATCAACCAGGTGTCTGCAGTCAGCTTAGCCTGGTGATCTGGGAGACTGAGGGCCTTAGACAGAAAGCTGTCTCAGCTTCATTCAATTAGTATGATGAAGCACAAGGCTGTGACCAAATACCTGTGCAGGAGTTCACAGGGGCCTAGTGGTTGACCTTTTTTTTTTTTAATTGCTTCTGAGTTTGTGATGGTGCTTGGTTTGGCAATAGAAGGTCCAGCAGTAGGTGCATCCTTGACTGCAGGGTCCATGTTCCACAAGTGAGCATCTTGGGTGACTGCACAGAAATGGGGCGGCCGGCGCTTTCCCTTTCTGTGCCTGATAACCTCAGCTCCAAGCAGCCCAAGAGTTTTTAAAGATCCTTAAATGAACCTCCTACTGCTCGCACTGCATAATGGAACAGCTGAAAGACACGAGGCTTCAGCGCTTCCAGTTTGAGAAACCTGTAGGAGCTGGAAGGAAGATACAGCGTTTGTCCCCGTGGTGCCTGTCACTGCAGCTCACTTGCTTCCTCTGGAGTGGGTGTTCCCCTACAGGGCTTGTTGTCTGGGACCCATAAATGGATTCTTCAAGAAGTGCAGCTTTTATGCTGGCACTGTCCTCTCTCCAGAGCCAAGCATGAGGAGATTTTGCATTCACAGAATTCTTAGTTTTTCACAACACACATTTGTAGCACAGAACTTTCTAGAGGAGGTGATGCCAGAGCATCTGTGCAGCACCAGTGGTAGCAAATAACCTGGCAAGCTGAGTAGCTGTCATCATGGCTGTTATGTATTTTTATTACCTGATATCGTTTACATTGCTGTCTGCCTGACTTCTTCTCCTCTTTTTTTAAGATAATTAACTATCTAGGATGGGGAGTTTTGCTAAGCTGTCTTCCAAATTGTATCAAGCTTAGAAGATAGTACCATAATGGTGCAATTGCCTGGTCCAGTGCTTAGAAGTAAAAGAACTAAGACAGTTCCCACAGCAAAGATCAGTGCTTTGTGAAGGAAATTTGAGGTTTATTATATGTTTCAAGCTAAAATTGGTTGTTAAATTTGGTCCTGGAAGGACTTTTTAAATTCGTGAGCATGAGGCCTAAACAAGAAAGAAAAATATGCTTGTGGCCAAGTCTCAGAGTTTTCAGATCTATGGAATATAGGATTTGTTGTTTCTTGGTTTTAAGTTCTACATATTTCTTTCAGTTTTGTATGAAAATTGATTAATCTGGAAAAAGGAAAAAAAAAAAAAAAAAGGAAGACTGATCCGTTAAGCTAATGACTGGGATGAATGGTTGGACTTGATGATCTTCATCCCTTCCAACCAGGATAATTCTATGACTTTATGATTCTATGAATGTCAGCATTTGCAGGAAAAATCAAGATGGAAAACATTTTTTTATTTTTATTTTGTAACTCTGTATATGTTTTTGTGGTGGCTCAACTAATATAATGTTGTCTTTACTAGGGGAGGCTTTCAGAGCAGCAGCTGCATGTTGTCTGGTACATACACAATACTGACTTGCATTAAAAAATGGCTTAAAGTCTGCATATGTGGGAGAAGGTTTTTGACATGTTTAAAAATTTAAAAATCTGCACCATTATAGTCCTAAAAAGTAATTCTTCTCTTTCCTCTCTCCATCTTCACCAGAGAATCCAAATCACTTCTGTCAGCTATTTTCCTTCTTTGGTCTGAATTTTACCATGTGTTAACTGGACAGCTCATTCATTCCCTGCTCAGCAGCAAATGTCTACTGCAGACAGTGCTTCCTCCTTCTCCCAGTTCTTTCAAAATTATATTAACAGACAGGACACTTCTAATATGTTACAGAATTCTAATGTCGTATTACTAGGTGATGGGATAGTTCCTGTATCATTTATGAACCAGTGTAAAGAAAATGTCATTAATTCACACATTCTGAATCTTTTTCCCCTCTTATTTTTTTCATAAGTGACTCTTCTGGGTTTTTTTTGTAAATAATTACCTAGCTCATGAATGGTGAAATGAGCAGCTAAACACTGTCACTTCTTCCTCTGACAGAAACTTGGAAGCGACCCTAACCTGTTTTCCATCTTTAAAGTATTTTCCCAGAGTCCCTTCGGTGGCTGATGGCTACACAACAGTTTGAGTCATCCAAAGAACTGATCCTTCAGTTCATGCACAAGAACAGGATGAACACGGAAAGCGACATCAAAGGAGTGGTGCCTGGTGAGTAGGACAGCCAGCCAGGCAGCCACAAATCCCTCTGCTCTTTAAAGGCTGCGTGTGGCATTGCTGGCCAGAATCAAATAACCTATTTGCTGCCTGTAAAATCATCTCATTCATTCATTAATTCATTCATTCATTTTGCTTTTCTTGAGAAACAATTCCAAACTGCAGCACCGTGTTTAAAATTACTCAGCCTGTTGAACAGTCCTAGAAATTATAGTCTCACCTTGCAGTGTCCTATGTCTTTAGAGACATCTCTTAAAGAATTTTGCTATGGCTACAGAGTACACCTTCAGCCCTGTGTGCCTCTGGGAACTGTGTTTTAAGGAAGCTTCTGGCAGCCCATCATGCAACACTTGTTTTGTTGGTGTGGAAAAGCAGCAGCACTCAGACCCCAAATTCCAAAGCACCAGCTCTGTGACAGACCTAAACCACATTATGGTTCCTCTTTAAAGCCTTGCTCCAAGAGCCATTCTGCTCTTCTGCATCATCTGAGTGATGCTGCTCTGGAGGCAGAGGGGAGCAGGAAGCAGCAGTGGTTGAGAGTCTAAATTACCCTTTCCTTGGTTTATTGGTGATTTTCAAAAGAACTGATTCTTCTTGTCACTGACATTGTCACTGAAATATCCGTGCTTCTCTCTTGCCAGGTGCTTTGCAGAAGACACTGTGTGTGTGTATGTTTGTGTTTCTAATTACAACAAAGGCAAAAAGTTTCTGCATCTTCATCTCACCCATGCACCTGTCAGATTTGTATCAGGTTCCCCTCTTCCCTCTCACAGGCCTGACCATGCCCATAAACCCCCATTTTGCACTGTCACTCGCAGCCTCTATCAGACTGCCTACTGGTCAGAAAAGAGTGGAAACGTTTGGGTTTTTCCAGCTTTTTCAAACCTTAACTGCTCTGACCCCAGGGGCTGCCGGGAGACCTTACCCATGGGTGAGGGTGATGCTTCCTGCATTGACCAACACTCCTGCCAAAAGTCTCAGGGGTGACTGTAGCTTCGGTCAGTCAGAGCTAAAGGCATCAGTAAGCCCTGCAACAGGCTTCATCAAGAATGGAAAAAATGTCACCATTAACATCAGTGCTGAACGATGAAGCAGTCTTCATCAGTGAAGGGTGAAAAAGTGGTTTGGATCTGTGGTGTTCACACCCAGGTCACTGCTGTGATTTTTGGTGCAGCTGGCAGACTGGTGTAATTTAGCTTGTTTGCTTGTGAATTGGGTGTCTGGGGCAACAGTTCCTGGATCTGCATTGCACACAAGATGGCTTTGTAATGTAAATGCCATTTTTCTGGCAAAGTTCAGAAAAGCTGGGGGGTATATGATCAGTCATTAACCTGGTGATCTGCATGCTCTCCACCTCCTTTTAGCAGATCTTCCCTAGAATTAAGGGATAGATCTTACAGAAACCTTATCTCTGAGGCAATGAAATGTGTCACTGTTGGATTTGGAGTTTTCCAACCAACTCTAAAATAAGGTTTTTCTCAGCTAGTCAGCTTCTTGATTTTGTGGGTGAAATAAAATGCATTCCAGGGGAAAGAAAAAATAAATTACCTGAGTTTCCTTTGATGAAAACGATAAAGATGCAACTGTGTGCTACAGTGATTTATTTAAGCTGTGTGTAATGATATAGTCCGTGGAGGAATGTTAAGTATCAAAATGGTTTTATGACTATTATTCGTGGCTGATTACTTTTTCCAGCAGTTTCATGGTAGGAATACATTCCTCTTTAAGGAGGGACTCCCTTTCATGTGCAAAGCAGAGCATTATTATGCATCTTAATGCTTTGGATTCTCTGCCTGAAAATAGATTTAGATAAAGCAGTTGTCAGTACATTACCCTTTTCAAACTTTCAGCAATAGAGAACATGGTCATTTCTGCCTCCTTTCTGAGCTAGATTTGTTGGGAGTATTGTTGGGGTTGTTTATTATTTTTTCCCTCACTTTATTTCTTTAAACGCTCTCTACAGTAAGACTTTCCTGCCCCAGCTCTGGAGAAATGCTGCAGTTCTGTAGGGAGGATGAGAGTGGAGCAGTATCAAAAGGATGAAATGAACTTAACTAAAAATTTTGGAAGGACCTTCTCATGCATGTTGACAGTCTGAGTGAGGACAGGAGAAAAGTAGAAATCCCAAATGAAGAATGTGAACAAACCTCAGGCCATTTGTGAATAAAGCATTTCTCTGCTTTTGTGTGTTATGATCACAATCACCCACCCATAGTAGCAGCTGTAGCAGGGAATGGGTGAAAACCTGGTACTTGTCTGGGAGAAATGATGCCACCCGAGTCTGATACAGATATCCCCTACTTCCTCTTGACTCCATTGTTGAGCTTTCCTACCTGCCTAGTGCTAGTTTTGTTTGTGATTTGCTTAATTCTTTGTTTTCCATCTGAACAAGCTGGAAATGGTTTTGCTGTAGTTAGGGGCCATTGTGTTGCTGCTGGTTGTTCCTCACTGCATTGTGGTGACAGCCTCCGGTGGTTGAATTACTCCCAATATGTTTGAAAGATAAAAGGCTCAATTGCAGTCCCTTCCAGCTGGAAACTCCACTGTAATTTTGCTTATACCTACTAGTCAAATTAGTGTATCCTGTGTAACAGGTTGTTACAGTAGTTTCGTAGGTACCCATTTTGGCAGACAATGTAAGTTTCATAATAAAAATAAGAAGTGTTCAAATAGGTGAAATGTTTCTGGAATGGAAGAAAATGCAATTTTGAATTGTTGTACAAGCAAAAAACAGGCTTATTTTCTCTTCTGAACAATCACACCATTCCTATTGCCTGCTGAAGGCTTTTACTGGTACTTTTGCCTACCCTGCCCATAGTGGAAAGTGCCATGAACCTTCTATAAGGCTTGTTGGCTCCACAGGGAGGTGGTTCACATGTTGGGTAGGGAAAAACAAAAGCAAAGTTTACCTGCTATTTTTTAATCTATCTATAGTGTGAGAGCAGTTTGCCAGTTCTCTTCTGGGAAATGCTTCTGAAGAGAACAACTGAATGTCTGGACAGTGGTCCAGCTGCAGTGGAAAGGTCCAGCAGCTGTGGTAACCCATGGCTGCAGAAAGTGAGCATAGGCAGTTTGATGGGCAATGCTCAGCCAGCAAGAAAGTATGCATGGGAAATGAATTAAAGTAAGACAATGGATGCTGATCAGAGTCCAGAGTGTGGTTAATTAACATTGCCCTTGTTTTCTTGAGTAAGCTGCCCCAGGGGTGTAACGTAGTGTCTGTTATTGATTGCAAAAGCAAAGGAGAGCTGCCCCCTCAACAGCCTTAAGTGGCTTTATGTTCGAATGATTGGTGCATCTTGTGATTTTTGGCAGGAATAATTAGCCTTCATAAAGAGATTTTTGGTCTTATGTGGTCATATTTTCTTTAATGCTTAAGAAATTTGAGTGTGCTAATTCGACCTGGTTAAATTATCATTTGAGTCTCAAAATTCACTGGTTTGCCCAATGCTTTGCCCCCTCTAGAAATAAAAGTTTAAATTCATTTTTGCATCAAGAGAATTATTTTCATCCAACTGCATATTGAAATGTCATTTGTAAAACAGGCTTAATGAGTTTTGTTGACAAATATTGCAAAATGTTATCCAAAAATTCAGCTTCAGTAATGAGCAAATGAAATAATTTTGATAAAATTAAGTCAGCCCTGGCAGTTTCTCCAAAAACTTCCTCATCTCTTCCTTTTTTTCCCTGTGGAACAACAAACAAACATGCATTTTAGTGCAGCTGCAGGACAGTAATTTCACCTGAGTGAGACAAATGCTAAGGAAGCACAAAGATCTGCCAAAAGAACAGAGAAAAAAGCATTTAGGGGACTTGGAAATCCTAAAGCTCCAATTGTCTTACACCTTTAAAAGCATGTTGTTTATATGGATTTCATTATTTTGGTAGGATACGTTCATGTGGGGTGAAGGGTCTGTTTGCTGGCTGGAACAGAGTGGCTGCTGCAAGCTGATCTTCACTGCACCAGCACCCAGCCCTGCCAGCCATATTTGGGTGTGATGGGAAATGCACCCCCCGAGGAGTCGGAGTCGTATCAGCAGTTACCTGAGTGCCAGGCTTGATGCTTCCATGGAAACCTACCTTTGTGCAGTTATCTTTATCTTCCCTGTGGTGGGAAACATTTCAGATATTCCTTAACAGAAGAATCACTGATTGACCAGGCTGAATAACAAAACCCCATTTTTGCTCATCTCTAGATGAAAATTGGAGTGCTCCTGTGGACAGACAGGTTATAGCTGTTTCTTTCCAAGGTTCCTCTCTAAGCTTAGAAAAGTAATATTGGTGTATTTACAAAAGCTGCCAGAAAAGATCAGGCATCCAAGTAGATGCAATGACTTTAGCATGTAGGACATGTGGTAGAGAGGAAGAAAGGGTACAATGGTGACAAGTAGCATGTGTGTGGATGTGTGTGGATTGCAGTTAGGAACACTGTGGTTTTCAGGGGCTTTCCTCTTAATGAAAAAAAAAAAAGAAAAAGAAAAAAGAAAAATCATTCAGCTTTTTTGCTACTGAGCAACATGCTGGCATGACTTTTCTTTTATACATAAACTAGTTTCCTGGGGGTCTTTTTGCTACATGTTTTTTATTTGCTAGGTCTAAAGCTTGGATCTATGTACTTGCATGCTTGCTTTTTTTTTTTTTTTTTTTTTTTTTTTTTTTTTTTTTTCCCATTGGATAAATAGCAGAGGGAAAAGTGAAAAAGCCTTATGTCTGAAAATCAGTCTCTTTCCTCACTGTCCCTGTGAGTAGGGAGAAGTAATACTTAATTCATATCCCTAGATAATCATACTTAAAACTACACTACTTTTTTAAAGCTTGTGGTGGAGGAAGAGCCAGGTGTATTAACACAGGAAAGAATGCAAGTTTCTTGGTCCTATAGTACAGGTAACTCCATTGGTGTTGCTACATACAAACTTGCCAGGTGTGTTCCTGTGTGAGACCCTGTATCTTGGTTGTTTAATGGTGCCAGAGTTAAGTATCCCATTCAATCCCAAGGGGCAATCAGGTAAATGTGGGAAATTTAGTTAAAACAGTTCAAGGTGCTACTTGAGGGCTGCCTTTAAGTCTCTCAGAGAACTGTGTGTTAGCCACAGAGGTTTCCATCTCTCGGAAAACCAGCCAGTGATTCCTGTTGCCCTCTTATATGTTAAATCAGCTTTCAGGAGGGTCTGGGTTTCTCCTGGCGGTCCCCTGTTGTCTGGGAGCAGGGAGTGGAGCTTGTGCAACTCTTTCAGGACATGATAAATGATAAATAGGAAGTACCAAGAGTAGAATTGACCAGTGTCAAGTCCTCATTTGCTGGCTGGATCTACGGAAATGGAAGAGGAGAGCCCATGCGTCCCTGGCAAGGGTGGCAGTGACGTCTGGCAGCAGCAGGGTTTGGAGGAAAAGGGAACCCTCTACTGAGGACTTGCCTGATGTGAGGGGTTAGGAGAGGAGACCTCGGGAACCAAGTGAAGGCAGAGAAGGAACCAGTGGGCAGAGAGGAGAGGGAATAAGAAAGTGAAAAGAGTTGTGGGAGCAAAGAATAAAGATAGTTGGAGGGGACTTAGAGGTGCATAGGCAACAAGGGACTAGGGGGAATTAATGGCTGTACAGGAAGAGGAGAGCTTCAGTGTGGAGACCAAAGGGGCTTCCATCATTTACTTCCCCCTCCCTCCAGAACAAGGTGTCAAGCCCAAGGATTTGGTGTCAGCACTCCTCTCATATGAAGCCCACTCCTAAAATCTGTGCTTTACCCTTCCATACTGCCCAACTCAACTGCTCTGCCTGCTGAGGTTTCCTCCACAGCTCTGGCAGTAAGTAGCAGCAATGCATGTGTGGGTATCTGACATCTGATGGCCCAGACATGGCTCCACATAGTGACCTTGGAGGTATTCTTTGTGGTTTGCATTGTTTTTTTATTATTATTATTTTTTTTGGTTAGGATTTTGTTTGGGTTCACTTTGTTGTCTTGGGATTTTTTTTAAATGTTGATAATGTTAGAGGTATGTAAACATTGACAAGCCATGCTCTGGGAAATGCAAGAAGTCAGGTTGCCTGGGCAACCTTTGCTTGGCCTCCTGACATGGAGGCATGATGATACAGCCCTTAATAACATGATTACAACCTATTTTTTCCACAGGCCATAGGATGGACAAATCAGTGCATAGGATGGACGATGCTGTGGGAATGAAGCTGTTGTCTGTTCCTCATTTGTTGCAGAATTTGGAAGGTGTGTAGTGAATGAGGCAGAGGATTGTAGAAGGAAAGAGCACAGTCTTGGGGAAAAGAATCTGAACACCTCCTGAAGAGCTGTACTTGTTCCCTGTGTCTCCTAGGGATGTCCCTGTATGCTAATGGAGATTTCCCTGGATTCAGGCTCTTCCAGTGCTGTCACCAAGCACAATTTCTTCACTGTTTGTCTCTAGCATGTAATCCTGGGACTTGTTTTGCAGTAAGCTGGAGCATTTTTATCAGCACCTACAAGGGGTATTGGTGTATGATTTTTCTTGTTCTCGATGAAATTCCTCTGTATTTTATCTCCCCATTTGCAAAGCAGGAATAATCTTTGTCCTTACTCTTAGAAAAAGGTGATGGGGATGATTTAATTGGTATTTACAAAGTACATAAATATTCTGACAGCACTGTAGGAATGTGTTTGAGGAAATCTACGATTTTGTTCTCACTGGGAGGTTTGGATAATAAGGATGAGGGGTACATGTTGACTGGGAAAGGTAGAGACATCCTTAATAGCTGCCCATTTCCTGACTGCAGTGAGCATTCTGGGGGAAAAACAAATGTCTAATTAAGTGCTGTATCATACTGCATGTAAGCAACTAAAGACTGCAATGGCAACCTTATGTCTGGCTTTTCCTATCTTTTTTTATTGTAATTAGAAATTTAGGATTGAAACAAATTATTGCAATCAACCCTTTGCTATTACAGTCATGGAGTTTAGCAGTTGCTCTCATGAAATGATCTTTGTTTTAACTGCTGTTGATATTTATGTCCTGTGCTTTTGTTGGAAAGCCATTCCAGACTCCAAATTGGTCTTGTACTGGGGTATATTTTAGCATTCAAGTACACTACACCTGTCCAGCTTCTTTGTCCTTTTCCCCTTCCCGTTTTCACCTGTGTGTGACTATCTTCAATATCTTCTTCTCTTTTCTCATGCTCTGTGAGCAGACAGCAGCACTATTGCTTTGATGAGCTGAAGTTCTTCTCTATCACATTTCCTTTTATAAATAGGCTTGCCAAAGCTTTAGCTTCTCAAATATTGATGAGACCAGAATTGTAAAAGAGCACCAGGATTTCATTGTCTGGATTGCAGGTATCTCATGGACACAACAAATGGGTGCCTCACAGTCACTTGTGTTTGTCTATAATCAAGTCAAACATAGTATTTGCTAAGAGCCTATCTTCCAGCAGAAGCATTTCCCATTAGTCTCTCAGTATCTTACCTCATGCTTTGTATTTTTACTTGCTTTGGGCACACAGAGTCTCTAGCTCACCCAGATCCCTCTTACATCCCACGTCTGTGCTGTACTGCTGGCAGCACCTCACTTGTCACCAGTGGACTTCATTGACACATTCCTAAGGTTTGTGCCAAGGTCCCTGGTGAGGTTATTAAAGAATTTCATATTTATGTATTTTTTGAGAGTAAGATGAGTCACCCTGGCATTAGCCTCCTGCCATCCTCTTATGATTTCCATTTTTTTGTCCCTTACTACTGTCAGCTCCTTACTCTTTCTGTATGTGGCTTGATAGCCCTCAGTATTCCTTTACTATGAGATTTTTCAAAAATGCAGCTCAGGCTGCTGCTCCTCCATGATAAAAATAAATAAGCACAAAGGCAGTTCATGGAGACAGAATTCCTGAAAGGCATAAATAACCCTGTGTATGAGAGTAGGTCGTTTCAGCTCTGCCTTTCAGACTGAACTACCTCCTGCAGCAGAGCTGTCGTGCTCTGGGGATTGATTGGGTCTCTGTGCTGGGCTTCCATAGCTCTTTTCATGTTCAAAGTGCTACCGACAGTATCATTTAGCAGCCAGAAAAGTCCAGCAGAAGTCCATCACCACAGGACACTTGTCATTTTGGACATTCTTTTTCAGCAACTTGATTTGAGTCTGTTGTCTATTTTGTCTTTGCCAAGTGATGCAGAGGTGGGTGGCTTCATTTGAAGGCTTTAAAGATCCTTTCTGGTTTTGAAAGCTGTGCTCCTGAAATGCAGCGAATCCCATGAGAAATCAGCAGCTTTGAGGGCTGGAACCTGGTAGGGTTCCCCTCCCCGTGAGATTTTTAAAGTCTCCCAATGAATAGTTCTCATTTCCACTGAGATGTAAAGAGTTAGGTTGTTGACAATTTTCCTACCGAGTCCCTGAATAGGAAGCCTAGAGTGTGTGTGGGCTCCAGAGTATGGGAAAACTCATAATGGGCCTCCTAATAAATGGATGAAAGTATTTTTTTATTTTCCAACCTCACCCTTCCATAAATCAGTCAGAACTGAAATGTTTAATGCAAATTCCTTCTGAACTGGTGACTTCAGTGCAAAATCAAAGAATAGACTGGGGGAGAGGGGGATGGTTTTATATGTAATTCTAGTAACTGAGAGAGAATAGTTTGCTTCCATGGGGTTTTAGTAGGAATTGGTTTGACTTCTTTTGGGATCTTTGTATTGAGCTCTGAGGTCTAGACAGCCTAAGGGCATCTGGTCTCCTGGTGCCCATCACAGTCAGAGCAGGTCCTTTTGTGCAAATCAGGCTACCTCTAAGAAAAAACAGGCCACTTAAATGAGAGCCAGTTTTGTAGGTGATGGCTTTTTTGCAAGTCACATAGCTCATTTGTTGCTCTCTGAATGATATTTTGATTATTGTTAATGATTGATTTTACAGTAGGGGTTTTTCTTTTTTGTGAACTTATGACTGGTATATTTATGGACAAAGTTGTCAGAGAGACATGTTGGAGGCTTCAGCATCGTTGATCTGAAGCAGGTGACTTAGTTTTCAAATTTTAATACATGGCAGAGGGATGGAGAGGTAAACAGCTGACAGAGCCAGAAGGCTTTCAAGTGAGAAATCAGGTGCTGTTTGCATTCTTCAGTGTATAAGATTTGAGGCTGGTTTTTTGTTTGTTTCGGCTAGTTGAGTTTTTTTAATCTTCATTTTGCTTTGGGTTTTTCCTTTTTTATGTTTGTGGAGTTTTTTCTTTAATCCTTGTAATGCAGCTACACCTGGGATTTCTTTTAGGACATTTTCATGTAATGATGCTACGTATCCATGGAGTATAACTCAATCAGAGCAGAAGCAAGAGTCTACTGAAGGGACACTGCTGCATGAGGCAGGGCAGAGTAGGGGTGAAATCCCCCTCATGTGAGATCCTTGCTGCAGCTGAAGCAGAGGAGGTGTTTGTCAGTTCATATGACCCATGGGGCTGTCTGTTACTTGGGGGCAGAATAGCAGTTGAGTGAAAAACACTAACAAGAATTAGTTCAGAAGGTCTGATTCATAAGAAAGGTGAAAGGGGGGCCTGAGTGCACATCAGAAGGATGTGTGACAGTAAATAAGGAACATATGGATTGTAGCAACCCCTAATGTATGAACAAAGCTGGAGTAGAGAGCAAAACAATGTTTGGCTCAGAGGAGAGGTAATTAAGTGTTGCTTCTCTTAATTTTATTGTTATGGATCAGTAAAACACATACTGACAATAAAATATACTTTCTCTTCCCAAAGAAAAAAAAAGTAAAAATTACTCTGAGAAAAACCAAACAAACCCCACGATTCAAGAAAATCCAAAGGATGTGGCATCAGGGAACTGTCTTCTGCTGACAGAGGAGATGTTTTACTTTGTTATTAAGGAATGACAGATCTGGTCATTCTTAGACGGTTTAAGAGTGAACCCTTATGTCCACACAAAATCTCTGCAAAGTGTGTTATTTGGGTGATGATTTTCATTGTTGCCCTTCAGCTGAAATAGTGAACAGCTATCAGCAGCTTTTTTTAATTTTGTGCTGCTTCCAGTGCTTGCTTTGACTTTTTCACTGTGGAAAGTTTGGCTTGGGCTCAGTTATGGACTTTATAACTATATTTTATCTAACTGCTTCAGCTGTTCTGAATTATTTTATTCCCACTTACTCTTTTCCAGAATCATAGCAAAAAAATAATTTTGACCTTGCTCTTTGAGATTAGGTACCATCATTTTTTATTGCCTTTTTTTTTTTTTTAGTATAGCCCTGATCTGTTGCTGAGCCTGTCAAGTGCTCCTGCAGCACAAATATTAATTTGACCAATTTCCTCTTTTGCTCCACCTCTGTCTTTATGCTTTTGTGAACTTCATGCTGCGTAGACATTGATACTATCAGGTAGTAAGGAAAGTAGTAGCACAATATTCTACTGAAGTACAATCATTAATGTGAAATACCCCTTGCTGCTTTTCTCAGAAGCATTCCCTTTAGTGACTTTAGATAGAAGACCGGGAGTAACCCATGAGCTCTGAATAGCTCAACTATTTTGCATGTAAATAGTACTTCTTTGATTTATTATTTTTATGATACAGTTTTCAAATAACAGCAGACAAATGTGTCTCTTTTTCTTGTTTGTATATTAGGGTGATTTATCTCTCTGGTATGGGGTGTTTTTTTTTGTTGTGCTGGGGTTTTTTTTCCCCCTGAGGCTTGCTTTTATTTTTCCCTGCCTTGCATCTCTTAAAGAGATTACTATTGAGCAGAGTAAGGCAGAGGTCAGGGCAGGCCAGTGGGGGCAGCTGAGGACACCCGGGCTAATGCACAAAGGGAATGGATGCATGGTCCAGAACAGGGCCACGCTGCCACCTTTGAACCCACTTGGTCTAGGAAGCAGCAGTACAAGCCTTTGCTCTAAAGAAACAGTCCTAGCCTGTACTCCTGGAGTGCTACGTTTTTTGGGATGTTTCTTCATAGCTGCAGCTTCTTCCATTTTGACCTGGCTTTGTGCACTTGCATTAGATCTCACTGATCCTGTAGCTTGGAAACGGTGGTTTTGCTGGCATGCTTAGGTAGGTGTTCAGGGTCTAACCTAACAATATTTGAGAAGTGAGCAGTGTCCTTCATTTTTGTCCTGTGCCAACAAGAACGTCAGGTGCAGTGTTTGCGAGGCTTGTGCGTTGCTATAGCATTGCACAGAGAGGTTAGCTTGCAGCTGCCCAGCACTTCAAGGGCATGGTAAAGCTTTAGCTTTCTGAAATGCCAAGACATCACATCTGATGATGCCCAAGGATTTTTCATTAGGGAAATGTCTTCTATTTAGGACATCCATCAGAGCAATTTTAAATATCTGAAATGGGGGAGCAGGCAGAGGATGAGCTGACAGTGTCCCAGCCATTTTCTTTTCTGAAGCCTGGATTTGAACAAACCTCAAAAAAATTTTCTCAAAAGTGAGCTGGAGCTCCAGTCCTTTCCATGGCTTTTCAAATCTGCAATGCAGAATGACATCAGGTCTTGTAACTGCATAAGCACGGTCCTAACTCTGGGGGATTTAAAAATTATCAGAATCCTGAAGTTCTTCAGGAAATTTTCTATCATGCTTGCTAGGATCAAGCTCCATACTGCCCCCATTTTACATACACGTTTTAAACTCAGGGTGTGAAGGAGTTCTTGGGCTGTTCTTCAGTGCCAAGAAGGTTAAGGGAAGTCTGCAGGAAAAGGAGGAAACTCAGGTGGACTTAAGGCAGGTTATTCAGTATTTTTATAGCTCCTGTTAGTGTAATTGATAGTGTTGTGCTTTCCAGAACATGCTTCAGAATATCAGTAGTTCACAAGTAAAGCTTCTCCTTCTCATTCTTCCCAGTGGAAGTATAATTTTTATTTGTTTTTTTTCAGAGCTGGAGAAGGAGATCACCAGGAGACCAAAGAAAGTCTGCATTGTTAAAGTGGTGGGAACAAGGAACCTGTGGAAAAACATCGTAGTACTGTGTGTGAACTCGTAAGTCCAATCTCCTTCTGCTTGAAAGTTGCGTGGTTGGTGAACTGGAAGAAGCAATGGGAAATGATGGGGAGCTCCTCTGTTTCCAGGTGTGGGACCCTTCACCAGTGTCTCTGATAAATGATCCTAGGAAAACACCAGCTATTGCAGGGAATTATTTTTTTATGGCAAAGAAGTTTTTATGGCAGGGACTCATTGGCTGTTTCAGGGAGCAGAACCGCGTGTCTTCTCAGGTGTTGTGCTGCAAGCGCGTTGCTGTCACCAGTGGTCACGTGAGGCCACGTGCTGGTACATGCTCACACATGCAGACATCTCGTGCTGGCATCATGGGTGGGATTTTTGAAGTCATTAATGCTCCCAAATCATGCACAGGGCACACAGGAAGAATATGCTGTCTGGCACAGAATGAGGTGATGCCTCAATGCTTTAGCTTGCACATGCTTACATGGGCAAAACCAGGCATCTGCCTGAGGGTTTTGCAGATTACTGGCTCTGAGACCTTCTGACCAAAACTGAGCCCCTTGTACAGAAAGAGGTGGACTGGAAATTTGGCCTGTAACCAATCCCAACTTCTGGGAGGCCATGGAGGGTGCATTTCTGGTTTTTCAAACTTATAAAATGCCCATTGTAATTCCTTCTGCAGTTTTTTTTTTTCATTTGTTTGGTTGGTTTGGGGTTTATTTTGTTTCATATGGGAGGTGGGAGAAGACTGGAAATCTGCCCCCTACTCTGCTCTGTTTAGAAGTACATAGTTCTCTTGTGGCTTTTTCTTCAGTAGTTCAGGGCTCTACTCTGCAGCCTTCATTGCTGTTAACAGACACACAGATCAGTCACAACCCAGAGAGGGAAATCTCTGTTCTGGGCAGAGTGTCACTCAGAAGCACAGAGATTTCAGGGGTCTGTCTCCAGCATTGCCAGGTGCTGAATAAAACTCTGGTTTTAAGACTTTGTGTCTCTCTCCCACCTACCAGTGGGTAAGTCCCTCTGTTCTGAAAGAGCATTTTCCTCTTAGTCTGAGCTGGTAGATTTAGTAGCCAGTGTTAAATGTATTTGTGAAACACCTTGTGGAATTTTCCCCTTCTCCCTCACCCTTTTTATTTACACACAAGTGGAAATTCCCTAAACCAGAACTAGGCAGCCCAAATAATAACTTCTGTCAATAACACACAGAGGTGGTTTGCCATCCAAGTAGAGTGGGAAGCAGATGTATATTTGAGAAAATAGTTTTTGTGTTTGTTTTCAAGGGGTGAAAAAAAACCTACTTAATTGTAATTCTCTTGTTCCCGTTAGATGGGGCTGTGCTAAATTTTCATAGCTTGGAACATGGCGAAAGAACCTTTTGCAGGGATTTACAAGACATCAAGGGGAGATAAATGTATTTAGTTTTAAGAGCAACTGTTCTAAAGTCCTCAGGAAGTAAAGTAATAGAGTAATTTCTGGGAAGCAGGCTGGAAAGCAAAGTGAAAATGATACATTAATTTAGTTTATAGATCGTGGCCTAAAAAATACCTTCAACAAGTGTGTTTGTATGTACAAAAGAGGGAGAAAGAAGAAACACACTGGTTAACTCTGCCCCTTTATTAAATATTGTGTTGATTATTAATATTTCACTTATAGGAGGAGGCAGCTATAATCTAGATATCCAAAGCAAATAACGTTCTTGTGTAACAACAAGTACTTGTGCTAGTTTTTTATCAGCAGGCAAAGGTTTGGTATTTTAGGTGTATTTTTGAACTGTAGCATCGATTCACAAGAGAAATTCCCCAGGCCCTGGGCTGTCATGCACTCAGTGATTGTATATTGCCCCAACTGTTTCTATGCTTATATTAATATCCAGTTTACACTGACAGAGCTTCAAATTCCTGACATTCAGGAGGATAGAAGTGTATCAGTGTAATGTAACTGCCATTCATTTTTTGGAGATGTGGATCTGTGCCTGCTACTCCTGTCAAGCACAATTAATTTGTGACACGAGTTTTGTCTGGTGTAAAACACCAGGGGCAGGAGGCCCTTCCCAGCCAGGGTATTCATGCTGTGATGGGAGCAGTTGGGAGCACTGACCTCCCTTAGCAGTTCTGCTGCAGTTTTGTACCACATCAGGGGTGATGTTGGAGCTTCTCATCTGACTTCTGTGCCTCCACCCTCCTGCTCTCTCTTTCTTTTTATTCTTTTCTAATATTTTCTCTTTTTTTGGAGAAAGGCAGGGGATACAGGAGAAAGAGGAATGAAATGGAGTGGCAAGATGTTGATTGATGGCAGCATGAAGAAATTTTTAGAAGGAAGGGAGATGCGTTGCTGTGAAGGGTGGTGCAAATGTGTAGGTTGAATTGGGGTTTATTGTTTCATATTTATAATACTCACTGCAGTGCAGTGTGTGACTTCTAATACTCATTTCTAAGGGGGTTTCAGTTGTAACAGACTAACTGGGAAAGTGGAATGCCATCTTTAGTGAGACTAAATGCCACAGGCAGGTGGGTCTTCCTGGAAGACCCATCTTTATGGTGTGGTGCTTTGCTGTCCAAGCACATAGGCTGCTTCTTTGCAGCAGCACTGGCTCTGTGGCTGTCACCAGATGCACTGGGAACAGAGATGTCCTTCTTGAGACAGGCAAATACTGAAATACCTTAGGAAAACCAGTCACACACACAGTCCTTATAAAGCTGCTCGTACCTCAATCTTGAGCAGCAAATGAAGCCAGTAGCTTGCATATGTCTGGTTGAGTAGAGGCTTTTCCTTGGTTTCTTTTAATCATTGCTTATTTTTACAACATCACCTAGAAGCCTGAGTCTTTTTGCACCAGGTGTTTGATTCCTGCAGCAGAAGAAATTCTTCCTGCGTTCACATGTTCCTACATTGATCTACGTTGCAGTGCCTTCTCAGCAGTGATCTCCTCTTGCCCTCTCCTGTTTCCCCCAGGCTGACTGGCTATGGCATACACCACTGCTTCGCAAAAAGCATGATGGGGCACGAGGCCAAGATGACGATTACCCAGAACTTCTACGCCGACTACTACATCATGGCTGGGATTGCGCTGGCATCCTGCCTGGCCATGTGCCCGGTGGTCGGGTTTCTGGGGAGGAGAGGAGGACTCCTGCTTTTCATGATCCTTACAGCTCTGGCATCGCTTCTGCAGCTGGGCCTTCTCAACTGTAAGTTTGAGACGAGAGCTTTTCAGACCACGTGAGTTTGACATGCAAATAAGGGACCAGGAAATATTAGCATTTCCCTTGCCTTTTTCAGATTTGACAAACCATACACCTGCTTAGTATAAGAAGCTGAGTTCTCATTTAAGGGATTGACCAAACACTCAGTGTCTTAGATTCACGGACAAAAGGTAGTGTCTTCTGGGTGAGTCCCTGTAGTGAAGCTTGGTGGAGCATTGGGGCTGCTTCTAGGCCTGTCACTTAAAAACAACCAAAAACCAAAAACACTTTTAATTTCATTTCTGTGAAATACCCTTTGGGGGAAAAAGCTGAGTAGGGGTCGGGAAAGGAGAACTTTCCCTCTTGAGTCTGCTTCTTTAATAGCCCCGAAACAAGCAGGAGTGAAAGGAATAAATAGGTGTATGTTCTGTGCCTGCTCTGAGCATCTTGCTACATGTGAGTAATGTACAGGTAGCGTGGAAATACACAACCGAGAGACTCTACCTTTAATATGGAGTGTATGCGTAGTCTGTGTGAATGTATACACCTGATTTCATAAGGTGACACGGGTTTTCAAATGGATTGTTCGTGCCAAAAGCAAATGTCCTACCTCCTTTGCAGGTGGTGATCTTTCTCTCACCCTTTTGAGCTGCTTCAGCTACTAAAATGGCTACATAAATATTCCCTTTTCTTTTAAAACTTCATTTTCTTGTTGTAATTTTTTAAGTTGAACATGGTGGATCAAAGAGATGTTGAAGCAGAGGGAAGGTGGGATGTGATTTGCCACTCTCACAGTTGCCAGTCATTAGACCCCTTTGCCATGAAACCTCATCCCAAGGAAGGGAGAAGAGGGTTGAAACATGCTTTGGACAAACTGACTATGAGACAACCATCAGAACACTGGTTGTTGCTTTTTTTTATTTCTAAATTTAGAAATAATTAAGGGCTTTAATGAGAGAGAGGTTTTTGCATTGAGGATGGAAAGATTTAACATTTCCACATGCTGAAGGAAGCCCTGACCCAACAGGCGTCCATATTTACAGACTGTGTTTCCTGAAAGCATTTACTAAGTTAACCTTTAGTCACCATGCTATTTGTGGCAGTGTAGGAGGGAAACAGGGAAACTCTTTCAGGACAGGGAGGAAACTCCAAAATGACATGTGTTTGCTCTCAGCTTGGCACAGATGTTTACATTCTCTTTGAGCACACATTTATCGTGCCCAGTTGTCCCAGCTGAGAGTGGGAGAAGCCCATGGCCCCGGCTCATCCCAGCCCATTGACAGATGTGACCATTCACATGCAGACGCACACTCTGTTTGCACAATCTCCCAAAACTCCATGTTCTAGTGGTGGTGTCCATCAGGGTCTTTCTACACTAAATGGGTCTAATTTTATTTTTTTTTTTTTAAGGCCATTACATGTTTGTTGAGGTAGTAAACATGTAACTGTTTAGCAGAAAGAAAAGATGCCAGAACCATGGAAGTCTGCTCCAGAGCCATAAACATCTGGTTGCTGTTTTTCAAGAACAAGAAAAAGGGGTGAGGGAGGTGGGAATGAGCACCCTGTAGGAATAATTACAACCTTTTCTATAATGGGTTTAGGTGTTTTTGTGAGTGAATTTGCTAAAACTAAGAGCAGCTGTGGGCTGTAGGTGCTTGCTGCTGTGTTGGCACCTAGCCTTCTCTCAATGCTTTCTTGGTGAGAAGAGGAAGGAAAGGTAGCCTTGACATTCGGAGGCCCTTGTGTCCCCTCACTTTAGACCATGCCCCCCCTCTTCTTCAGAAGAGCTAGACAGGGTTTGGAAAGAAGCAGTAACCCTGCTGATTATGAAATCTGTTTCAGCCTCCTGCATGTTTTAGCTTGGCATAATTTTGGTGTAATTAGCAAATGAAATGAGAATTTGAGAAGGAGGGTGAGAGAAGGAGAGGGGTATTCTCTCCATCAGTGACAAACCCGCAGCAGACCTTGAGGCTCATTGTGTCCAGCCTTTCCTCCAGACCTCAGGCTGTCTCCTGAGATGTCACAGGAGCCTGCTGGGAGGTCACCAGTAGAGACGTGCTCACCTCGTGCTGCTGCCCTTCCTCTTGCTGCCCGGTACTGCCCTGCAGTCTCTGCAGTTAGGAGTCATGGCAGCTGGTGGCTGGGGTGACACACGGACCACCAGCTCAGAGTTTTGGGGAGGAAAAGATCTCTCCCCAGTGCTTTCTCACTAAAGCTCTGTTGGCCATTCCCTCAGGGCTGCAACAGGAGGGCATTTTCTCTTCTCCCCCTTCCTTAACAACAAAGAGGCCTTTGTGTTAATCCCAGTGGTAATTCTGGGACTCTAAAAATGCTTTACTGCAGTGTTTGTTATCACTGCCTCATTAGCATGCTGTCCTCCAGCTGAAAGGGGCCTGGTAATGGCATGTCCTATCTGGTGGCTGTGGAAGATGTGCCAGTTATGGCATGGAAAAGTGTATGGGGGGCTGGGGGTTGTATGTGGGATTTACCTTTGGTTTGATTGTTTTATTTGGTTGGATTTCTTAAATAAATTGCATATGTAACAAAAGTATGATCTCTTTTTCTCTCTCTTTCTCTCTTATTTCTATCTAACTTCTATCATCTTGGATCCAGTGATTGGAAAATACAGTCAACTTCCAGACTCAGGTATGGTTTACAGATGTGTCTGCATCATGCTGGAGGTGCTCCTCTGGGAGTGGGTGAATCTGAAAGGCAGGGGCCAAAGCACCTGGAGTAGAGCTGCCACTGCAGAAGGGTGCAGGGGGAAAGCCCACTTCAACACAGTGCTTTGGGACCCTGCTCATAGGCTGGTCATAGGCTCTGTTTGTTTATATGCAGGCTTTTGGTGTAGCATCCTCTCCACATACCATGACCTGCCTCTGCACGTCAGGAGAGGGTGCAGAGATTCCCCAAGGTTTATTTTTAGATATAAGGCAGTGCTTTCTCAGAAAGTCTTTCCAAAGGCAACATTCCCAAATTGGACTTTTCCAGAAAAGTGCGAGATGCTAAAGGCCCTTTTTATAAAGGGACTTAGGCACCTTAGAAAATACTTCCCTGTGCACCTTATCCCAGGCTGAAGCATTGTAAGAGCAATGCAGTGCCAGGCTGCAGGGGAGCATCTCTCCTGTGTTTGCTTTAGTGTACCTTGCCCAGCTCTCCCAAGGTCTGGTCCCCTGCGGGGTCAGCACTGCACCCTTACCCGCTCTGCAGAAGCTGCCAGGAGCCCCAGAGACCCTCCGTCTGCAAAACACTGTGCTCATGTCCCTGTCTGCTGGCAGTATTGGTCCTCTCCCACAGATGTGGGGAGTGCTGCAGAAAAGGGCTTAGTCCTGAGCAGGTTGTAGCACATTTCAGAAGATGTAACCAAAGAATTCATTAATACCTTTTGCTTTCTTTAAAGCATATATATTCAACAGGGCCTTTAGCCCTGTGGGATGAGGGGTAATGGTTTTAAACTAAAAGAGGGTAAATTTAGACTAGATATAAGGAAGACATTTTTTACAATGAGGGTGGTTAAACTCTGGAACAGGTTGCCCAGAGAGGTCATAGATGCCTTGTCGCTGGAAATATTCGAGGTCCAGTTGGACAGGGCTCTGAACAACTGGATCTAGTTGAAGATTCCCCAGGTGACTGCAGGAGGGTTGGACTAGATGGCCTTTAGAGGTCCCTTCAGCCAAAACCATTCTATGATTCTAAAACAAGCAAAAGCAGGTGTTAACTTTTTATTGGATCCAAAGCAGAGAGTCCATCTGCTTGGGACTGCACGCTGATGAGCAGCTCTCTCTCCGGGCAGATCTTGGGACTGGCCTGGAGGAAGGTGAGAGATGCTGGCTGCAAAGCTCCACTCTTTTCCCCAGTGCTTCAGTCGGGTTCGATATGTTTCCCCCCTGTGGTGCAATAGTCTCTGTGAGCAACGTGGCCTCCTCACTGGCCAGGACAGATGAGCTTGCACAACCCTGCATCAAATATCCTGACCCCGCCTACAAAAGGTGGCGAGCAGGGATCAAGTGAAGGATATATTGTCATAGTGGCTAAGAGACTGTTTCCTTTAGCTTTGCTGAGATCTGCTGAGGTTTCTTGCTGGACCCGCTGACTTAGGGGAGTGGTTCACCATCCTGGGGATCAGCTTTTCTCAGGCAAAGGCTCTCAGGCTGGAGGTTACAGCAGTTTGCAGACTAATGACGTGCAGGGTCTTAGCACAGAGATGGGAGAACTTCTTTATCTTTCACCTCTCATCCTGCAGGCCTCCCCCAGTGCCTTAGCCACTGAGCAGATACTTGGCAACCTGATGAATGCTGCCTGCCTCTGCTTGTCTGTCAAATGTGGGAGGGAAATGGCTGGTGCCTAAAAGACTGCCCAAATATGTGGTTTTTCTTGGGTTTTACTTTTTTTGTGGTGGCTGGGCATAAAAAATTCGGAGATCACTGCCATTTTTTGCATGTTTTTGCCGTTTTTGGCATGACATTACCATTTTTTTTTCAGGTATGTTTGAGCATCAGGTGCTTGCGGAATGGGTTTTATAAATACCAGTTTTAAATTAGTATTACAAAAATGACTCTGGTTCTGGTCTAGGGACAGTGACTAACATAAACCTGTTTTCTTGTTTCCTTCCTTGGAAGTCTGGCCTCATGCTCACCTCTTATCACCACGCTTCTCTTGGCAGGTATGAGTGAGAGCGTCAAAGACAAGTTCTCTACCGCTTTCTCCATCGTGGGGATGTTTTCTTCGCATGCCGTTGGAAGCCTCAGCGTGTTCTTCTGTGCTGAAATCACACCCACAGTAATCAGGTGAGACAACGGAGCCCCCGTCTCCAAAGGACAGTGACGAAATTACCCTGGTTTGATTGATAACTGGCTGTGTAACTCAGAGCACAGCACAAGGGGGGAAATCCCCCATCACCGGAGACCTCGAAGCAATTTTGGTGCTGCTCTTCGGCTGAATGTCACTGCAGCCGGGCTGCCTAAGCCAATGCCTGTCTGTAGATGGAGAGGCTTCGTTTCCGATGGCTCCACCTTGTGTCCCATCGCGGTGACGATCAGCAGGGCTGGCAGTGCAGTGCGGCTTTAGTTACTTTGCCAAACCAGATCCTGCAGTTGAACCAGGTTGTTGGTTTGCTTCCTCTGCTGGGTTTGTACAAGCAGTGACCGCGTAAGCCTGCAGCTCGAGGTGAGAAGGGAAATTCCACTGGTGTGCAGAGCAGCAGGTGTAGGTGCAGGCAGCCCTTGCCTCTGTAGGGCAGGTTAGTTGGGCCAGCTATGGGGGTGCTGCGATGGAAAGGAGGTGTTGCAACAGTGTTAACTGCTTTTGGTGCATCTCATACGCTCTTGAGCGTCTGCAGTCCTGCCTCTCCTACAGCAGCACCAGCCTGTGTGCTCTGCCTTTGTTGCAGAGAAAGTCATCTTTGCTCCCAGATCTGTTGGAGCAGAGGCTCAAACTTTTTCTAAAGAGGAATGCTTTCATCCTGGGTAATAGTAGAAATCAGGCAGATGATCTTTGCTGGAGAGCTTCCCACAAAATGTCTTTCTATAGTCAGGTGTTTGTATCATTTTATGTGTTCCCTGTTGTGCTTGTGTGTTCTGGAATTTTTTCAGCAATGCCACCATGAGTCAAGAGTCCACTCTGACACCATTGGATTTCCCAGGCATGTAGGTCTTGTGGGTAGGAGAGACAGAAGGTAGACAATACTCCTTTATCTTTTTTCTCTTTTTTTTTTTTTTTTTTTTTTTCCACCATGTGCCTTTTCAATGACTTGGCAAAATTTTATAGCCAAACTGTCAGTTGAGTAGCCAGAGTCTCCTTGATCCATGGCCTTTTTTTCCAAGCTACCTGACTGTGTGTCTGTACTTTACAGATAGTGTTATTTCCACAGGGAAAGGCAACGTGAGGGGTGAGGAGATGATACAGCAGCCTGAACACTAACAGATACTTACTTACACACGTCAGTCAGTTTGGTGTTTTAATGCCTCTTTATGCCTCTGTTTGAAAGACATACAGATGAGGTGTTGGCCACATGAACCAGAAGATAATCTGCCAAGTAGGGTCAGATGTGTAGTCTGAACATAGCAACTTGTTTATTTTCCTTAAACTACACATGTTGCTACACAGAAAGAGACAATATCCTGCCTGGGAGCCAGAACTCTGCTTCCCCTGACTCTGCTGGGTGAGACCAGGCAAGTGACAATAGCTAGATATGCCTCAGGGTCCATGTTTATGAATAGGGTTGAGGACAATCTGCAGCACTTTTCAGTCCCACCACTGAGAAATTCTTCATAATATCTGCTCAGGGCTGTAATTAGTAGGTGGAGCTCAAGATGGTACATACACCTGTCTGAGGCAGAGGTGTGGTTAGGCAGCCTCGTGACTTGCCTGTCGCTGGGATCTGTCTCGTCCCTCATAACCTGTTCCCCAAAATACTGTCTCAGATGCTCTTTAGCGTTCCAGATCATCTTAATGTGCTTTTGGTTGAATCTTGAGGAACTTCAAGGGAAAGGGAGGCAGAAAGGACACTGGGGCCATCTGTGGGATTTCCCAGATCAAATCCTTTACCTGTAATCTCCCGTCCCTGAGTGGAAGAAACAGCACTGCTGGTTTTGGGTTAGCCGTGACATGATGGCCAACCCATAGCACCTGTCCAGCTCTGCTGCTGTGGTGTTGGGATGAACAGTTGCAGCAGTGTTGGAGGAAAAGAGCCATCTTCATCACCAAGGGATGCTGCCAGTTCTGGAGACATAAAGGGACACTGTCATGGGATACAGAGAGGTTCTTCAAACCCTTGCACTGCAGTCCCGTCTGCTGACACTGGGTAGGAGGATTTCACCAGGGAGCTCCTATTCTTTGCACCAGAGGCTTCAGTTCAGAGCTCCTTTCAAATGCTGAATTTAAGTACTAAGTGGCACTGATAATCCATCTCTAGTAATCTTCACGGGAACACCACTGTGAGTTGCACAACTGCTAAACAGGAATAGACTGAGGAAAGCATGGTGTGTCCTCTTCCCATCCTCTGTATGCTTGGTTACTTAACAAGTGGAAAAAGGATCTGATTTTTCTTCTCTGTGTCTTGCTTTTGCCCTCACCCAGCCAAAGAAACAGAGTGGGCAGCGATGGCCAAATGAGGATCTTTACCCATCCATAGCTGTCTCAAGCCAAATTTCCAGTGGTGTGCAGTGTTGTTTACTGGGACCTGAACCAGGCCTGGCTTTTCAAAAGCAGTGCCTTGCCCCATGAGGCCAAGAGCGTCCTGCTGTGGCACAGGAATGAGCCCATAACAGGATCCTTGTGTGCAGGAAAGGCAAGCCAGAGAAAAAGCAGAGGTTTCCAGGGACTGACTGCAAAAAAACAGCTGAGCTGACTGGACAAAGCCTTAAAAAACCTGGCCTGAATTCAGTTGGCCCAGGTTTGTGCAGGAGTCTGGAGTAGGTGCTCTCCCAATGTCTCCTCCAACCTGAATAGTTCTCTGGCTCTTTGGTACTCCAAGCCATGCTGCATATCAAGACAGACAAATGGCCACTGGCAGATAGGATTAACATCTCTGTGTTAGCCTGAGTGGTGCTGAGAAGGGCAAGTCTCCCTTCATAGGTTTAGCCTGGTTTGAGCAAAGAATATCAGCAAGGAGGTTTTACCATTCTCTGAATAAACACAGCAGTAGCAAGCAGGGAAATTCTCCCCCATGATCAGAGAGGGCCTATCTGAGGACAAAATTTTGGACCAAGGTCTCTTTGTGATTTGCCCGTATCAGGACCGTAAACCTCACGCAAAACCTCTTGTCTCCCTGCCACTGGGCAAGCAGGGGTCAGGGAAGCAGCTCTGATCACCCATGGGGCTGTGCCATGGGAAACCCCTGCAGCAACTGGTGCCAGCAGGAAAAGCTGGGGCTCACTGTGGGTGCCAGCAGCCTTCACACTCCTTCCGTCAGTTGCAATCTGCACCTTGGAGAGCATTTGAAATACAGACACCAGTCCATTGCCATACTAAGAAAGAGTGGTGTCCCAAAACACCATGATTGGTTTTGATCTCCACCTGCTGCCCCAAAGTGGCTGCAAACCAGTGTGAATGGTGAGGGTGCTGCCTCTCTTGCCCTGTACCCATTCTCCTGATGTTCATTTGGACAGCAAAAAATTCCTGACAGTATTTTCAGTTTTCTTTTTTTCCCCCCATGTTCATATTTGCAGTATAGTCAATTATGTGTACCAAATGTATTTTCAAGCCCCCTTCTGCCAGGTTTTGATGGTGCTGGGTAAAGTGATGCCTGCCCCAGTTACTGATGTCATATGGAAAAACTTTTTTTCCCCTTCCAAATCCAAAGCTGCTGGACCCATAATGACAGAGCCGTCTTTGTTGTTGCCTTTTCCTGTTTCCTTTCAGCTTGCTTGATGTCTTTCTACAGCAGCTTTTAAAACTCACCTCAGGTCCTTCTTGGTGGAGGAGATACAATTTAGCCGTAGCAAATACTGATGTAAATGAGCTGGGCTTTTGTTGCTCCAGAGCCAACTTGGAGAGTGATTTGCCAAGCGTTGGGGGCTGGTTGTGTCCATTGCTCATGTGAGCATATTAATGAAGTTGCAGGGAGGCCAGTTGCACAATGGCCCCATTCAGCTGGCTTTCTAAATTGCTACCAGAAAGCTGGCAAGTTTTTAATAAGAGCTTTTGCAGTATTTTGGGAAAATCTCTGTTGTCTGTGAATGATGCTCTGCCGATCTGGAGACTTAGGAGGTGCATACATGAATTTTTGATCCAGTCAGTGTCCCAAGAGCATTTTTTGAAACCCGTGCTTGCTGTCCTTTAGTTGTCAAGTAAGCAGCAGTGGATTTGGAGAAGGATTGAGTGAAGATTATCTTTAACGCAGTGGCTGGCTGAGTGAATTTGGCATGTGTAGGTTTATATATAGAGCTGTGATTTCTAGCATGCTCAACAGTCAATGAAACTTTTTTTTTCCCCCAAGTTGTTGACACAAAGTAGTTTGTCTGCCCTCTGCAGTTCTCTTCTGTAAGGTCCAGTTATCATTAATAATTACATCTCTGCCCCTAGGCCAGGAACAGAAGCACCTGAGCTTGTCTGATCACCAGAGGGTTCGGGAATAGGTGGCATCTCCCAGAGGAGCCACAGGAAGCATGCTGCCTGGGCCAGCTCAGTGATGGAATGGGGAGCAGGGTGCCAGCAATGAAACTCATGGGGACACCTCCCTCTGCAGGCAGCAGGATCTTTGGAATATCAAGGAAAAGCTGCTGCTTGTTCTTAGAGATGTTGCTAAAATGAGTCACTTGAGGGTGACACTCTGCTGGCCAGACACCTCGGTCATGCTGTGGCAGGAGGAGGAAATTATCTGCCCCAGGAAACACCTGCAATGCTTCTGTGCAGGATCACCTAGCAGGGACAGGCCTCGGGAGCACGAGCTGTGTCTCAAAACCAGGCGGGTGGGTGTGTGTGGCTGGGGGTGTGCCAGGCACAGCTGCTCTGGCACCTCGAGAGGCGTCCGTGAGCAAGACCAGGAGTTGCAAGAGAGGTTGCTTGCACAGCCTTGCATCAGGAGAGAACCTTGAATTTGGCTTGTGCAAATAACTTCCATGCTTGTGACTGCAGGGAGATGAGGTTCTTTTCACACTTCTATTTTTTAAAGTTTTAATGTATGATCTTGATATAAAAGCACAGTACATTGAATAAATAAGCATGTATGCCATAAAGAATATTTTAGAAAGTTACCTACTTACAATTTAACCATTTCACTAACGTTAATCTTTTTGTAACCCCTTGCTGTATTACAAGGAGAGCAAGAGAGAGTTCAGTGAGGGACCTACCTCAACTTGTACAGTAAGTTAAGAGGAGGTCTCGAAAACTAATCCCAAACTCTTGTTCTCCTATTTTGACCGCTGGCTATTTTATCTTTAGTTTTGGTTGTTGGTTGGTTGGGGTTTTTTTCTGAAAATCATGCATGTTATTTCAATGTCAGTGTGTTGAGAGGTTCCAGCCACAGCACACTTTTATGGAGATAATATTTCAGCATTCACTTTTTGGTATAATGGATTGAGGCAGTGACCTGTAAAGTCTAATCTCCTGCCTCCACTGCTGATTGATATGGAGCACTTTAGAGGCAGCAAAAATTGACTCCCACACCTACTGCTTCTGGAGAAGGCTGGCATGCCAAGTAAAATCTACTTTTTCCTTGCTGAATGTAGGAATACTCAGACATAGCAATGCTTTAGAGGGCTGTCTACACACTGACGTGATAGTGCTTCTCATCTTCTTCCACAAGGGCAGTTATATGGATGTGGAAAGGTACTTGAGTGAGTGTAGTATAGGTTTTTTGCCCCCCACATAGGCAAGTAGGCAGTGGTGATCTACAGCAGCAAAGCAAATCCCTAGTGGGGCAGTTGTACAGTATGAAAAGCTGTAAGCAAGCCAGCTTTGCCTTACGGGTTTCAAATGCCTGGGTGCACGGGAGGCGGGGAGTCTGGGGGACCTGACAGAGCTGCTGGGGCTGTGCTGGTAGGAGCAAGCTGCAGGGCCAGGCTCTCACCTCTGCTGTGTTTGCAGGGGAGGAGGGCTGGGGCTGGTCCTGGCCAGCGCAGGCTTTGGCCGCCTGACCGCCCCCATCATGGAGCTCCACAACCAGAAAGGCTACTTCCTCCACCACGTCATCTTCGCCTGCTGTACGCTCATCTGCATCATCTGCATCCTGCTGCTGCCGGAGAGCAAGAACCAGAACCTGCCTGAGAACATCCCGGATGGGGAACATTACACCCGGCAGCCCCTCCTGCCGCACAAGAAGGGGGAGCAGCCCCTGCTCCTGACAAACTCTGAACTCAAGGATTATTCCGGCCTCCACGACTCAGCAGCCGTGAGTGACGGAATCTCGGAGAACACCACTGCCAACGGGATGAAGTTGATGTAACTGGGTGGATTATTTTTTTCTTCTTCTTCTGTTTGTTTTATTTTTGTTTTGTTTTTTTGTTGTTTTTTTTTCTGCTTGGGTTGTTTGGTTTGGTTTTTTTCTCTTTTCCTCTTTTTTTTTTGTATTGTATTTGATGCTGTTGTGCAGGAGGAGCAGCACTTTGGGCAAAGGTGTTTTGCATAGACTTTACAAACCAGTGATGGAGCAGACACAGACTTCGGGGAATTCAACTCTGCTGCTAAAGCAACTTTTGGCATCTTCAACTGTTTTGCAGATTGCTCTTGAAAACATTATGGGGGAAGACTCATCTGAGAAAAGACCTGGCTGGAGGTAGCCCTTCAGAAGTCTTTTTTTCCTGCCATTAAATATGTATATTTATTTTGATTTATTCTCAAGAAGCACTTTATTTCCTTTTCCTTTTATAGATCACAAAAATGAAGCCATCTTCTTGTAAGAGGTGCAGCCATTCCAAGAAAGAAACCAAGGGGGGGTTGTTTTTTGTTTTGGTTTTGTGTTTCTTTAAAGGAAAGAGGGATCCACTGCAAAGTTGAATTGACTGAAATTTAGACTTGTGCAACATTCTTCTGCCTGTCTAGAAAGTCCAAGTGCCCAGGTTGCCTGCTGTGTTTGTATAGACCAAAAAAAAAAAAGGCAAAAAAAAAAGCAAAGCCTGTTGTGACTCAAACTCTGACTGCAGCTTATGTTTGTTTTTATAGCCCATGTGAACTTACAAGTTACTTTCTAAATTAGTACCTTTTTTTTTTTTTTTTACCAAATGCAGTGAAGAAAATCCTACCCAAACAGTCTGATTTTTCCAAGAGAATCAGCCTTCTGCATTTTAACAGTCCATTAATCTACTTTAGGTGGTTCCCGTTGGTGTTTACTAGTAACGTAGATGATATGAATTATTTGACCAATGATGCAAAAATTAGTTTTGCTGAGAGTGGCTTTAATTACTAGGAGGTCCAGAATCTCCAATCAACTGCTCCAGGAGAAAAGCATAGACCAGCAGGGACAAAAAGTAAGGAGCATGGGCTACAATCTGTACTTTTATTTCAAAAGGCAGCACAGCTGGGATTCCCACTCCTGGGAGATGAGTGTCCTGGCATTGCCTTACCTGTTTTTGGAAACAGGGGTTTTGTTTTCAGTTTAAGTGGACAAAATGCTTAAGTGACTACTGGAGAGCAATGAATTGATAGCCTGTAAATAATGACTTATAGTCTGCTGTTGGGCATCTTGGGGCTTTTAGAGATGTTTTCTGGTTCTGACCCAAGAATATACAATTAACTCACCCACATTTTCCCCCTTTCCCACCTGTGCTCTCGTAGGATTTTCATTCAGAGAAAAAGGGGGGCAAAAAGTTTCCTTAAATTGGATTGATCCTACCCTAGGCTAAGCAAAGTGAGCATCCAGTTTGTTTCTTGCTGTGCAGATGACACTTTGACAGTGGCCACTTGACTTCTCTAGCCCCCGAGCCAACTATTTCCTTTAGCCATTGGCTTTTGGTTCTCACTGCGTGAATATCGTGAGGATCTAGTCCAATGCAAGTCCTTTGTAAACGAACAGCTTTCTTGCGTTGTAGTTAACCTCCCTCCTCTCCCTCCCTCTTCTCCTTCCTCACTCAGGCCATCCATTTGTGATTGCTCTGCCGTGCAGACGTTCAAGCAAGCAGAGCAGCAGGATGTCGATGTTGTATTGAGTGTCCATATGATTGCCACTTTGATGTCCATCTTGCGTTCACGCGCATGGAAAGCGCTCATTTGCCCTTTCCTCCTCTACCTTCCCTCCCCCCTCCCCCTGTGCTGTATATATTGTCAATTTAACTACTGTACCTAACAATTTCCATCCTCCATTGGGCTGCCAATGTCCTCTTACAGGCCCAAATAAATCAGAGGTAGGCGATGCAGTAAGTAGCACAGCCTCAGATGCTGATGAGAGCAAGGGGGACAGGGTGGACCTGCAGAAGCAACAGAGATTGTTGTGTTCAGAGTAACAACGTTGTCCTAAAGCTGCTAGTTTTTGTCCAGAGGGTGTGGACATCCGGGTTCTTCCTGAGCCTGGTAAGAAACACTGGACCAGTTGATGGTAGTTTTGCCCAAATTTACACTACTGTTTTTCTTCACCTTTGCTAGACTTGCTGTGACAGTGAGAGCCCAGCCTTCCTTATGCTCGAGTTTGATTGTCGAGTTTGAGCGTGGCTGCTTCTCTTTTCGTTCTGTGCTGAGACTTCTGCAGTCTATGTCCACCTAAGGAAAAAACCCAGGCCTTCCCCATTTATGCAGTATTCATGTGCCAAATTTGTGCAATAACTTTTGCCTTTGATAAAGAGATGCTTGTTGCAAATCGCACACACTGGGGGGAGGGTGGGGGGAAGAAACACCAAAGTGGGTTCACAACAAAAAAATTGAAGAAGTACAACAAGTCTCAAAGGAAAAGGGCCTCAAAGTGGAGGGGCAAGGGCAAGTGCAGAGGCAGAGAGTGGTGTCCTGCCGTCTATCGTGCCCTGCTAGCAGCCCCTTCCTTCGTGGTCTCTGTGCCTGTGTGCTCAAGCTATGGTACAGCTCTTGTAGACCATCCAGGGGCCTGTTGAATCAGATGCTTCGAGCACTGTCAGCAGTCCTGGTGTGTCCACTGCTCTTGTTCACTGCGCTTTATCGTTTCCTATTCTGGTGGTTGCTCTCTGATGACAGAGAGGCCCAGGGAAGAGAATAGTTGTTTAAACATATCAATGTTTATGTAATAAACAAACTAGGTGACAGGAACTTGCGGCATTTTTTTATTATTATTATTATAATTCTTATAAAATTGACTTCATTTGCTGCTTTTTTGGGTGTTTTACCTGAAACCTAGTAGTTGGTACTGATCTTCAAAGTGGGGAGCCCCAACATTTCAAGTTGGTCTGGCCCTCTGCCTCCATCATGACAATAAAGCACAAACTGCCTTGGCAGCTCCAGTTTTGCTCCTTTTCCTGAAAAGATCAACACCTCTGCCATTACTTTTTTTCCACACATGCTCACAGAGTTGGAAAGCTTTTGCTAAGCATATCTCATGTGGAGGAGTCAGGTACCAGGAGATGCAGCTGGGCAGAAACAAAAATTGGAGGTGTTTTCTGTCCTCTGCCTAGTCCTGCAGCAGGACAAGGCTCTCAGTCTGTGGCACCATTAGCTCCACAGCCATCACCAGGAAAGGCTTTTCTCAGGAGGCTTTTTCTGGCCATTGCAGCAGGGAAAGTGGCCAAAGCTGTCCTGTCCATTCTGGCCTTTTTCTGTGAACCTTCAGTAACCTCTAAGCCCATCAATGGATTTTTCTTTGGGTTTACCATTTAAGGGCTTTCCTCTGTCTTTGTAAGTTTAAACAAAAATGTGAAAGTGACATTATGCTTGATCTTGGGGTTTTTTCCCCCCTTTTAAGGCTTCAGTACTGCTTTTGTTGCCAGACACATTGCAAATGGATAATGACAGTTATCCATTTCCTGTCTGCAAGTGTTTTGTGGCAACTCGGGAAGGAGTTTGTGAGAGTTACTTTTCAGTTTCATTAACTGGCCTTTTTTTTTAATTGAAGTATTTTAACTGTTGCTACTTCCTGGAGCCAAACACTAAAGGTCACCAAATTGGAAGCAGAAGTGCCATTAACTGAACTCTGAATGTCAAGTCAAGTTGCGCCTGTAGTTGGCACATAAGACAACACTATTAAGTGGGGGGATGTTCTCCCCTGCTGTAACCTTTCTTTTTTTTTTTTTTTTTTTTAAAGAAAATTAAAATTACAAACCTCATTTTAAATGTATTGTGTAAAATGTTTCGGGAAAGGAGTATGGTGTGTTATGTCTAGTGGGTGAGACCTCCCTCCCAATTTCAGTTTCTGATGAAGTTTTTTAAAAATCGTGTTACTGTACGTTTTGATCATGAGTAGTCTGGTGGTGCTTCCTCATAGCACAAGCTTAAATCAAGTACTGAAAACAGTCTTACAAGCTAAATGTCTGCATGATGTTACATCTGTTGTACCTACTGAAAAGAACTTTGTATGTAAATGTACAGAATAAAATGACATTGTCCCATCAGTTTGCTCTCCTTGGTCTGGCTCCCTTGTAGTGACTTCTGAAACAACCTGGCAGCAGCTAATGTGACACCTCAGCAAAGAGCCCTGCTCTCCTCTAGAGACAGAATGAGCTGGTTTAAAATTGGACTAATCAACACATCGATTTGCAACTAATTACCTTTTACATTCAGCCACAGAAGAACAGTTGAGTTGTTTTCCTGGGTGGTGTAAATTAAACAGAAAATACCCTCCAACAGTTGGTTTTTGCAGTTCTGGTCTTGCACTGTGGCTGAGGACTGGCGGCTGCTCCCACCAGGTAAGGAAGGGCCCTCTGTGCTTACACCAAACATGCAATGTCAAAGCCACTGGGTGTTCAAACCCCTTTGGACAAGAGATTCATCAGGGGTTACGCCTTCTACATCAGCAACCTCTTGCTTATGGGTTTTAATTGCTGATTGCAGCACCACAGCAAGGTAAGTTCATCAGTTTTCTGTGGGTTGTTAGGACGGTTGTCGAGCAGCAGCAGTAGTATTTTTTCTGCAGCAGAAGCTTATGTCTGAATCAGAGTTTAACTTGCAATACAAAAGAAATAACCTGGACTTGCTCATCAGGCTGCTACCCTTAGGGTTCCTCCACATTGTTGTGAATAATGGGTGGTGGCCCATAGTACAGCACGTACCACCAGCTGCAAATGGTCACCATACCCTTACCTCTGTGGTTGGCTTGGGGTTTTTTTGTATAGTGAACTTTTAGCTGCCCTTCTTGTTGAACAAGATAAGATGGATCTGCCTCAGAAAGGATATCCATCCTACCTAAAAGCAAGTCCAGAGATGTAGCAGCAGGATGCTTTGCAGCGGTGGTGGTGACTGATTTTTCTAATGACCGCGCTTGTTTTATACACATGATGCTCTTCTAGCAGCCTGAGAGATTTATCTGTTATTCCAAAATTCAAGCTGTGCTTTTTCATTCTGCATAGCCCTTGGGGACTTGCAGGAAAACCTTCATGAAACCCCTCTACTGTTCCCAGTGCCCAAGAGATAGAAGGAAATCTAGTGTTGAGCACTATTACTATAACCAGCAGGGACTGGAAAGATAGAGCAAGGTAACACTTAATTTTATATTACAGGTTTTCAGTACTAAAACCATGGTATGTGCTTTTTTTATTTGAACACTAAAAGCTGCTATACTATGTTCAATACTAGTACATAGTCGAATAATTATACAGGTAGAATTTGGAACAGATTTCCCAGCAGGTCCCTGTATTGCATGCATCTTACAATGATATTCTCACTTTGCAGCATGTTTTCTAATCTACTTGTCTATCCTCTACTTACCAGGGTAGCAAATTTGGAAAAAAAATAAATAACAATTCAAACCAAACTGTATTTAGGTTCAGCTATATTTAATAACAACTGCAAATTCAATCAAAACAATACAAACCAAATACACTCAGTATCAGTGTGAAAATTGGAATCAGTTTTTCTAAAACAAAAACTCATGCTATTTTACAATGATGGGAAGTCAGAACTTCTCTGGAAAAGCCATCATTTCTTCTTTGATCCTGTTTTCTATGAGTAAGGTGAAACTGCTGTCTGTGTTTTGAAGATTGTAGCTGACAAATATCTGTTTTTTGGTCTTGCTGGCTAAAACACACAAAAAAAGTATTCAGATATAGTTTGTTCATACATAAAACTGATGATGGTGTTCAAGCATTTTTTGAAAAGGTATCATGCAGGTTTCTAAGATAACAGTCTCTACTCTTGCAGTGCTAGACCCAGTTATAAAGGCATAACAGAACAAGTACCTGTGTGTTGGCATGTTGGGCAAAGGTAAGCATATCATTGAAATGGGCAGTATAAGCCTGGTGACTATCAAATAGATTTTGGCCCAATGTAAAAAGCCTCATGGTGTTTTTTGTGGATTCTGGTAGCTTCTTAAATACAGTACAGTCTGAGTGAAACCACAGGCTATACTCTTGGCACTGATGTCCAGTTTGTGAGTAGGTAAGTTCATGCTGTGAAAACACTTATGGAAGGGAAGCACTCAATAAAATGTTCAGGCTCCACTTAACAAAGTTCTGTTTCATTATGAACCCCTAAAAAGGCTCCCAAAAGTCTGCATCACTCTTGTCTAAGCATGCTATCAACAATTTTGTTTCCGTTAACCTTTCTTTATAGGGTGTCCTTGAACACTCCAGGAGGCTGGAGAGTCTGGGTTGCATATGATGAAGCCAAGGACAAGTTCCAGGTGACTGTAATGCCAAATACCTAGAGAGAGGTGCTATAAAATTAAGAGCTGCCTTCCGTGACAGAGCTAATTAACAGTGAATAAAATAATGTCCACTGGGTGGGAAGACTGAATTATCAGAGTAGAATAGGTAACACCAAGAAGTGTTTTGTAACTAAAATGGAATCCTACTTAGATTTTACCACAGTAATATAGCAAATTTGTAACTGTCTTTACATACTGCTAAAGCTAAACTTTGTGAAGAATATCAGCATCATAGAGGAAAAATAGAGTCTAGATTTAAATTGAGTTGTGTGACATAGAAGGCAAAATAATGGCATTTGGATCACAAGATATTCCAGCAGGAAATGACCTGGGAGCTAGCAATCCTAGGGAGAAATCAGACTGTTCTGCTGAACATTCAAAAATACCATCTGAATTTAAATTTTAAAAAGTGAAGATAAACTCACCAGTACTCCTAATATCTCAATGCTTTTTAAATGGGAAAGTTAACTACAGGAAATCTATATATACATAAAAAATAGATTTAAGCAGAATCCCTGAGGCATTTTCATTACGCAAATCAATTTATTATCATTAACCATTCTAACAGGTTACCAGCTGCCTGGCTCACTAAGCAGGGCTGCTTCTGAAATAAGACTCATTTGCCTTTTTAAGACTTGGCACTACAAAATGCTGATATAATGCACCACGTTGCTCTGATTGCAAAAAAAAAATAAATAATAGTGCTTGGCACCAGATTTTGTTGTATAAAGCAGCACATTTTATAAGCACTAGCGCTTCACCATCGTGCCTTCAATGAATGCAATGCTAATTCTGAGCTAATTAATACCATTATCCTATCTAATGAAGCTACAACATACACTGCAGTGTCAAAACTCAACTTTTTAATTACATTTGCATACAACTTGATTGAGTCTCTGGGATGCCGTTCCCGGGAATACTGTGAATCCCTGAGGGCTGCCTATGCCAAGGAGCATGAAGAGCTCTGTTGCCATCAGGACCTTTTTTGTCCCCGCTTCTTGTGGATTCATTTGGACTCTTGCAAGAAGGAGAGAGGAGGGAAGAAGATCTTATGCCTCCATGGAAGACCATTTGCAACTGTAAACTAAAGGAGAAAACCACAAAAGACAGGGCTTACCCAAAATCCCTCCAGCAGGGCTGTTTTCACACAGCCTGGCTGCTAACCCCTGTTGCACCGGCTCCTGAAAGCAAGAGGAAAAGCTTCCCTGGCAGCACAACGTCCAGGATGAGTTCCAAGGGGCACAACAGCAGCACAGACCTACTGCTACAACCTCACAGATGGGGCCAGGGCCCAAATCTAAGCTGGAAGAGGAGCCCAGTGGGAGGAGAAAGGGCAGAACAAGTGTTAGGCACACGTTTGTAGATCACTTGTGCTGGAAAAGGAGGGAGAATGGTGACCAGCTGGGAAAGACTTAAAAGGAGCTTCTGATAATCTTCACCAAGAGTCTGCCAGTCCCTCCAGTGGGAAGATGAGGTCATGGAGTTACTCCACAGCAGTCACTGTGGCTGAAAGCGCAGTGGTTTTGGCGTATGAAGGTAAGGGAGGCACTAATGCACAAGACTTTCTCATGAATTGGACTCCACTAACCCACAAGAAAACACCTTTTTTGGGGGGTTTCTTGACTAGTGAGACCCATCTCATGCCAGCACAATTGGGCAGGGTGGTGAGAAACACTCAGGTACCTGATATAAACAGGTATAGACAGAAGTAGTTGAAGAGAGATTAGAACATGGCAAATGTGTCTTCTGCAATGGGAAAGAAATAAACAAAACAAACCAACAACAATGTGAAATAAGGGAAAAGATAAAGCCAATACTCCAAATACAGCTGCCCTGGCTAGGACTCATTCCAGGCTATAATGAAAACAATCAGAGAACATGTATACAGATGCACGGGAGTGTGAAACTCCTGCTCCAGGGCAGAGAACCTGACATTGCAGGAACAAAAGGCAGGTGATAAAATGCAACTAGGAAGTATAAGAAATAAAAATACTTCAGTTGCATACACTGAACATGTCAGTGCCTGTGAAGATCAACATAGAAGAAGCATGGAAAAAATGGTGACAGCATAGAAGAATGAAAAAAAAAATAAAATTAAAAATACTGCCTGCCTGAAAATTACCACAGGGCAAGATGGTTAAAAAAGGCTACTTTGGAAGTAGACCTGCAAGTCAGGCTGGGCTGTGAATAGCATCTCTCTTATTACAGAATTTGTGGGAGTACCAAGGATTTAACTAAACACCAATAACAGCAAAGCTTGGTGCTTCTAGTCGAGGCAGAACACAGATTTCCTTACCAAGCACTTCATGAAACAAAGATGATACAGAGATGCTTAGTGATGATCTTGCAGATCCACTGGTTTCAGGAAAACAAACAATTTTGGACTAAGTGACCATGAGCTGACTTAAATTGCTGGATTGACAAAAGCAGGCCTAAATATGAAGATGCAGGATTTCAGAAAGAAGATTTATTTCTGTTCTCAAAAGTCAGTTATGATCAGAGGAAGAGGAAGCACATAATTATCCAAAGCCAGAAGTGTACTATTGACTTTTTCTTTCCAACCAAAACTGAAAAAGGTCTACAGCCTTCCTCAATGCAGTATACCTAAAGCAGGAGAGCACAAGAATAGTATCTATAAAGAATGCAAAAGAGACTGACTAGCAAGGAAATCTGCAACCCAGAGGTTAGACAGCATGGACACAGAGGAACATTGACCAAAAAGCCTATCTAGGCTGGAGCTGGCAAAGAAAGCTTAAGATGAAATAACAAAATACACATAACGAAGGCACACAAACAGAAAGAAAATAGGAAGATGCATTTTGCTCTGATGAGAAAAAGTAATTGATATCCCAGAACCTACCAACACTATCAGTTCTCAGTAAGATAGTATATGAAATTAGCAATGCAAATGAGAAACAGACATTAAAAAAAAAAAAAGGCAGCAAAACTAACTTACTGTGAGAAAAATCAGGTGACTCAGCCTCTGTCCTAGAATACTGAAGGAACTAATATAATAAATGACAGCTTATTACCAACTTTAGGTATGAAATCTGTAATAAATCTATAAGAAGAAAGAGAGCACATGTGCTAAAGAAAAATAGGACAGAAGGGTGGGAACCACTAAGACACATTAGAGCTGTTATGGGGACTCCAATGCTGCACAGCTTAGAGAAAGATTCAGAAGAAATTAATGAGGAAACAGAAAACTGAATTAACTGTTACACTTTATCCAGAGTAAACCCTCTCTGACTACATTTCTACTAACTACTTACGGATATTGTACTAATTACACATAAAGAAAACATGTTATACAGTACCCTACAGAATTACTACTTAAAGTGGAAATTACTGAACCCAGTGTGTAGAGAAAAAGCTGCCACCAGGAGAGACTACAACAGTGGTTATTGAAAGGTAACTTACCAGGATGAAGAGAAAACACTAGTACTGTTTTCCAAAGATCAGCCTTGTGAGCAAACCTTTTTATATAGACATTAGTGGCTGTGGAGAAGTAGGTGTAGGCTTGTGAAACTGCCTGACAACACAAACTCAAGACATATTGCCCATCAGGAAGAACGGTACACAGATAATTAAGAAGAAGAATGTGGCCTTTCCAACTGAAACAACAGAAGATGAGGTTGAGCTGTGCAGTGTCTCGCATGTAAAAGCCAGTAACAAGCACAAGCAGTTCACGAGTTGGAGCTGCATCGATTACTGGCAGGTGATGATGTGTGACCAGCATGATGCAGCTGTCAGAGGTGTGAGGGTGCTGGGATGTACTAGGCTAAGCATCTTTTTAGAGATACGGGAGTTTGAAAGTTGGGGTTCAGACTCAGAAATCTGGCTATGTCAGCAGGTACAGCAGGACCCTCTCACATGTGCTGAAAATTAAGACACCCCCAGAGGTGCCCATTACATGCTGCAGGACCAGTCAGATCAAACAGTGACATCTCTGGGATGATCCAGGACTTTCCCAGGCCAGAACTTCTCAGGATTCAGGGGCTAAAAGGTGCAAGACGTGACGAGGGTTGGCTTCACGTTCAGGCAAAACGCATGTGCTTCACACGGCAGCCACCCCACAGCACAGGAGTACCACAGCTTAACAGGGAGGAAAATCCCTGACATCCCATTATAGAGTGGAAAAGCACTGAAAATCCCACTCGTTAGGCACCAGGACGTACCTTCCCCTCCTCACAGCCCGGGTTGGGATATTAAATAATACGCTTTCAATAACTCTCAATGTGCCTTGTGGCAGAGGCCCCGCCTGCCCACGCCAGGCAGGCCGGCACCTGGCTGAAAAAAGTGACCCGTACTGGAGACCACCGGGGCTTTGAGCCTCTCGTGGGAGGTGTCCCTGCCCATGCAGGGGGGTTGGAACCAGGTCATCTTTAGGGTCCCTTCCAACCCCAACCATTCTGTGAAACAACAGGGCCGTGTGCCCTGCACCGCCCACCTGGGCTGCCCGGGCTCGGCAGCCTCTGCGCC
>NW_009953786.1:5040871-5041840 GCF_000747805.2 Chaetura pelagica | reverse complement strand
GGCCCCAAACCCGGCCCGCGGAGGCGGAGCTCAGCAATCCCAAGCCCAGCCCGGGAAGGCGGAGCTCAGCAATCCCAAGCCCAGCCCGGGAAGGCGGAGCTCAGCAATCCCAAGCCCAGCCCGGGAAGGCGGAGCTCAGCGATCCCAAGCACAGTTGCAGGCCGGGCAAAGAATGGATTGGGAGGAGTCCCGAGGAGAAGGGCTTGGGGACGCTGGTTGAGGAGAGAAGCTCGACGTGAGCTCGCAGCCCAGAAAGCCGCCTGTGTCCTGGGCTGCGTCCAGAGAAGCGTGGCCAGCAGGGCGAGGAGGGAGGGGGTTCTGCCCCTCTGCTCTGGTGAGACCCCACCTGGAGTGCTGTGTCCGGTTCTGGAGCCCCCAACGTGCGAGGGACATGGAGCTCCTGGACCACCTCCAGAGGAGGGCAATGAAGACCATCAGAGGGCTGGAGCAGCTCTCCTGTGGAGACAGGCTGAGAGAGTTGGGGCTGTTCAGCCTGGAGAAGAGAAGGCTCCGAGGAGACCTTGTAGCAGCCTCGCAGTACCTGAAGGGGCTACAGGAAAGCTGGAGGGACTGTTTACAAGGGCCTGTAGTGATAGGATGAGAGGGGTCAGTTTCAAACTGGAAGAGTTTTTATTTAGATTAGATATTAGGAAGAAATTTTTCACTGCGAGGGTGGTGAGACACTGGACTGGGATGCCCAGAGAAGTTGTGGATGCCCCATCCCTGGAAGTGTTCAAGGTGAGGCTGGATGGGGCTTTAACCAACCTGGTCAAGCTGGAGATGTCCCTGCCCATGCAGGGAGGTTGAGACTAGATGATCCGTGAGGCCCCTTCCAACCCAAACCGTTCCACGACTCTGTGATCCATTCCATGACTCTCCTCTCCGCGCACGGCCCCTCCCCGGCTCACACGCAGCCCTCGGGGCACACACACACTCCCGCCGTGCACAGACCCCACCAGCACGCACACC
>NW_009953786.1:5034087-5040606 GCF_000747805.2 Chaetura pelagica | reverse complement strand
GGCAGCAAAGCCTCGGGGAAGGGGAGGAGGAAGGTCGCGGGGACCTTCGCTTCATTCGGCTTTGGAGGTTTTCGGCGCTGCGGGGAACCTAGAAAGGGAACGAGTCGGGTTTGCTGAGCTCCGGGAAACAAGGGGCGGATGCTTTGGATATGAATGTTGTGCCCATCACACACTTTCACCAGAGCACAGCTGAAGCTGCTCATTACCGAAGACCATTTTCCTTAATTGCGCCGTCTGCTGCTGATAAGAATATGGGCGGAACACTGATCTCCAGGAGCCCTTCACAACTGGAAACGTCTGGTTTTGAACCTCAGGCAAGGTGTCACCTCTGCTTAAAGAACCAGCAAGTTAATGACACACTTTTTTTTCTTTTAGTTAGTGTTTGTTCTGCCTCCAAGTTTGTACCTATTTCCAGAAATAAAAAAATATTCAATTTCCAAATTTTAAACTTCATTTTTACATTGAAACAACGGGGGGGGCGGTGCTGGGGGAAAGGTGTTGGTCGTCACTTTTCTTCCCTAAGCTGCTCCAGTTCTTTTGACATCTGCCAAAAGACAAAATCCTCAACCCTGCTAATTTCTGCCCGTGCTGCTGCAGCAGCGCTAAGCCCCGGGAGGCGGCTCAGCCCGGCTCAGCTGCCAGACCCTGACAGCCCATGGCCCAGGATCAGCGCAGAGCGGGGCGGGCTCGCAGGCCACCTCCCCTGCCCTGCATTTGTCACTCGCTGCTCGCACAGAGCGCGATGGGATGTATGGTGGCAGAGTCCGGCTACGCCTGTTCCCGCCTCGCTGCTGAGGCAGCATTAGGCTTGTCCTAGTCCCCAGCTCTCCTCTGCAGCCTGTCCCAACCGTTTGCCCCAACTCGGGTTGGCCTCTGGCAAGGTGAGCTTGTGAGAAGGCTGGGGCTTGAAAATCAGCCTCTCCCTTTCCCAGTAGCCTCTTGCAAACGGACGCTTAGCCTGTAGCAACTGTGTGTATAACAGGCAGGCAAAGAGGTGGCAAAAGCCACCTTGGAAGCGGATGAGTGCCGGCTGCCTGCACCAAACACTTCCCTCTGCATCGTGTTCTTCTGCCTGCTTGCTGCAGCTGTGGGTTCACTCTGTGCTCAGTGGGAGGGGAGGGAGAAGGGGGGGTAAGGCTACCAGTTGAAACAGCAGAAAGTATCACAGGCCAGGAGCATTGTAGGAATAAAAATCTAGGCATAGGAGAAATTATCTGCTGGAAGCCACACAGGTGGTGGTGAGATCCCTGTGATTAGACACCTGTGGGTGATGGAGGAAATTTGCCCCAAGGCTCATTTGATTGGGGGAGAGAAGCAGGCAATTTTAGGGCACAGTTCATCTGAGCTGTTTTAAATCTCTCATTTGAGTGAGAAGTATCTTCTTCTGACTGGTTTTTATAGGGTGAAAGGTAAGATGTGTATAGTTCTGCAGATGGTTTTATTCACGTAGCCAAATCCTTCTTTAAGTGTTCAGGGCCAGTTTCTCTGCTATGCTGGGACAGCATTGCCTTCTGCAGTGGAGGGTCTGCTCTAACACAGTTTTGTTCCACTGTGTCTCTTCCCAACAAGTGAAAGTTTAGATCTCTTTGCATTCTAAATGTGTGGTTAAATGATCTGCTGGATTGAAGTAGGAGTATTCTGCTTTCTTCCTTGGTCTTTCCACATCAAGCACAAGTTACTTGTCTTGCTTCCAAGGCTGTCTATGGGGTTCCTTATCCCTAAGGGGGAACTGCCCCTGTTTCATCATGCTCTGATCTTCAGGAGTCTTCTTCAAAGTGCTTATAACTTTCCTTGGGATCGAAAGCCCTGCAGACCTCTGAAGGTAAGTCACAGGGTTTTTCTGCACATGAGCAGTTCTACACATTTATTGCTTTTCTGTGAAATATAATTGCTGTCTGTAGGTCATGCTAAATCCTATCTTAAGTTCAGAAGAGGCAGGACATTCATCTAGCAAGTAAAATGTTGGGAAAGCATTTTTATTTGCAGTGCAAGTGAGAAGAGTGAGTGGATCTGTGCAGAACCAGATCATCAAGTGGGAAATGAATTTCCTAATTACAACACTGCAGTGCCACCAGAACTCCTGCAAAATGAGAGGAGAAAGTGCTCCAGCAGTGCATGGAACTCCTTGCATTTTCTTTAACACACTCATTTTTTTTATTTTATTTTTTTTCCTGTGGCCATAAAAGCAGCACCCATTAGTCTGCCTTGTTTGTCAGGTATGCAGCTAGAATCAGCCTTAGCTCCACTGTGATACCCAGTAACAAACTAACCATAAAGCAAAGATAGTGTAACAGAAGCATTGCATACGGATGTGTCTATCTGCATTGCTGCTCAGATAAGATCCAAGCCCCAGGAGACGTGGTTTAAAGGTAGGAACTTCTATGCTCTTTGTTATTCTCTGAAAGTTAGGAAGCCCACAAGAGTTACTAGACATTAAACACTGATTTTCACTGCCCATCCTCTCCCCTCCTGTATAGTTTTATGCCAGGAATAAATCCTCTTCTGGAGAAATGAGGAGTTCAGAGATGCAATGCAGGTCATTATGAACTGGGATGTCATTGAGAGAAGCAAATGTCTGATTCCAAAATGCATTCTAGCTTTTGCTCCTGCTTGGATAAAGTGTGAATTTGGCATGTGAGAAAGCAGTTGACATCAGTGTGTGTCAGTGAACCCTCTCTTGATGCCTCAGTTTTCTTGATTTGTTGTCCTTTAGCAGTGGAGTAAACGACGGCTTGATAGAGCCAAATGAAGTCTCCCAGCCAGTCTGTGGCTTCATGATATCAGGCTGCTGCAGTAGTAGCTGTGCTGCAGCCCCAGGATTTTGGAGCCCACTTTGTTTTGAGACTTGGAGACTCATTGTATGTAGATTATGCTCAGTGGCACTGGTGGCTGAAGGGGTCCTTTTCTCCCCCTGTGTCATCAGGGCACCTGAGGAGCTGAAAAAGTAATTTTTATTTATTTATTTTTGTCATCATGGGATTGTTTTTCTCAGCTGAGTCAGTGCTCTGATCTAGCTTGTTGTGCCACTGTTCAAACACTTGTGCTAGTGTTGTGGAGGGCAGCATCAGGCAAATGTGGACAATGAAAGGAGAAGTGACTCTGCTTATGCTGTACGATTACCATGGCTGTGATGCTGTGGTCATCTAAACCAGTTTTAGGGCAGGCTGTTCCTGTCCTGCTTTCTAGTGCTAGTCTGATATGATGATGAGACAGTTTTGAGAATCAAACTGGTCAAAAGCTATTCCTGGGATCCTGGGACAAGATGTTTGCTTAGCTGTGACAGGAAACTGCTCCTGAAACATTTAACCATGGCCACGACTCTCTTAACCTGAGGCCCAAAACAATTTGCCAAGGTTTGATCAGACTGACTTTGTGTCCCAGAAAAGAAAGAGAAACCAGGCTGGAACTTCTGAAAGAGCTACAGAAAATGGAGGAATCAGAGTGTTGAGCTTGTATGGAAATTTCATTTCAAGAGATCTGCAAGAAGACTGCACTGAATTTATGCCATGAATATCATGATCCAAAGCAATATCAAGGTCAACCTCCTTTCCCCAACTAAAAAAGCCCATGTCTGGAAAAGCACCTGAAGGTAAATGCAAAATATAGATATATAAGCAACTCTACATCTGTAATAGCTGCTCTGGTGGTGTTCGCAGAACTTCCTGTGCATCGACTGGTACTTAGACGGGCACTGCTTTGAGGAAATCCAGTTCCTGATTTCCAGTGGACTTAAGGTACCAGCTTTTTCTCTCAAGGAAAACCCTCTTCTTTTTTACTGGGTTTGTAACCTCAGCTGTTGGAATTTCTGTGCCAGGTGGGGTGAGGCCTGGAATGCACATGGCACAGCCATTCTCTGACCGGCAACTTGTCATGATCCACTGCACAGGGTGTTGGACTAGAAATCTATTAGGATGTGCCAAAATGGCATGGTGACCTTATGCAAATCTTTTCTACTCTACTTTATTTCACTCTTCTTCCAGTTGGAAAAGTACAATAACCCCTGCCTGTCTCCCTACAACTGAATGAAAGTCTGTGTGACACACAGCTCGTAAGAACCGTTGTAAGTCCAGACTAAATTTCTGCCCTTATCAAGTGATACATTTTCCTTTTATTGTTATACTATTCATGGGAGGAACTTGTCTTAGATCTCTTGGAACATTTGAGACGTGTGGGTTCATAGCTGCTGGACAGGAGGCACTAACATCAAGTGACTCATGCTTCCCCTCAGGGAGAAGAAGAGGTTTATGCAATCAAATGGAAATAATATTTTATATGCAGATAATCCACTTTGCAGTGGAGAATCCTGAAGGAGCTTACAAACACTGACTCTGGTGCATAAAAGCCAGGAGTTGTAGTGAGATCTGCAGGTGCAATGGGCTATTACGTACCTGTGACCTGGCAGGGAAGGGAACAGGTGTGAAAGCCTCATGGAATTGAGCTTTTGAAAGACTGAGAAGGGAGGAAAAAATCCAAATTACAGTACTGAAATATGCTTTCCCTTATATTGCTTTATTCAATGCCTAGATCATACATAACAAACAACACACCTGATGGATCCTGCTCTTTTTCTGCCCTTGGGTCACCTATTGGGATGCAAGGCTGAGGTATGTAACACCACATACCCTGCACTTGTTAAAAAAAAAAGAGAGTTTGCTGTTGTCATGGTTACAAGACTTGCTGCTCTTCTGGTCTCTTCCCCATCCCTCTGGGTACTTTCCTTTTGCTGATGCTAGAATTTCCGTGAATCTTCTTTTCCTCCTTAGACCAGGCTTGGACTTAATGGTACCTTTCACAGAGCCCCTTAGCCTGCAGGTCTGACTGGGCGTGCCTGCATACAGCTTCTCCCTTTCTCAAGCATGCCAGAAAGTGCCTGCCTCTCAGTCTGGTTCTCCAAACAACCACCTTCTTTCATTACTTTTTAAAGTAATGTCATGACCTTTCAATTTTTCCGTTTGCAAGCAAGACTAGCTGGACAAAATCAGCTTTGATTATTCTGCTTCCTCCTCCCTGGACCACAAGTGAAGCAAAACAGGCCTCATGTGTTCACTTCAAGGTGGTTTAGCTCTAGCCAGTCTTTTTTTCTTGTGGGTTTTTTTCCCCCTTCCTGCTTTGTTGAATGCAGTGATTTACCAGAAAGAGTAAATATCTGAAAGAGTAGCTTATTACCTGTACATTACTAGAGAGCAGCTCAACCTTGTCTGATCCATTAAGGCAGCTTGGGCCTCTCCAAATTCAGGGTGCAGTTCTTGAACAGCATGATTTAGATAAAGGATATGTTTTATTTCCTAGCCGAAGTATGTCAAACAGCTACTGTTGCTGCCTAATCAGTGTTTCTGATGTTATTGGTGATTACATAGAACATAGCTTTCTCAAACATCACCTTCATCTCTCTCCAACCACTAGAGTTAAAAAAACACCCCAAAACAACCAACCAAAACCCAACAAACTTAGCACTACTACTGAAAATGGGGAATAAATCCAAATATGGGTGTGTTGCATGAGAACAGACAGAACAGTGAGAATAGTTGCACTGTCAGAACATACTACCTAGAGGAAAAGGATGTCAGAGTTCCTTTACTGTATTGTCAAAGTCAAGTAGGATCCCAACAGGTTGAAGCTGCATCTTCAAAAAGTCTCTGTCCTGCCCTAGAACAGCAACTGAAAAATATCCTTCCCTGCTTCCTCTCAGAAAAGATGAGAAATTGTCTCCCTTTTCTGCTTGATGTTAAAAAAGCTGGTGCCAGGTGCTGTTGCTGCTGTTGTTATAGAGTCTTGGGATGAATGGTGGTCTTCCCCAGGACCGAAGGATTTTATATGCATGAAGTCCCTTAAATGAGTATTTGTTATGAGGCAAACACAAATCAGGTTAACGCTATTCCCAAATCCTGTAGATAACCATAAATGGAAAATAGGAGGAGCAAGAAGGACAAAGGAATTCACACCCTGCTTCCTCTCAGAAAAGATGAGAAATTGTCTCCCTTTTCTGCTTGATGTTAAAAAAGCTGGTGCCAGGTGCTGTTGCTGCTGTTGTTATAGTCTTGGGATGAATGGTGGTCTTCCCCAGGACCAAAGGCTTTTATATGCATGAAGTCCCTTAAATGAGTATTTGTTATGAGGCAAACACAAATCAGGTTAACGCTATTCCCAAATCCTGTAGATAACCATAAATGGAAAATAGGAGGAGCAAGAAGGACAAAGGAATTCACAGCGTTTGGGAGTGATACCTTTATCTAATAGTTTCAGGATCTGGGCCAGTCTCTAAAGATATCAATTGAAAAAACACCTGCTAGCTCCTGTGAGTTGAAGATAAAGCTTTTAATGATGAACTTCATGTAACAGTTGTCCAAAATGCTGCAGTGTGGGCTCTGATTTACCACTGGGTGGCTTGCTCATGTACCTTCATCCCCACCCTTGCGAAGATGAGACTTCAGCCTGCAAGACCTGTGCAGCTCTCTGGGTGCAGATTAACTCCCTCCCCTGTGCTCCCCAATACACACTTGCCTACACTGCTCATTCCTG
>NW_009953786.1:5028470-5034047 GCF_000747805.2 Chaetura pelagica | reverse complement strand
TAATTTTGCTACCTTTTCCCCACCACTGCAATCCCAGCAGCACAGTTTCCTTTCAAGTATCAGGATAGAAGGGCTGGAAACAGCGTTTTCATCTCTGCCACCAGTTCTAACTAGTTTGGAGAGGATGCTTCCAGCTTTAATAAACCAGATGATCAAAGCCTTTGTGTAAATCCTGCCATCAGGAGAGAGGATGTACCGCTGAACTGACAGCACATCAGAGCCCTGTGCAGCTCCCCCAAATCCTGCTTTTCTCAGCTGCAACCTCTGGGCACACAGATCTGCTTCCTCCAGACCAACATGGGAAGGCGGGGGGGAAGGCAATTGATGCCTGGGAGAAAGAAATCTTTCCGTATAGGCTTTTCTTTGTTTGTTGGGGGTGGTTTTTTGCCAGTAACCCAGAAATTTAATATATAGAGTGATCTGGGGATATATATATATATTAAAAAATAAATAAATAAATTTCCAGCCTTCAAGATTGTATTTGTTTTCTTTCCAGTCTTCTGAAGACGCGTCTCAGAGGCACCCGAGAGCAGCCGCAGCAGCTGCCAGATCCAATCTTTACAATTCATTTGCACAACGATGCCTTTTTGCAAAGGAAAATAAGAAAGTGTTAATGAGTTGACAAGCACACTCTTGCTTGCTGCGAGCAGCGCTGCCAGCCGCAATATTGCTGCAGGGAGGGAAGAGCAGGGTGGTGGCAGAAGACCTTGAAAGAAAAACCCGCTTTGTTCAATCCGGTTACAAAGACGCTTGCTCCCTTAATACACCAAATCCTAGCTGACCGAAAAAAAGGCAACGGATTCAGTAGAAACTCGGCTTGTTAATAATGCAGGGCAGCATGTTTCAAGGATGAGCCCTTGGAGTGGAAAGAAATAATGTTTAACCAGGAAGACTCCGAGTAAAAAAGGAGCGTTTGATAGGCATATGGCTTCTTTAGCACTAGGGTCCCAGATCTTGACCTGACGGCTGCAAATGGGGGTCCGAGGGTGGTTTTATTATCTGACACTACCACTTCACAACCAGATCCTCAAAGGATGCAGTTTGCTCCATCCGCGTGCAGCCCGAACACAGACAAAAAAAAAACAACAAACAACAAACAAACAAAACCCCAAAAACACCAACCAACCCTGCTTAGGAAAGAAAGGACCAAGAGCAGATTTCAAGAATACCTCAGACGAGCAAGTGAGTATTTCCTTTCACGCCTTGCTCTTTTGCATTTACTGAATTTGTTCCACATGAATGTAGAAACAGCTGCATCAGCACCAGCACTGAGGCTGGAACCTTATTAATATTTATGCCTGGAAAGCAGAGCACACAGGAATCAAAATGCCTTGCCATCATTGGTTCGGGGACCTCAGCATCAGTACAGCATCTTGCCATGTTTGGTGACCAGGCAAGCAGATTTATTAGAGTGAATCAATTTCTCATCAGCATGCTTACCCCATCACAGGAAAACTGCCCTTCACCTCCTACCTGCTCTTTGCTTCCATCGATCAATAATTTCCTAATTAAGGAAACATTTTTTCATCTCTCTTTTGCACTTCTGTGGTTTATATTCTCATCTGTTAAATACAGTTGGAGACATTATTAAATGCCTGAATTATAATTATTTGTTTCTAGAAGGGCATACTTGTAAGCTTTAGTATGAATGAGATGAAACAAGAAATAATGCTGTGACAGGCCCAGCATGTGCTGGGGAGACAGCTCAGAACACATGGTGCCGTGCACGTGAAAGGTGGTGTGTGGTGCCAGTGTGACCCCCAGAGCCTCCTTTGGGACTTCTTACTGCTGTAATGTTTGCTGACAAGGTTCTACAGTGAGTGTCCTTCATCTGGGGCTGGCACTTTTGCTTTCTAAGAGTGCAGAGAGGGATTTAAGTGTTTAGGCAACGTTGTGCTGACATCTTGCTGTGGCTTTTGTTTCACTAGAGTAATCCTTACTTCATCTAATAATGAGTAACAGGTGAGCAGGTAGGTGCAGACAGTGCTCTCAGCTAAAGCAAAATCTTCCCAAGCCAAACCCCCTTTTAAGTAATTAATAGAAACAGCAGTAAAAGAGAGGGGGGGAAAAATAATCCCATGATCTGGTTGAAGCCAGTTGCAGATGTACCAGCAGTCTCCAGCTTCACCCCTGCTGAAGTCAGTGATGCCCCAAGATGCACAACGATACAGGAGGGGAGGAGAATTGGCTGTGGGGCAGCAGCCCCAACTCTGGGGCCCTCTGGTGAGTGTGGCAACAGTGGAGGAGTGTCTCTGCTCCTCTGGGGTGCTGTTCAGATGGCTCTGAGGGCTGCAAGTATAACATGGCTATAGTATAGCCCAGGCTTCACCTGAGCCTGACCAGAGCCCCCCCAGCAGCTGGGCTGGTGTGGGGTTGATGGCATGGTCACCTCTTGCTGCTTGTGCTTCCTGTTGGGCACTTGGGTACACACTACTATCAATCCTGGGTATCACGGGCTGAAGACAGCTTAGCTTTGAAGAGCTCTAGGGTTTATCCTTTTCACCAACAGGCAAAGACAGCCACAGGTGTGGGCAGGGGAAGGCAGGCTGGCCTTTTCTATTCCCACAAACTTGTCCTCAGTGTTGATATGTTGGTGTTTTTTTTCTTTAGGATCTCGCAGCTTTCCATGTTGATGTTGAACTTCTCCTGTCCTTAAGCTACTGGTGATCCCGTTCCTATAATCCTGCAGTTTTACCTTTTTTTTTTTTTTTTTTAATAGGGCATGGGGCTCAGCTGCTGATTTTTCCACCGATCAGCAATTTTCTAGAGAGCCTGAGCAGAAACTGCAGCTGGACCACATTACAGCCAGGACTTTTGTTGGGGGTGAGGCTACCAAGGCTTATGGCTAGCACACATTCATGGCTGCTGCCAGCTTTGTCTTCTTCTTGTCCTTTCCCACCAGCTGGCACAGGTTAGCCCAGCCACTGGTACAGCCTCCATGCAACCCATACACAAAACCCAAGAAGGCACACAGAAATGGAGACCCTGACAAAATTTTTGTTTGCATAGATACAAAATATTCCCCCTTCATGGGTACCACCCTGAACTCTTATGATGTATCCAGTATCCTCCTAGCCTGGCCCTCTCCAGGGTTCCTCTGAGTTACAATGATGCACACCAAGGAGCAAAACGTTGCCTAAACACTTAAAAGAGCTGCCCTAGAGGTGGGTCACCTACTGTCTAGCCTGGGCTGTGCTGTACATCCCTGATTTTTGAGAGTACAAATTTTTTCCTCATTTGTATACACTACAGCATCCCACGCCTCCGGTTAAGTAAAGCTCAGGTGCCACTCTTGGGCACTGGGACATAACTGCAAGGTTTTTCAGTCATTAATGTCCTTCTGAGAGGAGTCACAGACAAGGACCTGACCTACAAAATGGAATGCTGTGTGATGGGACGGGTGCATATTGTCTGACAGAAAGAGCAAATTTCTCTTTAGGAGCAACCTTCTAATGACCCACCAAGTGCAGCACATCACACAAATGCACATATTTCCTATTATAAAGTATAATGACCGAGTCCTTGGGCTTTTGTTTGCTGGCAGTTGCAACCTTCTGAATTCTACAGGGGAGACAGGACTTTCATGGATGACCACTTCAGTACTTGAGGCAGAGGGTCTGGCTGTGAACACACCCAAACCTGTAGCTGGGAGGACGGGAACCATGAAAGCGAGGAGGGGGGAGGATACATTGGATAAAACTGGGTTAGATCCTCTGAGCTTCATTAAACAAACTCTTGACTGAGGTCATGTTATTCCTCCTCTCATATGTCCAGCAAGGAGGGCTGTGGAATAACCCCGTCAGCCGGCATTTCACCCACCCTGCCCCCGTCCCTGCGCTCCCACCGCCGCGCTGCCCTCACACCCTGGGAAATCCGGGAGAGTGAAAATGTTGCAGGGTTTTTTTGTTCCTTTCTTTTTTGTGCAGCTCGTTTCTGTCGGGCAAGGCGGGGGGAAGGGGGGTGCGGGAGGGCGTTGCCGGGGAGACTGGGGATGGAGGAATCCAGCCAGGGCCGGCCCAGGGCTGGGACAGGGGCTGCGCTGTCAGACACCTCGATGTGAGGGAAATACAGAGAGGGCAGAGAGAGGCACCAGCAGCTAACAGCAGAACAGTTCGTTTCCCTGCGAGTAATTTGCAATAAGCTACGCCGAACCTTTGAGAAACACCCGGCTTTCAAATACCTACCTCTGAAGGGAGCTCGACCTTGTCTGAAGTCTCCTGACGTGAGACTTCAGGCTGCTGTTCGCTTCCAAACGGTCTTGTCCAGGGGCTGCAGAAAGGCTAGACCTGGATTCCCTCCCTCATCCCCCAGTAATGCAGCTGTTTATTTTATAAACCGACATTTCGCATTGTGATTTTTTTTTTCTCCCAGTCTCAACAAGTTCTATACAGAAGATACACTTGAACCTCCCACTTCCCCTTCAAAAACCTGCATTAATTTAAGATAAAGCAGTTGGGGTGGGTGTCTTTCCTCAAGGGTTAATAATCTGTTTTCCTTGAATTGGATTTTAAAATGGCTTCCTTTGAAGCTCCAAGCTGTTAGGAATGAGCTTAATGTAGGTGTGGAGGATGTGTAAAATCAGCTACTCTCTTTAGTGCTGAAATGCCAATAATAACTAATAAGCACGGTTCGATATGCAAAATTCCTGGAAATCATAGTAGCGGGCGTTGGCGGTACCTGGATTTTGCCCCAGCCCTGCTGTAATTGAGTTTTGCTGCAACAGTGTTTTCAGGAGCACAGCCACCGCAGCCATGGGGAAAGACCGGCAGCACTTTGAATCATCACCTGAAGCGGTCAGTGGGCTGCTCGAGCTGCTGATCTGCAAGTTGTTTTTACAAGTAATTATAGATGTGGATGGGGGGGATGTTGATGATGCAGTTAACATAATAAAATAAAATAAAATAAAAATATTGCCTGGAATTAAAAGCTTCACATTGTTTGCGGAGCGTACTCAACCAAGTAATTAAATTTCTCCTGGCTAAGACCAGTAAAAATCATTCCACAGGGAGCACAAGTGATCAGATTTCTTTTTCTCAAAATCACTGTAGAAGAGACAAACCCGAGAGTGTATTTTCCAGCACCCCCGTTTGGAGCTGGGCAGCCTTCCGCCCTTAAGGCGAACAAAAGAAAGGTGTGGGTGCTTTGGCACACGCATCAGCCCAAACCGGGTGGTTCTGCAGGTTGCCTTGGAAGAATGCAAAATCAGGTCTGGAGCGACCCACAGGCAGCGTTATCGATCTGCATAACAGAGGTTAGAAAGATCAGGGGCATTGGCACATGGATAGAACAAAGGAAAGAGGGTGTTGAAGAAATATGGGCTGGAAACGGGGATGAACTTTTATCTGCAGCTCTGTAATAGCATCTTCAAACAGTGGGTCGCTGAACCCGGGATTAGTGTGGTCCCGCCCGGCGCTGGCCCCGGGGATCCTGTCGCGGATCGGGGCTCGGGGTGGCCCCTCGGGACAGCCGCGCCCTCCCCGACCACGCTCACACAACCCGCAGTGTGGAGCAGACGGGCTGGAGGAGGAGCCGACGCGCCGTCTCTGACCGCACCGAAGAGCCCCGGGCGCGGCGAGG
>NW_009953786.1:5012171-5027385 GCF_000747805.2 Chaetura pelagica | reverse complement strand
CCGAGGGCGTCGGAGGTGCTGCCATCTTCTTGCAGAGGCTGGAGAGACCTAAGCCACTGCTAGACAATGGGAGACCAGCACATTGCGATACTCGGGGACCGCCATCCTTTGGGTACAACCTATAAAATAATTAACTTGCCCTTGGGTGCTCCAGCTGCCTGTCTGCCCTCCGCTTGTTCAGCTGCTGCGGCCAGGAAAGCCCCTCTGCTCCTCCTCACCTTCCTCCCGTGCAGCTGCTGCTCTGCCCTGCCAGGGAGGGGCCAGGGCTCTGGCATGCACAGACCGCGCTGGGCTGTGTGATTGGCACTGGCCAGCTGTGGTTAATCATTGCCCTTCCCCCAAAATTTCCTCTAGTTCTGGGAGGTCATCAGCGATGAGCACGGCATTGATCCTACAGGCAGCTACCACGGGGACAGTGACCTGCAGCTGGAGAGGATCAACGTCTACTACAATGAAGCTGCTGGTAAGTGTGTCTGTGTCCTCAGACGTCCTTAAATAAATGGAGCAGACTTGCCGGTTCACTGAGACTGGAAAAATCCTGGAACAAGAGCTGTCACCTGCCAGTGATGCCTCCAGGAGAGCTTTGTTCTCAGAATGGCTCTGACAACACGGCAGTCTGGTGGAGGCAGCATCTCTCTGCTGAAATGCAGGGAAGTGGGTGGGAGCCCTGCTGTGGGGCTGTAACACTGGTGCAGGTTCTTCCCACAGGTAACAGGTGGTGCTGGGGGGCAGTCAGGGTGTCCCCAAGATCACCCTGCCCTGGTGGGTGTGTCCCAGCTCTCCCTGCAGCCGTAACATCCTACTTTGTATTCCCATCCCCAGTCACCTCCCTCCAAAGTCTCAAAGCCCCTGCATCCCAGGCAGCCAAACGTGGGGAAGCAGACGGGGGCACCGCAGGGCTCCTGTGGGGCCGTAACCCTGGTGCTGGTTCCTCCTGCAGGTAACAAGTACGTGCCTCGTGCCATCCTGGTGGACCTGGAGCCCGGCACGATGGACTCTGTGCGCTCTGGCCCCTTTGGACAGATCTTCAGGCCCGACAACTTTGTCTTTGGTGAGTGAGGGTGGGATGGGGGCAGCCCAAAGCGGGAGCGCCGTGCACGGGAAGGGCTCAGGCTTCCCGGTCACCTGGGGACCTGGATCCCGAGAGCCCAGTGGGGGTGGAAGTGAGGGGAGGACCTCCTGAGGCAGGAGAAGCGGGATCATCCGTGTTCCTCTCCGGGCACTGACGTGGCTCCTTGCTTCTGGTGTGCCCTCCAGGTCAGAGCGGGGCTGGCAACAACTGGGCCAAGGGGCACTACACGGAGGGTGCTGAGCTGGTGGACTCGGTCCTGGACGTGGTGAGGAAGGAGTCAGAGAGCTGCGACTGCCTGCAGGGCTTCCAGCTGACCCACTCGCTGGGCGGCGGCACGGGCTCTGGGATGGGCACCCTCCTCATCAGCAAGATCCGGGAGGAGTACCCCGACCGCATCATGAACACCTTCAGCGTCATGCCCTCCCCCAAGGTGTCGGACACGGTGGTGGAGCCCTACAACGCCACCCTCTCTGTGCACCAGCTGGTGGAGAACACGGACGAGACCTACTGCATCGACAACGAGGCCCTGTATGACATTTGCTTCCGCACCCTGAAGCTGACCACCCCCACGTACGGGGACCTCAACCACCTGGTGTCGGCCACCATGAGCGGCGTGACCACCTGCCTGCGCTTCCCCGGGCAGCTGAACGCCGACCTGCGCAAGCTGGCGGTCAACATGGTGCCTTTCCCCCGGCTGCACTTCTTCATGCCGGGCTTCGCCCCGCTCACCAGCCGCGGCAGCCAGCAGTACCGCGCCCTGACGGTGCCCGAGCTGACGCAGCAGATGTTCGACTTGGATCCCCAACAACGTGAAGACGGCCGTCTGCGACATCCCCCCGCGCGGCCTCAAGATGTCGGCCACCTTCATCGGCAACAGCACGGCCATCCAGGAGCTCTTCAAGAGGATCTCGGAGCAGTTCACGGCCATGTTCCGGCGCAAGGCTTTCCTGCACTGGTACACGGGCGAGGGCATGGACGAGATGGAGTTCACCGAGGCCGAGAGCAACATGAACGACCTGGTCTCCGAGTACCAGCAATACCAGGACGCCACTGCTGACGAGCAGGGGGAGTTTGAAGAGGAAGGAGAGGAGGATGAGGCGTAAAGTTGAATTGAGTAGGAGTTAAGTATAGTCTGAGCAGGCAAGTGTTCATTGAGAGGAGGAATCTGTGCAGTTGTGCTGAAGCATGCATTTTTTCATTTGGTGCTCTCCACTGTTGCTTCTGTCAGCAGTTTTGTATCCTTGACTGTCCAATGTAACAGTAGTTGCAAAAATACTTCAGAGTCTTCTGTTGAAATGGGTAACTTCTCAAACATAAAGCTTTTTGTGTCTTAAACTGTCTCCTCTGCTTTATTTCTCTCTAGATTAAGATAACTCTTGTGTAGTTCTCTGTAGCTTCACTTCTCCTTTAATCCTTAACTTCAGTGAGAGTTTAAACTCAATAAAACCAGATTTCTTAGGCCATGAATTTGGCAGCATGAGTAAACTGTAATGTCTCATCTTAAGATGGTAGCTAATTTATGGAAATTGGGTGTTCACTGTTAGACACTCCCGTGTCCAACAGCTAATCTGTTGCTCAGGGGGAAGCTGCCTTAGCCGATAGAAACAAGACACTGCACTTGTGAATCCTGCAACTCCTGTTTATGGCCGTACATGGTGGTGAGGTCCCTGAGAAGGTATTGAATCCCACATTACTAACTGTCAAAACTGATTTGACAAGAAAGCTGCAGGCTTCCCCACTGCCATTCAGCAGCTCTATAACTTGTTCCAGAGCATATATTACATGCATATGGGTGCCTGCTTGTGTTTTGTTTGGGTGCTGAGCTGTCCTGTGTCCTTCAACCCTCCTCTCTTAAGTACAAAAAGTTCCCGCAGAGTAGCATGGATCTTTACTAGCAGACAACTTTAATTTGATTAAAAACCTGAAGTTCAGGCATAAAATTCTTGAGTATTTCCCAAAAACAGCCAGTAAGATGCCCTTAACTGTAAAGGGATTGACTCTTCAGGGCAATCAGTTTCCTTTAGCAGATAAGAGGTGATGGGCAGATTTCTAGAGAACATGGCTGAAAAGGCTACCCAGAGCGTACGTACCATTTTGGAGTAGTCAGGTAGGTACCCTGATGATAGCTGTCTCCCACATCAAAACTATGCATTTACAGGGCTGCTGTTTGATGCTCTTGGTTCCTGCAGCAGAAAACGGACCCCTACCAAGGCAGGTGAGAGCAGTGCAGCAGCACCCTGCTGTGCATCTTTGTGAAGGTAAGTGTGGCTTTCTTCTGGTAAAGGGCAGGCTGTGTGTTGCTGTATGCTTAAAGAATGGATCATCCCTGCAATGCAGTTATTGGTAGTTAAAAGGCTTGAGACTTTTCTTACTCCTGCAAAACGTTAAGTAAAATCCCTCACAGAGTATAGCAGCTACCCAATATGCAAGATTAGTCCTTAGTTCACCTGAACACCACTTAGGGGAGTGCTCTGGTACTAAAGTGTTGTTTAGAGAGCTGCTGCCAGTGCTGCAATTACTATGGTCCTTACTGCTCTGAGAGAGCTGGTATCCACATGTGTGCAACCTCTTTTGTGGTCCTTTAACGAAATGCTTGCAAGGCATTACTGGAATAAAGACTTAAAAGGGAGCTACTGTGCGTGACTAATATCTTGCCCTGTTTTGGCTCTGTTAATTGACCACTGCCTGCAAACACTACTGAGTGTGTACCCTGTTCCTTTGCTTGTGGACTTATTATCCCACAGTGACATCTAGGATGGTGTGCAGGACAACAGGCTAAAGATCTTCTCTCACCTATATGCTTCACTTCTGGTGTACACTCTATAAAGAGAGTTAAGAAGCCTGAACTTGTTAGTAAACAAGCACAACTGTATGTAGCCACAATAGCACTTGTATTTCTTAGCACTTGAGCAGTTCTAGGATTAAGTATTAAACAGATGGAGGTTGTTTTAGTAACTGAGTTACTATGTGCAGCCCCAGGCCTTTTGGGAAAATAAGAGCTTATCTGGTTGTCAAAGTAACCGTCCCTTGAAATTACCTAGCTGGGTTGCACTTGAAACTGTTTATCATATAGCTTTGTTGGTAAAACTGAGAAGGGTAGCCAGCAAACACATTTAAACAAGACTTAGCTAAAATATGACAATCCAGTCTTTGACAGTAAAAATCTTACTTTCTGAGGTCAGAGTGTAGCAGGTTTCACAAGTGTTCAGTGCTGTCTATCTTCTAATTCTTAGTGTAATTACACTCTAGCTAACCCTTAAATATAGCTACCCAAGAGACATTTCAGTACAACTCCTGTTCTAGAAAGTGGGACACCATCCTACATTGCTTGCTGTTTGTACTCTAGTTTTTTCTAGAGGGAGAAAAACCATAAATAGATATACTCTAGACAGAAACAAGTCCTTTCATAAATCCTACACAACTTATTTGCTAGTCATAATAATGAAAAAAAAAATATTCAAGCCAGCATTCCAATAGGAGTTGAAGGAAATGCAGGGAACAAGGATACTGGAAGATTTAGAGAGGAGTTTCAAAATTTCTTTGTAGGGACAGTAAGTCAACTATAAGGGAGGATGACTCCCCATACTGCTCCTGGGGGCTACAGTACCTTTTTTTTTTTCCTGTGGGATCTTTGAGTTTTAGCTGCATCTGTTACCCAGGAGGCCACTATAAAAATTGGAGACTGACTGATGTCTGCTAAATAACAAGCATGTTTTCACAAATGCTCATGGTTGCACTTTTTGCTTCAGAGAAAGCAGAACCACTGAAAGGATTTAAGATTACCTAACCTGACTGCATTAATCTCTATTAGATGTTGATTTGTATTTGTCCCTGTGATGAACAACACCTCTAAGGCTAAATGTCTTGCATGAGGCATCCTGTTTGGAAGAAATGAGGATAGATAACCCACAAGCTTAGTGGTGTGCAGTTTAAGCCATTTATGACTCATTTGTGTTGAGGTAGAAGCTAATGCCAAGCAATATATTTGTTTCAATGGTGGTCTGCAGGGAAGCATTCTCATCAGTTGACAACTAGATCTAATGTTGCTGGGGAAGGGAACAACCTTTTGTTGTTGTTATAAATCCTACACAACTTATTTGCTAGTCATAATAATGAAAAAAAAAATATTCAAGCCAGCATTCCAATAGGAGTTGAAGGAAATGCAGGGAACAAGGATACTGGAAGATTTAGAGAGGAGTTTCAAAATTTCTTTGTAGGGACAGTAAGTCAACTATAAGGGAGGATGACTCCCCATACTGCTCCTGGGGGCTACAGTACCTTTTTTTTTTTTCCTGTGGGATCTTTGAGTTTTAGCTGCATCTGTTACCCAGGAGGCCACTATAAAAATTGGAGACTGACTGATGTCTGCTAAATAACAAGCATGTTTTCACAAATGCTCATGGTTGCACTTTTTGCTTCAGAGAAAGCAGAACCACTGAAAGGATTTAAGATTACCTAACCTGACTGCATTAATCTCTATTAGGTGTTGATTTGTATTTGTCCCCGTGATGAACAACACCTCTAAGGCTAAATGTCTTGCATGAGGCATCCTGTTTGGAAGAAATGAGGATAGATAACCCACAAGCTTAGTGGTGTGCAGTTTAAGCCATTTATGACTCATTTGTGTTGAGGTAGAAGCTAATGCCAAGCAATATATTTGTTTCAATGGTGGTCTGCAGGGAAGCATTCTCATCAGTTGACAACTAGATCTAATGTTGCTGGGGAAGGGAACAACCTTTTGTTGTTGTTGTTGTTCTTTGTTTAATATGTGGCCTTTTTAAGCATGTTAGGAGAATGTATTTACCAAGGCAAACAACTCTAAAAATGTTTGTCCACTGGTAGATGCAAGATGGCAAAGCTAAGGCTGTAAAATCAACTAGGTACTATGTAGGCTTAGTTTAAGTAGAAAAGGTATGAGGTGTGGTTGCACTGAGATACCACCTCTCTCTATTTCCCCTTCCTGTTTAGTTGTAAACCTCAGTCTAAGCCATTGTACCAGCAGTGTTGTGGAAGGATAGTCTGATATGCAGTCTGGTTCCTCAAAACACTTGAATATCTATTGAGAATGTAGATCTACATCTGTTTTCCAACAGATGCTTTCCAATCTGTCAGGTAGGAGTAGTAATGATTCTCCTCTTTGCAACATATGTGAGGTGCCCATATACATCAGAAATTGGGTTGCATTAAAGGAGCAATGCTTACAGTGATGTGATAATCCAAGAAAGAAACCTGACACCCAGCTTGTTTACAGGTGTATCTTTTCAGAAGGTATGAGGTGAAGAACACAGTAAACCAAAGTCATCAATATGATTTATGACCTAAAGAAAGAAGAGTATTTCAGAATTCCTTGCATAATAGGGCAAAATCTTCAGTGCAGGGAAGTCTGCTCATTGATGATGATGATGTCACATGCTGCATACTTGAAAAGTATAGCATTAGTGGGTCCTTCTGGGTATCTGTGCCGATACTATGTGTTTAAAGAAACAATGATGGACTGACAGTCCTCATGGGACACTGCTGCAATGTGCTACTGCAAAACACAGCTCTGTTGTCCAGAGGGACAGTGGCAGAGTGGTATGAGAGGGACAAGTTTTATTACCTCACCAGAAGGAGTTGGAGAATCTCACAATACTCTGCACCAGAAGTAGTTCTCCCCTTGTTTCCTTTAAACCCCGCAATGAGGTAATGTGCAAGATCAGGGTGAACCCTAGTACTGGTTTTGAGTAGAGCAAGTTTCATAGTTGTTCCACTGAAATCACTTTAAGAAAACAAATAAGCAACCCCAAACGAACCACACTTCATTGTCTTACAATTTATTTTTTTTTTATGAAGCCCTGTTAAACTGTATTAAAATCTGCTTTGCAGTGAGAGGTGCTTCAGTTAATGTTTTCTGTTTAATGAGGCCTAATATTGGTTTGCTAAAGCTATGAGGAGATAAAAATCTTCTCTGGACAAATCATGTGACTACCCCCTATATTTACTACACACCCTTTCACTTGGGTGACGTGTTTCTACTTTCCTATTCCGCATTAAAGTACACTGAACATGTACTTTGAGGGACCATTCAGAAGTGGTAGCCTGCCTAGGAGCTACAAGTAACACTGTTCCCTTGAACCTGCTCACTGTAGGGGAGACACTGTTTTCTCATTTACAAATAACCTCCTTCTTAACCCCCTGTGTATTTTTCAGCTGATTCTGCAGTTCCACAGAATGAAACTTGTGACTCTTTGATGTGTTATGTGTGCTTGAGATAATCCATGTAAGGGTATCCCCTCTTTCTTCAACTCAAAAGAAACCTTTATAAATAAGTATTACAAGCTAATCTTGTATGTGACTGAAAAAAATTTTTTGAGAATTTTCCCCCTTCTGATCTAAAATTTATTCATGCCATTCAAGCACCTGCCTTTTGATACTTCTGTCCTGCTCTGATTGGTTTTTATTAGATGGGAAAGAGCAGGCTGTGGGATCTCAGATCCTTCCATTTTAGATGGTTATTATCTGTAACTTGCCAACATAAAAATTCAAAATGGAAGCATTTTGTCACAGGAAAAGGGCCTGAGGCCACAATGCCTTTTGGAAAAATACATTTCTTGGCCCAGACTCTACTGTACACTTGTCCAGTTGGAGCCTTCTGAGCATTTGAATCTGAGGTGCAAAGAGGGTATCAGAGGGTTTGGGATGGTGGGGGGGGAAGGGGAGCTTTGAAAGCTGCCCCTCCTCCACCTCGCCCTCCATTCTGACATCAAGGGACACAGTGCAGGTGGCAACTCTTGCCTCTCCCTGAGCACTTTAAGAAGGAGTGAACTGTTTCCTTGCTCCTAGCTTCGATCCTATTTTGAGGTATTCTATTTGTGAATCTGCCAGAAAGAAAAAAATGTGTCTTTTTGAAGTGTGTGTATAAGAAGGCTATCTGCTTACAGTACCTAAGCAAAAAAAGAAAAAAGGAAAAAAAAAAAAAAAAGGAAATAATTCAAGAATAGGTCATTCCTTTCTCTCCACTCAAAGTCATTTTTCCCTTACGGGCAGAATTCCACTCATAAAGGAGGAAATCAAGTTAGCTTTGTTAAATTCTTGTTTATTAATGTTTGATTCTTGTACGGTAGAGATTTTTAAGTGGTGTCAATTTATCCATATGTCATCTTTTATTACCAGATAATTTTTCTCACTTCCCCTCCTTGGTGACTTTAAGGCATATTTTATTTTCTTTTTTTGGCAAGAATGCCTTGATCATTGCAAACAGAAATGTTAATAATAACCCAGATTAAGCAGGATGTGAAAACACTTGCTCCAGAGGATGAAATGTCTACACTGGCAGAGGTTGTGTAGCTTGTTCAGTAAACAGTTCTCTGTTGTTCTGCACTGAAAAATAATATTACCACATTTTCGATGAATGTAAGAGAAAGATACCGCCTGTAAGAGAAAGATACTGAATGATACTACTGATTCATAGTGAATAATTTAAAAAGGTTTTCAAGCAGAATTCAAATGGTCTCACAACAAGCTTTACAAACATTAAATGAAATACAAACATTTACTTATTACAGTCTGCTTCTTTACATCGAGCATAATGATGGTATTATATTTAATAAATTAATTGTTCAGCTAGTTTTTGGATATTCCTGCGAGTCCAGCTCCAGCCTAGCAGGCAGGGAGAAAAGAACAAGCTTGGGTTAGAGATTCCCAGGCACTTGCAGAAGTGGGTGACTCTATGGGCCAGGCTCGTTTGACATCCTCCAGCTGCTGAAAAGGATGGTCCTATTCCCCTTACCCTGTTTCAGGTGTTACCTTTGTGCTATTTCCTCAGGCAGCTCCAGGGCATGTCTGACCCCTACACCAGTCAGTTCCACTCCCTAAGCTCCACAGTCAGGGATGGTTAACTGGGGGTAGGTAAGAAGCTTTTTCTTAGATTAGGGAGTGTGCCAGAGGGAGAAGTGATGCCAAGGAGAAGGTAATGGCAGGCAACTGGAAGCAGGAGAGAGCAGAGCCATTCATGGCTCAACCACCTACTGCAACGACACCCTGAACTCTCCCTTCAGGGAACCCAGCTGATTTTAAACAATGTATGTTGACTCTCATCACGTGCCACTGCATCTCTTAGCAGACGTTGCAAGATGAAGTTTAGAGTTTGCTTGGTATCAGTTTGAGTTACAAGTAACTATTGGATTGTGAGATAAGGCAAGGAGGCTAAGGAACAAAAACTGCGACTCGCAGATCAAAGTCGCTATCGGTGCCTCCTTCTCGATGACGTGCAGGAAATAAGCCACCCTGGAAAACGCGATATGGGCATTTCATTTATATTGATGCTGGAATCTCAGTCATCTCATGACTGGAGGACCCCATTCGTAGAGACAGCTGATGTATTTCCTCTGTTGAGCCATCTTAAAAGGTAGATGCAGCCTGGATGGGGGCAGGAGCCATCTGGCTGCTACCCATCATGTCTGGTGTGCCAAGCAGAAATAATGAGAGGCTGTATTGTTTTGCCTTTCTTCTCAGTAAATCATGGCCTGATGATGATCAACACAATTTTTTACCCTTCTGGAGTCATTCTGTGACATGTGATTGTGTTTATTATGGTAGCTTTGGAAGACAGACTGAGTGGGGCTCTGTTTTCTGTGTCCTGCGCCATCACGTTTGCAGAAACTCCAGGCTCTTGGCAGTTATAATCTAAGTTCACATGAGAAACCACAGGGTATGAAAGAAATACTAGATTAATGAGGGAACGATTCCTCCCTCAAAAGGAGCGTTGGTCATTTTAGAATTGACAGTGCTGTAAATTGCTTTGTAATGTGATATCCTCTCACATGCTCATCCTCTCTCTTCTTTTGTTCTTAGCCAAACACACAACCCCCCCCAGGTACAATAAACACAAGTACAATGAAACTGCTTTTGCTCATTCATAAAAGCATTGTAGCATTTCATTGCTTCTAGTGCCTGTAGTGGGTTGTAATTTCGAAATAAAAATAGATTTTCCTTTTTGGTATCTTATGACTAGAATTAAAGATACATTTGCGATTATTCCACCCTCTGGCTGGCAGAAATATTCCTCTATCTTAATGCAGGTGGCAAGCAATTAAGCATCTGCTCCCCAAAGGTGAACTCAGTCCTCATCAGGTGGGAATATTGTCGTCATCAGGTAGAATGCAAACAATAACCTAATGAACAGAGCCAGCTCATTCGAGTACCAATAAAAAGCCTCAAAAAGCCATGTAGCCTCTGGTCTACATGCCTGAGCAATACATGATGTCACAAGAAAGTGAGAATAAAGCCACAGGCAGACATTTTGTGTGCTTGAGCAGCTTTCACCTCAGTACATTTGTGACTCTTTTTTTTTTTTTTTAACAATGGGAAATCACTGACAGACATGAAAATGTGGGATCCCTGTTGCCTCCCTCTTCTGCATCCATCGCTGGAGCCCTCCTGTTGCCATGGCAACCGGGAAGGCAGGGCTGGATGCAGGCAGGGAGCAGGCTGTGGGTCTGCCGGCAGGGTTTCAGCTGCCGAGGGGCACGCGGGTGATCCTGGGCACAAGCGCTGCCTGTGTACGAATGGGAGAGCCTGGACTTCCAATTGCTATTCTGAACACCTGGAGTTTATGCAATTATGTTAAAAAAAAAATGCAGATAGGAAACTCCCACTTCTGTTTAGATAGCACTGATAGCTAAGACTTGTCAAAATGGAGGGTTCTAAATTAACATTCAGGTTACCAACATCTGATTTGCTTCGCTGTGTGTTCACGGATGTTCAGCATTGCTGTAGATGAGGGAACTTGTAGACACGTCCACTCCTTAAGGTACTCAGTTCTAAAACCTGGAGCTACATCCCCCCCCCAAAAAAGTGGGGATCTACAAAGAGATGAGTGCTATAGCAGCCAAGAAATAGTTTTCTAATAAATGCTCAGAATCCTTAATGGAATAACTATAAAGCCCTAGGTGGCCACTGTGTGCTTGTGGGAAGAAGACTTCTCAGGGAGTGGCCAGGTGCCTTCAGGAGGGTAATCAGAACGCTTCAAGCTGGTCCTTTGTAGATTGTCAGGAATACTTTTGAACCCAAAAAGCTCTTAAATGGCTGTGTGGTTCCCATAGTGACACCAGAGAGAGTTTTGCTGCAGTTCCACCAGTAGTGAGAAGATGTAACTGCCTACAGCTGCCCAAAGCAACTAGAAATGTGTATGCATGAGCTGCTTGAGCAACAACAAAGACTGTCTGTGATTAAGTATTGCAGAAATGTGCCAAAGGAAAATACTGACAACAGCTAGGATTTAAAGAACAAAAAATTCAACAGAAGTTGATGAAAATATCTCAGTGCCAGCACAATTCTGGATATTTTGTGATTGCAAAAGCCACATGTAATAATGCCACTTGTAATTCCAGAATTTGCAAAGCTTGAGCCAGTCCATGCTCATGGCATTTCTCAGCAGCTGAGGTTTGTGTACTAGGGGAAAAAATGAGCCACAATTCATGAGCAAGTAAATTCACTGGAGCAAACTGAGTGCCACTTTTGCAAATATGGCCCAAGTATTTTTCCATTTAGTAGTATTTCCTGCCATGGATGAAAAAAAAAATAATTGAGTGAAACTGGTTACATTAGGCATTGATTTATATCATGTTAAGCACAGCTAACCCAAGTAGTATGTCAACATCCCCATCCATTCTGGCTGCAATTACCTTTTTTCCTGATAGTGGTAATGCTTTATCACATTAATTATTACCTCACCTTTGCAAAAATCTGCCAGTTTTGTAGGTGTTATAACTGCAATTGAATGGTATAGTGTATGGTGGCATTGAGATCAATAAGCTGTCAATTTGGACTTGCTGGTTACACATAGCCTCCTGCTCCTTTCTTTCCTTTTTGCAGAATCATGGAATTGTTGAGGTTGGATGGGACCTCTGGAGGTCATATAGTCCATGCCTTTAATCAGCCTGGGAGGTGCAGCTAGAGCATGTCAGTCAGATTTATATCTACTTGGGTTTTGAATATCTTCAAGAATGGAGATTCCACAACCTCTCTTCCCATCAAGTATATATATACATTGTTAAATTTCCTCTGGGCTTTCTCCAGGACGCTCAGTCCCAGCTCTTAGCCTTTCCTCTTATGACAGATGCTTCAGTTCCTGTTAACCACCTTTGTGGTCCTTCACTGGACTTGTTCCAGGATGTCCATCTCTCTCTTGTACCAGGGAGCCCAGAATTACATGCAAAACTCCAGATGTTTCTCAATGCAACAGATTCCCCTTCCTCAACCTGCTGATAACTCTCTTCCTAGCACAGCCTAGGTTGCTGTTGGACACCTTTGCTTTAAGGGTGCATTGCTGATTCATGTTCTCCTTGCTGTCCACCAGGACCCCTAGGTCCTTTCTGCCAAGCAGCTTTCTGTCTGGGTGGCCTCCAGTCTGTACTGGTGCCTGGAGTTGTTCTTCCCCAGGTGCAGGGTTTTACATGAATAGCATGACATTCCTGTTAACTAATTCCTCCAGCCTGATGAGATCCCTCTGGATGGCAGCACAACCCTCTGGTGTACCAGCCACTCCTCAGTTGTCTATTATCAGCAGAATTGCTGAGGGTCATTAATGAAGATGTTAAACAACGTTGGCCCCAAGATCAGTCACTGGGGCACACCACTGCCCTGGTTTCACTGGGACAGAATCAGTGGCCAGGCATGTAGGGCAGGCCAATTGTATCCCTGAGTCAGCTGGGAGCTCAAGTCAGAGCAGCTGGCCACAGCTGACTGGCAGGTGTACCCCACACCACTTACCTCATGCTCATTATGAAAGGAGGGGAGTGTGCTGAGGGTAGAGGGGTCTGCTCTCTTGGTCTGCTGTTCTCTCTGCTGCTCCTGAGGGCTAGGCTGAGTGTAAGCTTATATATGTTAGTGTTTGTCTTAGTTTTGTTATTTCGTTAAATCTGTTTATATTTCAACCAATGGGGCTTGTCTCCTCTCCCTGATTCCTCTTCTGGGCTGGGGAGAGGTTGACAGGTGAGGGAGCAATCTGCTTCAGTTTAGGTCCAGGTATGGGCTGAGTAAAGACAAGCAGCAGTGGCTGGCTTCTGAATTTTGTGTACTCTTTGGCCTGGCAGTTCAGCCAGTTTTCACTCCATCTCACTGTCTGTTTATCTAGGCCAGAACTCATCAGTTTGCCTATGGGGTGTTATAGGAGACAGTTCAAAAGTCTCCACAAAACAAAAAATATTGACTGCTCCTTCCTCATCTAGCAAGTTAGATCATCTAGCCACTCATCTAGCCACTTAGTTGTAGGAGGCCATCAAGTTGGTCAGGCATGATTGTCCCAACTAGTTCCAATTGCATTCTTAACCTTAATCCAGTCATAAATGGTTTTAAGATTTCATTCCATCATCTTTACAGGAATTGAGGTGAAGCTTGCTACTCCATAGTTCGCTGGATTCCCCTTCTTGCCCTTGAAGTTAGAGTAACATTTTTTTTCTTCTTCCCAGTCCCTGAGAACCTCCCAGGCTGACTTGACCTTTCAAAGATTATCAAGAGTATCCTCACAATATCTGCCAACTCCCCCTGTACTTGTAACTGCATCTCACCAAGACCCATGGGCTTTTGTCTGTTAAATTTATTTAAATGTAAGCCAAACTGATCTTTCTCTACCTTGAGTAAGTCTTCATTGTTCCAGACTTCCCAACATGTTTAAAAGCTTTTGATTCCTTGGTGCAAATCTTAATAACGAAAAAGAAGGTGAAGAAGACACTGAGTTCCTCAACTTTCTCCATTTGTTATTGTCACTGAATATGTCCTCTGCCATATTCTGTAGAAGGTACTTTATTTTCCCCAGACTTTGTGCTGCAGATGGACATGCAAAAGTCCTTCTCGCTGTTTTTCACATCCTTTGCTTTTATTTTCCTAACCCTTTCCTAACTCTGTACATGTGGACAGTGATTCTGTGTTGCTCCTGGATCACCTGAGTCTACTTCCACCTCCTGTATACTTCCTTTTGATGTTTGTGTTTTGTGTTGGCTTAGGCTTAACTGACCACAAAATACCAGCCACATGGCTGCTAGCTCACCCCATGCGCACACACTCTCTGTGGGATGGGGAGGACAAAGGCCAACTAGAAGCTTGTGGGTTGAGGCAAAGGACAAGGAGGGTTCTTCACTGAGTAAGGTCCTGAGCAAAATAGACTCAACTTAGAGAAAAAATAATAATTTGATTTCACACTAATCAAACACACACAGGACACAGACACACACAGAGCAGGGCTTGCATATGTTACCCCACCCCTTCCTTCTTCCCGAGCCCAAATCACTTTGTTCCCGGTTTCTCTCCCTCCTTCCCCCCAGCGGCACAGGGGGACAGGGGATGGGGTTTAGAGTCACTTCACAGGCTGGTGGTTCCTGCTGCTCCTTCCTTCTCAGGGAGAAGGATTCCTTACGGTCCTTCTCTGCTTCCCTACGGGGTCTCTCCCATGGGAGAGAGTCCTCCATGAACCTCTCCTTCATGAGTCCTTCCCACGAGGTGCAGTCCCTCAGAAGCAAGCTGCTCCAGCCTGGGCTTCCCACAGAGCCACAGGCACCTTATTCCCTCTTCTTCCTCACCAACCTCATGATGTCCACTCCAGCAGTGCTTCTCAGCTCTACTGCCTTTCTCTCTCTGCTCTCAAATATTTTTATTTTTTTCTGTTCTTTCAGATGTTAATTGCAGTGGCATAGCCATTGTCTCTCTACCGACTTGGCCTTAGCCAGCTGGTTTGGAGCTGGAAGAGCTTTTCAGCTTCTTACAGGAGCCCTCCCCCACTACTGAAGAACCCACTAAACCAAACCAGCCTGGTGTTTACTCAGGAACTTCTTCATCCATACAGCTCTGCTGCCATCTTTGCTTGATTTGCTGCTTGTTGGCATGGGCCATTCTTGAGGCTGGAGAAGGTGATCCTTGAAAATCAACCAGCTCTCCTGCTCTCTTATTCTTTCCAGGACCATCTTCCCTAGGATTCTTTCAGACAGATACCTGGAGAGGCTAAAATCTGCTCTCCTGAACATCAGGGAACTGTAATCCTGCAACTTGCCTATTTCCCTTCTGTCAGGATCTTGAACTACACCATTTCATGATCACTGCAGCCAGGATTGCCTTGAGCCTCCACAGTCCTGACTATTTCTTGCTTGCTTCCAAGTATCAGGTTCAGCA
>NW_009953786.1:5005651-5012102 GCF_000747805.2 Chaetura pelagica | reverse complement strand
TCAGCAGACTGTCCTCCTTTTAGACTCCTTGATCATCTGTGTGAAGAAGTTATCACCAATGTGCTACACAAAACTCCTGGATTGCTTGTAGCCTGCAGTGTTGTCCCTACAACAGATACTGGGGAGGTTGGTGTCCCTCTTGAGGACTTCTAATTGTCTGAAGGTCTTATCTACTTCCTGATGAGGAAGTGTTTTGCAGACACTGATCATAAAACAGCACATGTTGGTTTGCCCACTGATCCTGACCCTTTTGCTGGCTCATCACCCAGCCTCAGGCAGAGCTCTCTGCATTTCTGCTGCTCTCACGCAAAAATGGGCAACTCCCCTTCCTCCAACCTGTGCTCCCTGAAGGGCCTGCATCTCTCCACAGAAATCCACTTGTGTGATCTGTCCCCTGTCCCACCACATCTCTGTGACCCTGGTGAGACCACAGCCCTGCAGCTGCACACAGATCTCTAACTCACCACATTTACTGCCCATGCTGTATGTGTTGGCACAGGGGCACCCAAGCCTGCTGATTACCTGGGAAAAGTACAAGAGCTCGCCCTGTCCTGCTGTCCCCTCAAGCACTTCCATGTCGTGCTGAAGGTGGACCTCCTCCAGCTCCATTGTGCTGAACAAGAGGCACATTGTTTTGCATCCTCTTTGCCAACCCGCTCCACCGCTTCCGTGTTTGGTGGTGCGTTGTTCCCTAGTCCTGGTGTAAAGCTGTCCTTGCTGGGCTGGCTGGCTAAGATTCTTTCCTTACTGAAGTTGACAGCTGTGAATCGATTCACATTTTGCAGTCAAACGCCACAGTTTCTGCACAATCCATTACAGAAGCTACTGAAATTTATTTTGCATACTCTGCTCAGCAGCCGTGTTCAAATGTTGCTCTCTCTGTTGTTCTTGAACTGTCCCTCTTCCCGCAGTGACCTGCCACGTACTTAGAGCTCAGTTTATTTCTAAGAGGGAACAAGCAGAGCTGTTAGGCAGAGGATCCAAAATCTTCCAAAATGAGGTGCATGTTAGGAGTCTGGTGAGACAGAACATCACTTCACTTACAGGAAAAAAGTGACCATCCATTCCTATGGATGTCCAAACTGCTCTCACTGCCAGAGCAGCCCCAGAGAAAGCCATTCTTTGGTAGCAGCGTAAGGCTTCACGCCAGCCTTCTGTGTTCCTGACATTAGTGCCCCTACATAGGAGGTTGTGGGGCCGAGCTCCCACAGGTGTGGGATGAGGAGCTAGTTGTGGGTGCTCTTTTTTATGCGTTCAGCCCAAGAGGGGCCGTGTCCCCTCCCGCCCTTCCTCCTGCCAGCTGAGGGCGGGTTGGGGGGCTTTTGATGGGTCCATGGAACATTCCAGGGTGTTCAAGGGTTCCAGGTGTCCATGGGGGGGTTCAGAAGGTTCTGGAAAGGGTTTTGGTGGCTCCATGGGATCATTCTGAGGGTTTTGGGGGGCTTTTGATGGGTCCATGGAACATTCCAGGGTGTTCAAGGGTTCCAGGTGTCCATGGGGGGGTTCAGAAGGTTCTGGAAAGGGTTTTGGTGGGTCCATGGAACATTCTGAGGGTTTGAGGAGGGTCTAAGTGTCCATGGGGGAGTTCTTGGTGGGTTTTGGGAAGGTTCTGAGGGTTCCAGTGGAGGTTCTGGGGGTTTCTGAGGGTTCTAATGGTTCTAGTGGTGGTTCTGAGGGTTCTTGGGGGTGCATGGAGAGTTCCTGGAGAGGTTCTGAGGGTTCTTGGGGGGGTTCCTGCTGGGTTCTGGGTGGGTGGTGGGGTTCATGGTGGGTTTCTGGAGGTTCTTGGAGGGGTTCTGGGGTGTTGGGAGGTGACTCAGCAGTGTCACCCCCTCCCCCTTGGCTGACCTGGTGGTGTCCCCAGGGGGCAAGTACGTTCCTCGGGCCATCCTAGTGGACCTGGAACCAGGGACCATGGACTCCGTGCGCTCAGGACCCTTTGGGCAGATCTTCAGGCCAGACAACTTCGTGTTTGGTGAGTCCACATGTCCCCCCCAGGGCACCTCTTGTCCCCCCCAGTGTACCTTCATGTCCCCCAGTGTCCCCCAACTTCCCTCTTGGCATGTCCCATCACAACAAGGTGGTGGTTCCCTTCACTTGGTGGCCACCAAGCTCTCCGCATGGTGGCCACCTTGAGGTGATCACCAAGCTGTGGGGTGGAGGTGACACATCCCACCTTGGTGGCACCTCAGGTGCTGGTCACAGTGGGGTGGCAGGTCCTTCTTGGTGGGCAGGGTCTGTTCTGTCTCCAGAAATGTCCCATCTTGGGATCTGGGGGTAGGTTTTGAGGTCCCCAAAGAGGTAAAGTGTCCCCAGGTGAGAGGGATGAAGGTCTCCAAGGAGGTGGGTGTCTCTCTCAGGGGCTCATGGTGCCCCCATGGGTGGGTGTGGAGACATCTCAGGAGGGTGGTGAAGAGCCAGGAAGAGCTTGAGGTCCAAAGTGTGGGCTGGAGGTTCTCAAGAAGGTTGAGAAAAGGTCTCCCAAGGTGCTTGGAGGTCCCAAAGGGAGGTCATGGAGGTCCCCAAGGACCCTAAAGTTTCTAGGGGCTGACTGAAGGTCCTGAAGAAGAGGGGTGGTGGTGCCTGGGGAGCTGAGGTGTGGACTTGGACACCCTCAGAGGTTCCTCGGGGTTCCCAAGGTTGGCCTGAAGATGGAAGAGGAGCTGAGGGTCCTGAAGAGCAGAGTGAGAATCTCCCAAGAAGGTCTCCAGGGTTCCCAATGGTCAGATGGAGGTCCCTGAGGTTCTTAGGGTTGGCGTGAGGGTCCTCAGAGATGGGAATGAAGTCCCTGAGGTTCTCAGAGAACCTCAAGGCCCTCAGAGGTGGAATCCAAGTCCCCAAGGTGACCAAGATTGGCTTGAAGGTCCTCAACGATGGGAATGAGGTCCCTGAGGTCCTCAGGGTTGGTTTGAAGGTTCTCAGGGGTGGGAATGAGGTCCTTGAGGCTCTCAGGGCTGGTTTCAAGGTCCTCAAAGGTGGAATCCAAGTCCCCAAGGTGCCCAAGATTGGTTTGAAGGTCCTCAACAATGGGAATCAGGTCCCCGAGGCCCTCAGGCTTGGCCTGAAATCCCCCAAACCACTCAACCCAAGCCCCCAACCACCTCCTCTGCCCCGAGGACCTTCTCCAGGATGTCCCCAACCACCTTGTGTGTCCCCCCAGGCCAAAGCGGCGCCGGCAACAACTGGGCCAAAGGTCACTACACGGAAGGGGCCGAACTGGTGGACTCGGTGCTGGACGTGGTGAGGAAGGAGGCTGAGAGTTGTGATTGTCTCCAGGGCTTCCAGTTGACCCATTCCTTGGGTGGTGGCACCGGTTCAGGCATGGGGACCCTCCTGATCTCCAAGATCAGGGAGGAATATCCCGACAGGATCATGAACACCTTCAGTGTGGTCCCTTCCCCCAAGGTGTCGGACACGGTGGTGGAACCTTACAACGCCACCTTGTCCGTCCACCAGCTGGTGGAGAACACAGATGAGACCTATTGCATCGACAACGAGGCCCTCTATGACATCTGCTTCCGCACCCTCAAGCTCACCACCCCCACCTATGGTGACCTCAACCACCTGGTCTCTGCCACCATGAGTGGTGTCACCACCTGCCTCCGTTTCCCCGGCCAACTCAACGCCGACCTCCGCAAGTTGGCCGTCAACATGGTCCCCTTCCCAAGGCTCCACTTCTTCATGCCTGGCTTTGCTCCCTTGACCTCCAGGGGTAGCCAACAATACAGGGCCTTGACAGTCCCAGAGTTGACCCAACAGGTCTTTGATGCCAAGAACATGATGGCAGCTTGCGACCCACGTCACGGGCGCTACCTGACGGTGGCCGCCATCTTCCGCGGCCGCATGTCCATGAAGGAGGTGGACGAGCAGATGCTCAACGTGCAGAACAAGAACAGCAGCTACTTCGTGGAGTGGATCCCCAACAACGTGAAGACGGCCGTCTGCGACATCCCCCCGCGCGGCCTCAAGATGTCGGCCACCTTCATCGGCAACAGCACGGCCATCCAGGAGCTCTTCAAGAGGATCTCGGAGCAGTTCACGGCCATGTTCCGGCGCAAGGCTTTCCTGCACTGGTACACGGGCGAGGGCATGGACGAGATGGAGTTCACCGAGGCCGAGAGCAACATGAACGACCTGGTCTCCGAGTACCAGCAATACCAGGACGCCACTGCTGACGAGCAGGGGGAGTTTGAAGAGGAAGGAGAGGAGGATGAGGCGTAAAGTTCCCTGGTATCAATGGAACTTCTGTAAAGCAGGCATGTGTACTGGATGACTTCTGGTAGTGGTGGTGAAGCATGTTGTCTAGAAACTGTGTGCCCGATTATCCTCTCAGCACTTGTAACTTTGACAGATTTCTCAATGTACCAATCCTGAATCCCAGTTATTACAATGTTTTTGTTTAATGTTAAAAGCACATAAAGGCATGTATTCTAGATCATGTTTTCTGTCTTTCTTAACACTTATATTGGACACAGAACAGCTGTTCAGTCTGTGTGGCTAGATGCAAGTTTAAAGATGTGTCAGAAATGTTGCAGCACAGAGGTGCACTGTGAACCACTGAGGTTTACATTCTCAAAGTGTGTGCTTCCCATACAAATATTTTTCATGGTTTTTTTCTTACATGATTCAAACCTACCTGTAACTTGAATCAAAATGGAAAGCCCACTAAAATTCCTAAACAAGGCAAGGACAAACATCTTTAACTTGTTTTACAGTTTAAGTCAGTGTAGGAAATCTTCCACTTGTCTGTTGAACTCCTCTGCAAAACGCAGGTGTAGATTATGCTTTGCTTCTGGCATCAGAAGCAACCTTAAAAGAGGAAAAAAAAAAATTAAACACCAACTATACAGAGCATTCTGTACAGGTAATTAAAATGTTTGTTGCCTGTTTCTTGATCCTGGTTATCCAAGTACAGAATAGAAGTAACTACTGTTTTAAGTACTATCCCTATGTATCTCATTCAGAATATGAACCACAGGAACAGTTGGAGCAACAAACATACTACTACCCCATTTTGGGGAGGATAAACTGAGCTTAAAACAAATTTTTGTGTCCTAGATCTAGTTTCTAGAAACATTTTGGTGCTCTGCAAAGAAGATAACATTCTGAAACTTGTATGAGCAGGATGCATCTTCAAAAGGTATGTGAAGTACCTGAGCTCTTTTGCTTCTTTCAGAGAATGGTGGTTGTGCTGGGCAGTTAAGACATTGAGGAGATCACTACAGAAATGTAGATTTCTTGTCACCGCCCAAACTCTGTTTGAACTTTGTCTAATCTTTCTGCAAAAAGCAATCCAAAACTAAAACCATTCATTCATCCTTTAAAGTAAAGAGGGAAGTCAGGACTTCCTCAGCTATAACAAAAGCTTAGAAGAGTAGTACTTGTGAAAAAAAGTTAAATCTTTGCAATACGTATGAGAGTGACAAGCCTAAAAATGCTACTTGCCATTGTTTTCTATCTGGAAAAAAATTTAGACATCAGGTATGTAGTTTTAGCACTTTATATAGGGGTGAGAAATGCTTTAAATATACTTCCTCTTATCACATACTGAACAGTTTCAACAGACCTAAAGCCATGTTGACTGCTGTTTTGCTGTGTTGCCTTCATGTCATCTAAGTCCCAATATAGGAAAGGTCATCTTTCTTCATTTGGTGGTGACAAGTACTGTTTTGTCTTGGGGAAAATGGCAATAGGGTGTGAACATACCCAGTTCTAGTGCTTCTGGACTGTATATGCTATTAGCTACTGTTGTTATGCCACTGTAATGCTACCTAACTCTAACCATACTATACAAATACAGTATAATGGCACACTTGTTTACCATGAGATAAACAAGCAACGTATCTGTCCTACAATCAGCAAAAGCTTTTTCTAAATTATTACTAGGTAAAAATAAAGGCAAGAAATAAGAAGCATGTGTTACTAAAAATAGGCTAAATTTAAGGTTTTCCTTCTGCTTCAAAATGGAACATGTAATCTCCAGTGCAACAAGGGAAGAAGGGAATCTTGTGCTGAAGTATTAATTTCTGAGAACACCATTAGTCTGATTTGTTTTCTGATGAATACAAGTATGGGGAAGCACTTCAGCACAAAGCCATTTTAACAAGCTTCTTTACATTTTATTGGATAGCAATTTCTAATATTATTTGCTCCTTGATTTGTCTTCCAAAGAGAAGCTATCAGACCCTCGTCTAGTTTTTGTCATGACTTGGCTTAGTCAGGAGTATTTCAGAGCTCAGTGAAACCTAACAGGATGATGGCAGGTGTTCTAAGCAGGGCATGTGGGAGTAAGTAGCAGACATGGAATCAAACACCTGCATGTGATTGTTAGGAAGGTCTCTTGTTCTCATATTTCCTGTGGCACAATGCATCTCTTTGAAGAGCAGGCTGACTGAGATAAATATATCACTCAATTTTTCACAGAGATGACACCAGTGAAACAGTTCCCTAC
>NW_009953786.1:5003211-5005582 GCF_000747805.2 Chaetura pelagica | reverse complement strand
CCTACACTCTGTATTCATAAAAATGGGTTTTGTTCCCCTAATTCTTTTCTCCAGTGTTAATCATCACAGTCTGTTATTAAGTAGTAATAGAACTCTAAAATTTGTGTGCAAATCTATGAAGAAAATTCAGCTGGTGCAATCCTAGCTTTTTATTGGAAGCATTTCTGGAGTTTTCAGATTAAGCAGATGGTGCTCTGAGATATTTCTTGTTTATAAAGCAGTATCTCTGAGCACAGCTGTAATTTTTTTTCTCATTCCACTTTTCTTAAAAACACTGAAAATTAATGGGACAGTTAGAAAAAGAAAACCCTTGAGGTGATTGTTTATATTAACAAGGCAAAATAAATGTTGGGATGTCCTGTACTGCTTTCTAAGAACTGAAAATTCTTCTCCTTTCATAGCATATAAATTCATTACTCTAGTGAATGGGACTTGCAGCAAAAGGAATGCAATGGCCATAACAGAAGAAATTTGCTTGTTTCAATAAACGTTAGGGAGTGGGTCTATGTGTGAAGTAGAAAGAGGAAAAGGACCTTACTTGGTTTATCTTGGGGAACTTTAGGAAGGAGCTTATGAAAATATAGTTTTTATATTGCAAGAAAGACCAGCTATATTATCTGCATTGCAACTTACTAGGGAAGTTTAGAATAGCTGTGTGTGGCAGAGACAACTTGTCCAAGTGTTTGTTTGTTTGTTTTTTTAAACTGTGGGTTTGAACCACTTAATTTCTTCAACAGTGGTCTATAAATATTCTCTCACATGACTTACCGAGAGTCTTTGATGTGCTTATGAATGTATTCTGCATGAGCTTGGGGAACCAAAGGATCTTTCTCACCATGAATTATAAATGTGGGACATTTAATATCAGTCAGTAACTGCTGGCAGATATTACCTAGGGAGAAAATAAATGAAGGTCACAATTTTACAATAGCATGGAAAGACTGAAACTGCTTCTGAAAATGCTTGTGAACTCCACTGGGTTCTAGCTACTGCCTCTCCTTGAGGCTTGCATGCAACTGATCTACAGAACTATGTAATCAGGACTTTAACTGACAGTTCTTTCTCCAAAATGTTACTTTACTGAAATTTGCTTCATTAATGGATACTAGCACAAATGGAGCAAATGAAGTACTTTAGTCCCACATTTTTGCCAGCTTCCCTTAGTTCACAGGAAACACATGCATCTCTTCCATGGCTTTGGTCTCTTTAGCCTTCCAGTCTTGTGTCCTTCATGTTTATGCTACATTTTGTTACATAGGTTGTCAGGCTACAAGATTTGCTACTTTTAGCAACAAGTGTATTTAGGTTGTACTCATGCTTCTTCCAGCTTCCCAACCCTCTGCTGTCTGCAATGAATAATTAACAAATAATTTAACACAAATTGTACTAGAAATATTCAAAGGTTATTCTCCCTGCTCATTCATTTCACAGAACCTCAAGAATAATTTTATGATCACTCGTCTTTATTTTCAGTAGAAGTAATGTTAATGCTTTTCTGTAAAGACTTCTATTCCCCACCCCCTTTCTTTTTACCTCGTCCCTTAGCAACCAAGTTTCCAGACTCTGCCTAACTTTCCATACTCTTGCAAGAGTTTCTGTGTGCAAAACACACTTGGTGAGTTTTATGTTCCATGTATCTTTGAGCTAACTTTGTCCTCTTTGTAGTTGTATCCTTGCAGCTGCCAACAGCTGTACAGCTAATGCTCATACCTTCACTCTAAAGTACAGTTTCACAATTTTTCCAATTGCTTGGTTGTTTATATAGTCTTGGTTTGCAGATCTACCAGTTAAGTATTTTGATCTAGAGCATTTCACCCATGGTCCCCAAACACCTGCACAAATATTAACTGTTCTTCAGAACAAGTATCCAGTAAACTTATTTACTGATGGACATAGTTGGCAGTCAATTACTATTTCCTAGTTTCTGTCTTGCACTATAACCACTGGATTATATTTACTCCAACATTGTAGAACAGAGAGAAGAATCTTGAATTCTGAAGCAATTCCACAGTTTATTCAGTTTCACTATATGTTGGCATCTCCTAAAAATTAATTTCTTACAAATTTTCACTCTATTTGCCCTAAGTGGGACAGCTTTTAATCTTGTATCTTAAAAAGAACTTGAGTTGTTTTTGACCAGTCGAGGTTTTGCTGTCCTCCTTTCATCTCTGATGGCTTTTATTAACCCCTTTTCTTGTATTTGCCATTTTTAAACTTCTGTGCAGTGTGTTTAATTCAAAGGAGGCCTGCTTGTGTTCAAAGTTGCCCTCCCTGAGCTACTCCTGGAAAAAAAACCTGTAGTCCACAGGCTGCTCTTTTTTTTTTTTTTTTTTTTGCAAATTTTTGGTTTTCTTTAATTTTTTGCCCAAAT
>NW_009953786.1:4989609-5002997 GCF_000747805.2 Chaetura pelagica | reverse complement strand
GTTGCCCTCCCTGAGCTCCCCCTGGAAAAAAAACCTGTAGTCCCCAGGCTGCTCTTTTTTTTTTTTTTTTTTAGCAAATGTTAGGCTTTTCTCAATATCTGACCCAATTACAGCACCTAAGTAATTCAGTTACTAGCTACATGTCTCCTGGTGGCTTCTTTCACAATCAGTCCATCTCATGGTGTTAGAGTCATGTGCATGCAGTAAAAAGATGTCACAGCCAGAGCTTCACCAGCCTGAGCTTTGGACTTAAGAATAAGTTAGTTTTAAGGAGATGCATTCTTGAAATGGTAAAATAAAATCAGGTAATGATTTGTTACTTCTCTACTGGAAGAAATTCTAGTACCAGGTTGCTCATCCTGTGCAAAATTTTATGGAAAAAATACAAAAGGAGGAGTATTTTCCCTGTAGTACCTGCTGCCTGTTAGCGTATGTCACCTCCTGTCTTTTATCATAAGAGCTACAGGAAAACATATAAGAGAATTACAGACTCCTTGTTTTATGTACTATGTATTTATGCACTATTAAATTTGCTTCAGGTAAGAAAGCACTTTTCCTCTGAATTAAAACAGAACTGCAGGATTGTTCATTGTATGGTGACAAAAGTCTGTGAAGAGTAATTGCAGAAACCTCCAAAGAGAAAGATTTAATAATTAATATATTATCCAGTTTAACTACTATTTTTTGGATTTTAATCACCCAAGCTGTGTCAATAGAGGCTTTTTATTGCATTTTGTTAATTATGAGTTCCCAAAATAGGAACTTCTTTCCTAACTCATGATATGATACTAGTTTTGAAATAGTGTTGCAGCTTCTGTTTGCAGAAACTAGAATGAATGCATCCCCCTTTGGGGATATCATAACAATGTCATCAAGAGGTAATCCTTCAACACTGAGAGGAAAAAAAAGCTTGAGCAGAATCCCTCCTGCTCAGTCTGCACAAAAGCAATGATTTAATAATGTTTTGTGGTGGAACAAGAGGAGAAACTCTTCAGCTAATGCTTCACATAAATGTGTTTTCCTCCTGTACCTTGCTGGTTCTGTGAACCATCTGCAAATAGCTTTAATCATGAGTGAGTCAGACTCAGCTTTTAATGCCATATGCAGAACCCTTCCTTTACTGGCTGCTTGGAGTACTGTTAGATTTTTTAAATTGTATTTATTTATTTATTTTTTAATCCAGAACTGTGTGCTACTATAATTGCTTCAGTTTAACATTGTAAAAGCCTTACCATCTGGCCTTTCAGCAAAGCGACATATTCCATCTACCCAAGCCTCACAGGTTTTTGCAAAGTACTTATGCCCATACATTTCTTCCAGTGGTTTCCTGACCTTTTCACTCCATTTTGAAACATCTCGGATGCCTACAAAAAATAACATTGAAATATGTTATTTTCAGCAACAAGATACAAGCCAGTAGTGTCAATGTCAAAGTTCAAGTTTCAAACCAGACAGCAGATATGTACACTTCACAATGCACTGAATGGTTTAAAATAATTCTTAGCATGATATAAAAAAGGTAGTTCTATGATCTTTGCTGGGGTCTTTCTGAGTTGCAGAAGACTATCTTTTTATTAGAGTCACAAGGAAAAATAGAATAAAAATAATAATCCAAGGACCCAGTCCTAAAACTTTTGATTTCATTTTGGAGGGCTTGCAGAAGAGGAGCTCACTGTATATAAAAAGAGGACTGTTTGAAAACGGTGTGCCAGAGCTGGCAATTTTTTTTTTTTAAATCCTTCAGCCTTCTGCTTTGGCTCATGGATGGAAGTTCTTCCATGGCCACTACCAGCCTTCAGAGGAAGGAAGCTCTTACTAAGGCATTCCAGCAGGCTGACATCATGGTACATTTGCCATAGTCTTAACAGAAAAACAAGCAACTCTATTTAGTAGAGCCCCGTGAGTCATGGCAGGCTGGCTAAAGCTGCACAAATAATTTGACATTCTATCTATTTACTTATCAGATTTACCTATTTTTTCTCCTAAAATTTTCCGTACTGCTCACAAGCCAGTATTTCACAAGGTGGCTTTCACTGAACTATATTTCAGCTGTACAGCTTTGTACTGACAGAGTCCAAAACAATGTTGGTACAGCGGAGAACCTGAAAGAGGCTTGAAAAGTACTGAATCATCAAACAGCATTATATGCCACTAGAAAAGCTTTTAATTGGTTTGAAATGGGAATTAAGGGAAGAAAGGAGTGAGGTGTTAACTAACAGACAGAACCTGCCCAGCTGAATGAGCAAGGCTGTAATGACTGAAAGTGCTTTGTAACAACACCTCATTGGATATGAGGTTGGTCACCCCAGGTTAGCTGTTACTGAAGAGCTGTTTTCCTTATAGAATGTACTGGTTTATTCTTGCAGCTGGTCTTAAGAAGAGAGAGGCAGGGAAAGCCAATGTTGAGAGGACATAGATATCAAATAAACACCTTTCTCTCTACCAAAACCTCCAATCCAGCTGGGATGCACTGATGGGCCAGTTGTGGAAGGCTTGCACTGCTATTCTCTGAGCTCTGTCACCCAGAGACAGATGTTGAAAGTACCAGTCCATGAAGAGGCTAAAAATCAAGATTGCTGTGGGTGTTCTGTACAAAGTAAGACTTTTTAAAAATTATTTTTAATTTATTTTTTTTTTACATTTTAGCCTGTTTGCTGAAACTAACTGGTGTGCATTTCATAATTATATAATAAAAACTTAATAAATATAAAAGCATGTAAAGAAATAAAGCAGCACTTTCAAAGACCTAAAAAGCATTTTGCTTACTGAACTAAAATATATATGCTACTGCTACCAATGAAAATGCTTTAGCATAGGTAAGGTAAGTACACACATGCAATACCTTTACTTGTAATTTAATTGAAGTCAGACAGATTTCACAGCTGGTAAAAATCAAACTCCAATCACTAAAATGAAACTATACTGGGTTACATTTGTTAAGAGCCTGCTCGGTTAACTCTTTGAATTTCTAATTTCAAAAGGAAATATGGTCCCTTTCTGAGGTTACTAGCAGTTTCTGCCATTTCCTTTAGAGTGACAAATTAATAGATTCTATTTCACACAAAGGGAATAAGGATCAGAAATCCTACGTTTCTTTACTTTGCACAGGTTCTATAGCCACAAGAATTAGCTTCAAAGGAATGCAAATTAGAAAGGCTTTCTGGGACACTTACTTGCAGGATTAATTTGTCTTCTGAACTCAAAGGGTAAGTTACGAGCTTGTTTCTTCACTGTTTATGTATTATATAGGCCCTTGAGGCAAAAGCTGTTTTGTGCTACCCCAGTTGATTTTTGTTTAATGGTTGTGCAAAAGACATGAGAAAGAAATCAAGCCTGGGATCAATAGTAATATTTGGAATTTATTTTTAGGAATTTGTTGCAACAACAGAAATCTCACTTTCTGAAAAGGCTGATACCTTATGATTTCCAGCTGCATAAGTTGGCAAGGACTTGTTAAAAATCCTATTATATTACCCCTATGGTGACTGTTAGGTAGTTTCTCACTATAATCCATTCCCACACTTAGCAACTGGGTGAATTTTGTGTCCTGTTTCAAGTCTGTTGTGTCCTCAGCTCTCTCCATATAGCTGTTAGATAAGTAAGTTTCTTAGGTCAAGAAGAAATGAAAACAATTAATTTAGGATACAACACTCAGTTTGTACATACCATTATAAATTCTCACATCCTCTTGAGTAACACTGGCATTTGCTCCCCAGACAACCAGCTTGTGGATAAGGGTTGGATACTTTGCAGCTGCAATGAGTGCTGTGATTCCACCATCACTCCACCCCAGCAAAGAGAACTTCTTAAACTTCAGTGCCTTGATTTGTACAAAAAAGTGATATGCAAATAATGAGCTAGTTTTACAATCAAATAGAAGATATTTCCTGGAGACTAACTGTACAGATTTAGACACAATGCTACATAGGTGAACTATAGTTACATTTAATAATTAGAAAATATTTTTCCTGCTATACATAAAAATATTTCAGAAGAGGTAAAATATTTAGAAAACAAGAAATTAGACATGCCTTTCATTTGCTAAAATTATTTAATGAAACAGGCAGTAGCTACATTAGATTCTTGAAATTAAGAAGTGTATATTTACAACAGAGAATAAAGACCTTTTGAGAGAGCCTGATGGTATCAAAGTGTTTGGATTCTCTTGGTATAAAGTTGACAAAGGCTCACAGTGTAGGATCCTAGGTAATCCAAACCACAATGAACTTAGGAAAAATAAAAGTTTAAAACTTGAAAAATGGAATCCAGTTATTTAATTTATTGATGTTAGCTGATTGAAAAAAACATCAACTCTACTCTGTAACAACCAAAGAATACTTAAAGTATTTGCTACAGGATTGTGCCCATTTCACATTTTCTGAAAGCTTTTAAGTGTACATTTTAAATGTTACTTCACAGTGAATTATAATTCAAAATATTAATAATTAAATTCCTCCTCCTCAAAAAGGAAGGCTCAGTGAAAAAAATATTACAACCAAGGCCTCAATTAATTCTGAATTGTACAATGCTTTCCTCTAGAATTTGAAACTCTTGTTTCCTCATATACCATGATCTGTGGTACCGGTATGGACAGAAGAGAGGATTTAGTGTGATTTTGTGTAATGTTTGGTGGGCAGAGGGTGGGAAAGGCAAAAGCACTCGAGAACAAATGTATTTGAAGGTTGCACAGGGGCAATATTCAATGGTTAAGCAGTATTTGCAGTTTTGCATACAGAAGCCTCAGTTTGTGAACTCTCATAAAAAACAAAGATTTTTAAGGGCTGTGAGGGGTTGTTTGTTTGTTTATTGGTGTTTGTTTGTTTGTTTTTCCCAGAAATATGTCATTATTGAAGGTATTTTACTTTTGGAGGAAAAAGCGCAAGCTAGTTGAATGAGTTGTTTTGGTATTTTGTTGTTGGAAGTCCATGCTTGCTTTCTTTGGACAGAAGAAAGCAAAAATGCAGGCAATGAGAGAAACTGCTGCAGAAAGAGAAGAGTTTCTAATCTGCTTGTGAACTCATGGCTCAAATGAGGCATAACTTTGCCAGCTAACTGAATACCTAGCAAAATTCTGTCACTATCAGGCTTTTCTGGTTTTGGCTTCTTCCTTGGTATTAGGCTCGCTGTAGTGTTGCTCAATATTAGATTACACTCTGCTAAACTGTAATTACTAAACAGAAAAGAAATAAGGTAGGGGAAAGAAAAGGATATGTAAAGTAAGAGCTGACAATAAGAAAACAGAACCTTGAATTTTAGCAGCTGATCACAAGCTGGCTCTGGCTGAAAAAGTAGTTACCTGTGACCAACTTTCAGTATCAGGCTGCTGAAGGGTTACTGGTGTCTTGGCAAACTTCAGGAGTTGAGCAGTGCTTGTAAAGCAGTGTTTTCAAATTATGGATCTCAGAGTTGGCTGATGGGTGGAATAGCTGGTCAGAAGTTTTGTTCTTCATGCCAGCTTATTTGCCAACGCTTCAGCTGAGATCTGTTCAGCCTCCAGTATTTCTCTTGTTTACTAGCCATTATCTTGATACATTCTTTGGGTTGTCTCAAGATGCCTTTCCAGCAAGAGGAATTTAATTTATCCTTGCAGCCTTCCAAAAAGCAATGTGACATAGCAGTTGTGCTGGCTATGGTATGCATGTGTGCTTGCTTTAGTCTTGCACTACTCGCAGTACAGCCTCTGTAATTCCATAATGATTGTTTTAATGCACTGGGCCCTTGCTATTGTTATATATTGGGATGGAGTGCAGCAAAATGGACTTATTTGCATTATCCTTTTATTTAAAAAAAACTCTTTCACAGAACCACACACAGAGCTGTGCCATCTGCATCAAGGGGTTAAATACTCCGCAGAATTTCAGCTTTGGTATTTCACAAAACTTTGCAGCACTCACAACTCCAGTAGACACTGGAATCCCAAGGAACCTAGAATAAAGGTTCTGAAGGAGCCTAAAATAAAGGTCCTGAAGGCTCAGATATGCAGATAGGTTTTCTGGCTGAGGGTAGGCTGGATGATGTATGCAATCTTTATATCATTATAAAGCCCTCTGCAGAAGTTATGACTTAAGTTTTATTCTGGAAATCCTAGTTTGGATGATTCCTTGAGATTTGTGCTATCCTTTATGTGTTATGCTAAAATAGAAGGAAGTTACTCATGCTTGGGAAGATTTTAATAATTTATTATTATATGCTTGTATCAATAAACATCTGAAAAAAAATAAAACAGGATGCTACAACTCATTTGTTTTGGCAGCTTTAGAGATGGGTAGGCTGCTGTTCTGTTAGACTAGACCCTATATGGTACATTCTACTTGGAGACAGCTCTTATTGTGTTTCTTAGTATTTGAACAGAGGCAGGAAAGGGGGTTACAACCATTTAGGCTGAAAGTCTGTCACCTATCCATGGCAGCATCTTTATTTTCTCTGTCGGTGTAGCAGAAGAAATTGGTGATTTACAGTGCAGAGAGAGATTGCTTTTATGGTTAGAGGGCAAAACTGTGCTTTAATCCTGATTCTGCTGTCAGACTTAGTTCATTTTGCTACACAGGAAGGCTGCATTTCTTGTTTCAAATGGGTTTCTGCAAGGTTACTGCTTATTACAGAAACATGGTTGGATTGACTGTCTGAATCTTGTCTCATATTTGTGGAATTTTAATGCTCTGCCAACTTCCTTACCATGGCTAAAGACACTGTGTAGCTTAAGATAACAAAGCCAAAATATCAGTTAAAACTAAACCAGAAAATAGTCTTAGCGCTTCATGGATGGAATAAAAGAGGAAACAGCAGCAGATTTTATAAATAAAAATTTCAGCAAGATGGGGAAGCAGTAGCAGCTTTAGGTCATATTCTTTATAACCACAATAGCTGAATTAGGTATTAGGATCTGATAGGATCACAGGAACCCTTCGATTTCACACACAAATTATTTCAGTAATATGCTGAAAAATGCCAAGCGTCAAGTTAATTTTTAGAATGAAATGTATATTGAAATGGGCTGCTCAAGGCAAAATGCCAAGATTCTATTAGCTAGAAAATTTTCTAAGAACCTTTCACTACTGTAATCCCTTCAGTTAAACCACTTAGCACAGACTTTTAAAATATAAACTTTAGGTAAACTTACACGATTCTTGGCTGCAAATCTCTTAAGGCAGGGTCTTGGAATAAAAACATATTGCTTTTTAATTAATTCCTGCTGCTGAGCCTCTATATATATAGCAGAAGAGATGGAAGAAGAAAGTCTGTTTCAGAATAGTGTGCATCTGGCCAGTTTTAAGCCTTTGTATGCTCTTTTGCATAACCTGCTGTCTGCTGGAAACAACCTGCTTAACAGGTTAACTCTTTTTTTCTTCTCAAAACCTAAGGAAAACAGCTTTTAAATATATTTAAAAATAAAAGCTCAGAACAGATTTACCTGCATAAGATCCACAGCATCTTTTGCATCCCTCTCAAAGAAATCTGGAGGAAAGTCTCGAGATGGAGGAATGGACTGTCCATATCCCCGAGGATCCCAAGCAACAATTGTGAAAAGTTGCTTGTTCATAGACTTCAGCTGTGGTCCAAAATCAGTTTGACCACTCCCTGAAACATCACAATTTTTCAAGTAAAGTAACCACTATATAACACATACATAGTATATATGCTCTAAAAGGCAACTGGAGAAAGTTTTGTCTTAAATCTGAACAAAGAAGTTATCCATCAACTAACTGAAGTGCATTTTATCTCTAATTGTAACTAACCATTGCAGCTCTCAGACAGGAAGTACCATGATAAAAATTGTTAGAACTACCTGCAAAATGGTCAGAGCAAACCATTTCTGGCAGGTAATTAAGCTTATAAAAATCTGTGCTCTACACAAATGCTTCAGTACAGAATCTTAAACTGAGTTACCTGGGCAGGTATTTATCCTGAACAGATTTAGAGCACTAGCATGGTCATTACTATTTATCTGGACAGCACAGATGAAACTGAAAGGCGAGAACTGTACTGACTCAAGCTATGAATTTGTAGGTGAAATGTCCTGTGTGAGACAGTTGATTGTACTTGATAAAACACTTCTATGAGAATACTGGTGCTTAAAGCTGAGCTCTAAATACTTCATTGCCTGAGGAGACAGTGGTGACAGAGAAGCATAAAACTATAAATTTTGATTTTTCTAAGATGTATGTTACCAAAATAAGTCAAATACAGCAATTTTCCTGATGCAGAACAGTTTCTTATATCGATTACTCAGACCTCCAAATGCTCCAGCCTATTGCACTAAGCTGTATATGAACACTAGCATGAAGGTAGGACTGCAGTTTACTTTGTAGTTGCATTATGGTCATGTGGTAACAGTATCACATGCTACTTGATTAAAACCTGTTCAGATCTATTGTATTACAGTCAAATTATGTAAATCAAATATCAGCTTGGTCATCCATCATTTCATTAAGAAGGCTGTTTAATGGCATTTAAGATTTGGTTTTGTTTATTTGGAGAAATACATCCTCAGATACCTCCTTCTATACCATCAGCTGGTCTACATGATAAAAGAGGCTGTATACAGCATGTTATGATGAGCATACTACAGCCTGGCATGGTTGCAACACCAATTAATAGCTGGATTCAGAAGCAAAATAGCATGTTGCTTGGAGAATACTCATGCAACCTGGTTAATATTAAGCATGTATTCTTACACAGGCTTTGTATGAACCTCTCCACCATCATGCACACACTTCTTATACTGTATTTTTTAACCTAAACAATAAAAAAGGCTGAGAGCATATCTGAATGTATTTTCTTGTTTTTCTTAGTATTTTTCTAGTTAGCAAGAGAAACAACACTTTTGTTTTAATGTAGTTTACAAATAGTCTAGAAACTAATTAATTCTACTGACATAAAAGCACTTCTCTTGCTGCCACAGCATTCTTATTAGTCTGCTAATACTGTAAGTAGTATACAATAATACTGAAAACTCAGTATTAAGGGAAGAAGTACGACAATGTAAAGCTCACCCTCCCAAGTTGCCCCAAAATATTAAAAGAAAAGCTTAATAATGGTAAAGATAGCAACCCTATTACTGTTCATAGTGATGCTAACTGAATAATAGCAATGTACACAATAGCCAAGTATAATAATAATATTATGACTGAAGAAATACATTATTCTACTTAAAAAGTTAGCATTGGCAACCGGATTACTTGTTTCAAAAGCTATTTAGAATGTGTAGGTGAAAATATAAGACTACTAAAGCTCCCTTAGCATGAAGTACTTCCACCCTCCCCCTGAGAATTCTTGAAAGCAAGAAACACTTCATGAAGATTTGAAAACACGGCTGCCAAGAAAAAAAAAATGCTTCCTGCTCTTTAGTTCTTGACATTCTATCATCTTGATCCAGCAATTCAGTTAAGCATAAGCTCAACTCTGAGCACAGTAATGGTTCTACTGACAGCTTGCCATGAACTGCTAGTCTGATTGGTTCTTTAGAACTGCAAGAAGCCAGGAAAAAAAAAGCCTGTGTTAATTTTACAAGGTTGTTATCAAAAGCAGTGATCTTGATGGACAGATACAACTTAGTAAGCAGAACCTGTTGTTAATCTCAGAAGAGCCACTGAGAATCTTAATGATGTTGTGCTGAATAACCAAAACATGAAAGTACATTTTTAAGCTAAAAGCAAGTCTCAACTATGCATTTTTAGCTATGATAATAAACTGCAAATGCTGCATTATGTCTATTAATTAAATCAGAATGCACCTAGTTTCTAAAAAGGAATGCATAATTCAGTCTGTATAACAAATATAGCTGACCTGATTTTTCCCTCCTGTTACTTTGCACCTTGTGTGTCTACTGGCCACCTGTGCTGGGCATTTACTTTGCACAGTTAAATCCAAAAGTGCAAGTGACTGTTCCACAAGTCAAGACATTGTATAGAAAGTGCCTGGTGTGGTAAGTGAAATAGTTACAAACAGTCAACTCACTGCAATAACTCTGCCTTTTCCTATCTGTTGTATGTGTTGAACATATTACAAAATAGTTTTGTGAACTCTAGCTTGAGACCAGATGGTGAAAGAGGTAGTTAATTTTCAAAGACACAGTCTCCAGACCTAGCATTCCGGGAAGCAGAAGAACTGCATGGCTTCCTCCTCCTGTCTGCTGATAATGCAGGTGGACTCCATTCACTAGGATTTTGGCAGATGTTATTGAAGTACTAGGGATGGGGGAAGGGGAGAGAAATAGAAAAACATTGAGACAGTTAATTCTTATCAATACATGTTCATTCAAGCAATACAGAATAATTACTTTTTCTAGATATTAATGACAATACAATGAGATTTAAATGCGAGATGTTCATGGGTACAGAAAAAACTACATAAAAAGCTTGACAGAGCAGAGAGGTATTTAGTTGTGAGCACTATGCAACATTTGTAATTAGTTTTCACAAATGTAGTTAAATGACTTCAGCTAAAGGGGAGAAAAAAATAATTCTAGACTGTACAAGAAGTAGAAGACAAAAGCAGCTTTACACATCTAGAGAAATGTGTTCAGATAAATGTATTAGAGAGGAGAAACCTCATTGTGTCAGAGCATAACTTTTGAGAGGGCTGGTATTCACCTTGTAATTACTAAACTGAGCCTCTCCATCTGGCAAAGAAACTATTGCTATGTTTCCTCATGAACCAGAGGGTCTACAATAAAAAACAACGTGCACTGAGATGAGAGGGGAGAAGAATGGGGGATAATCATGTATCTGTCAGTGTAATCTCAGCAGGAGACAATGCTTGATTGGAAAATACCACATGACCAAAACCACCCACCCATGAAATAATTACCACAGTAACTAACTGCATAGGCCTCCTCTTAGTCCTGACCCTCAAAACCCTACACTAACCCACAAAGCAAGACCTAAGTGTGAACAGGTAACCTGTAATACTTACTATTCTAGATACAAACATCTGTGAGAAATCAGACATAGCATAGATTGAAGGTATCTTCTTAACAGTATAAACCATTGCATCTGTTCTCCCAAGCAAATTCGTGCCGTAATGGTTGCAAGGCATCTTTTGAACAACCTGACTCATTTTATTTAAAGGTAATAATACAATGCAAATTTTGCCATTTGATTACCTAATGGTTAACCCATATTCACTGCATTTTTCAGTTTGCCTAAAGTATTCTTGGTCCATGAATGAAATGAACATTAATTTCACTTGCATACAGAAATGCTGTTTTCCAGTCTTAAGTGTAATAATCTCTATTGCATGATAGGTACTGGGCAACTTATTAAAAATTAATTTTAACATATCAATTCTGAATTACAGCACAAAAGCATAATTCCACCCTGTATAAAATTTTAAATGGTGGTGTAAAAGTAAAAAAATCTCTTAAACCCTTCTCAGAAGGAAAATGAGAATGAACAATAGCTTGAGAGCTCAGGTTCCCAGCAAATAAGTGGCGGTTGAAGCGCAGAACCTGTTCAACACAAACCCTTTTGGATTTTACATAAAACATTGGTTGACATAACACAACCAATCATGCCACATGCCTAAATGTACGCTCTGACTTTGCAGAAGAGGATCCACTCTTCCTACCTATGCATATGCAATTTGAGACCTGGAGAACAAATCTGTAGCAAAATTACAGCTCAAAGAAACTTACTGTGTCATTATAAGTTCAGTGAGTTTTGCTAAATTGCAGCCTTGCAGTACCTGGAATGGCCTACAGGAAAGCTGAGGAGGGACTTTTTACAAGGGCAGGTAATGATAGGACAAGAAGTAGTGGTTTTAAACTGGAAGAGGGGAGATTTAGGTTAGACATTAAGAATAAATTTTTCACTGTGAGAGTGGTGAGACACTGGCATGGGATGTCCCAAGAAGTTGTGGATGTCCCATCCCTGGCAGTGTTCAAGGCCAGGATGGATGGGGCTCTGAGCAACCTGGTGTAGTGGGAGATGTCCCTGTCCGTGGCAGGGGAGTTGTGACGAGATGATCTTTAAGGTCCCTTCCAACCCAAACCATTCTATGATTCTATGAAACATGATTCCAGTGATGAGTTTGTCTGTAATGTTAAGCCTTCTTTAAGTCCATATCTCACACCTGATGTAGATATAAACTGCACAGCTTGAATTCTGAATGTAGCATGTAGATGTTCTTAACCCCTTTCTTAATATCTGACTTCTGCTTTTTTCTAGTTATAAAGTGTTTTCTTGATAGACCATCTTTTGGTTTGTCATTAATTTCAACAGATTATTCTATCATAGTTCTCACCATAGCAAACGAGCACCTTGCTCTTTCTAATTTTATTGAAATAGGTGATTTTTTAAAAAATTTTGCTTCTAATCAGTAATAGCCAAAAATGTTTCAAGTTCTGAACAAAACTGAAGTAATAATTATCCTGTTACTTTTTTTAAAAAAAAAAGTTTACCAAATGTAGTAGACAAGGGATGTATATTCTGCTTTCCTCATTCAGACCCTAGATTTCTTTTTTTTCACAGTTCTACATTTTTTAGGATTAATTATTAACATGAGGGCTTGAGAATTTTGCTGAGTTTGTGACGCTTTTCTACCCTTGGATTGTGCTTCAGTGTAAAGTCCAGTGAAATCCAGGAGTTTCAAAAGTATTTTCAGTACTTTCCGGGCTAAGAAAAAACAAGTTTGTCTGCTTTTGCTTTGGTTTGGGTTTGTTTTGCTTTTGTTTTGTTGTTCCCTCTTACATGCTGAGAGGCTGTACTGGCACTGGCTATGCCTCAGTCAGGTTTGATCTTCCCCACACCAAGTTTTTGGGAGTCCGGAATCGCTTCCGTGTGCTTGTCAGCACGACGACTTCACTGCTGTCAAGTTCCCACAAGGATGGCATCCTCCCACCTGCTACCGTGATCAGAAATGATGCTAAAACCAAACAAACCCCCTGGGTTTGTGACTGCACCGGCGCAGTTAGGGCGCACAGCCCTGCGGGAGGCAGTGGGGACACACACACCGTCCCTGTTCACCGGGAGGACAGATGCGGAGCAGGGAGGACAGATGCGGAGCAGGCAGGCCCTGAGCTCTGCCCTGGGGAGGCCGCACTTCTCCCCCTGCTCTGCAGGAGGGAGCTCAACCTGGGAACTGCCCCTCTGCTCCAGCTGGGCCGCAGCACAGGCCGCTCGTCATCTGTGCGGGGGGGAAACACACGGTGTAGTACCTGTTTTGTTGCGGGACAAGCGGCGTTAGATGCACCCCGCGTTTGCCGCCCCCGGGGAACACCTGGGCGCGGTGCCGGAGCAGCGGGGCGGGGAAAGGAACCCGCACAGGGGGGGAGGAGCGGGGGCTGCGGGGAAGCTGCGAGGGGAAGGGCCCTTCCTTCCCTGCCCAACGGGACCCCTCCCCGCCCGGCCTGCCCCCCGGAGCCCTTCCCTGCTGCCCCGGGGACACCC
>NW_009953786.1:4978506-4989590 GCF_000747805.2 Chaetura pelagica | reverse complement strand
TGGGCTGGGGACGTGACGGCAGGGAACGCCGGGCTGGGGGCCGGGCTGAGCGCTGCTGGGCCGGGCCTGGGCCGCCCCGGGCCTCCCTCCGCGTCCCCTCACGGGCTGCTGATAAAGAAAGCACCCAGTAGGCCGCTGCTGCCCCTCCCCGGGGCCTGCTTTTCAAGTGTAGAGGAGAATGAGCGGCCAGGGCGCTGGGAAGGCAGCGAGGAAAACGGCAGGAGGTTGTAGATCTGGTAGCAGCCTTGAAACAGACCCAGGAAAGTTGATTTCCTGCCCCGTGCCTGGATGAGAGGGATTTCCGCAAGATAGGTCGGTGTTGCCTGTTGGCTGCAGCCCAGGGAGAGCTGAGTGGCTGCCTGAGGGTGGGTGGTTACCAGCCTTCCTGCTCCATTGCCACTCGTTTGCATGGCACTGGCATGTAAGGAGATTAACTCGACCGTGTGAGCGTCCTGGTTCAGTTTATCCCCTTGAGCAGATCAAACCGCTTGAGATTAAGGTCTTTGGTATGGCTAATTACAATCAATCCATCACCTGGACAAGCTGCCCTCGCTCCTGCCCAGTGACACCTACAAGCCCCAACGGTTTCCTTGGCTCTTGGGCCACTGTCAGAGGCTCACCCTTATGGTGAGATTCACAGTCCGCGTTTCTTCTTGGTGGAAAATGACTGGAGGTGACCGCTGACTTCTGTGTTTAGGGAAACAGAGGTAGCTTGGACTTTTGCTACACAAACGTACTTTTTTTTTTCTGAGTTCTGCAATTACCATGAATTAAAGGGAGCTCGCATTTTAATGTTTCACTATAATCTTCAGAGAGAAAGACCCTAAGATTTTGTATCCAGTTTCAGTCCTGTTGGAATGCCAATCTGTCTGATCTTTCTATATGTCCTGTACCTACTATGGCTGAAGGAGGTGTAGCAACAACCTAGAGCCTGTACTGAAAAATTGAGGGATGAGGTAGAAAGAGTTCATCACACAGTGTAGGGGGAGCAAAGAGGTAATTAGGTAAAACCGGAAGCCCTCACCAGATGAGAGGAAAGGGAGATGAAGAGGTAAATGTACAACTTGAGAAAAGGAGGGGGTAGTTCCAGATGGCCTGACTCCACTGCCAGGGTAATGAAAGCTGAGTGGTCCCCTTGCAGAGAAGGCTGTCTCAGTCGAGGTGTTGCACCATGTGTCATCTCCAGGCCCTCGGTCATGGCTCTGCAGCATAGCAGGCCTCAAAAGTGGCTGTTCCTCTCCCAAGGGACTGGACCATGAAATCACTCTCATAGACAATGTCCTGCCTTCTTTGGCCTGGGGAGAGAAAACTGACATGGCAGTTAGGGCAGAAACAGCCCTGGCAAAAACCCTTTCCTCTGTGTGTGGGGAAAAAGAATGGTGCCATGAGGGGTGATAGGATGGAACTACTCTGAAGGAGAGAGTTGCTGTCTGGGCCTGCAGGGCAATGGCTGCAAATGCAGCCGTGGAAGCAGGATGCTGTCAAGGCTGGAGGCAGGTGGCAGATGATCAGGAGACAAAACGAGTGTAAACCCACAGGTTCAAACTGTGTTCAGTCTCTACTCAGTTCACCAGAACATCCAGTCTGGTTAGTAAAGCAGATTTGGACATAATGGGCAGCTGGGAGAATTAAATGTTTCAGCTGAACTATTTCCTAAAAAATGGTCTTAATGTAAATTACAGGCTGAAAGGAGAGAAAATGCATTGAGCAAGCCAGGCAGAGGCAAACTCTTATACAGCCTGGGAAAGAGATGAGAACAACTGGGGCACTAATTCTTCTGTCTGCTCCTTTAAGATGCTTTTATTCGTCTGATTATTGCTGATGGCTTTGGTTCTGGGACCTAAATGTATCTGGCCATTGCATGCAAAAGAAAAAGAAAATAAAAAATAATGCTTAAAAGAGGTAGCACTGCTCTGCTAGTGATGTGTCCCCAAACAGATTTTCCTTTCCCCCTGAACTGCCCTGTCATTTTTGGTGCCCTTGGTGTTGCCCCATCTCTTCTGTATGGTCATCTCTGAAGACAGAAACTTGCATTTAGGCTGAACTTGATGATCTTAAAGGTCTTTTCCAGACTTGGTAATTCTGTGATTCTGTGTGATTTAAAGGCAGCTTCTGGTTGCTGCTGCTGTCAGGATTTTTCTTTGATAGCCACCCAATTCACTGGAGGGCATCACTGCTGCTCAGTGGGACTTTGTCACCTGTGATCCTTCCTCACAGTTCCTGCAGTGGGGATATGCTGTCGATGCTGCATAGACTTGTTCCTTATGGAATGAAACAGCAGTGAAAAGTCTGATGCAAATGCCATTTCCCAGCCCACAAGTATTGCCCAAAACTTCTTGTGAGAGACAGAACTGCAGAACCATGAGATCTTTCAATAGGCCTATTAAATCATGAAGACAGAGTAGTATTCTGATTCCTGGTTGGATAGAAAATATTTATCTACAACTTTTGTACTTCCTCAGGTTGTAGAAAATCTTGCTAAGTCCTAGGCAATTATTGACATAGTGGGCTCCCTGAGACATGCTGGAACATCAGACAGAAAGATTAATTCCAGGTCTCCAGAGGCATTATTTTCACTCACACATGGGATTCTCTTATCAGGAGCACTGATCCCATACAAGACACCAGAAGCATTACTATTAGTGGGGCTGTAACTCTGGAGCTTTCAAGGAGGAAGAAATCATTTGTCAGGGCACTAACAGGCTTTAATGGCTATGATCAGCCTCAGATGGGGTCTTCTACCACACCCACTGCTCATTCCAGGCATAGGAGCCTCATTCCAGCTCATCAGAGAGCCATTGGTTCCTGCCCTAGCTCCTGCTGTGTTACAGTCATGTCTGTGTCTGGTTGGAGTCCCCACTGATCCATGTGCTGTTGTAGACTTTACTTCTTGTTGCAGACTTGTTTCCCGAGTCTGTGTACACACTGACTGCTCATTTTTGTCTCTTTTATTTTAGCTACTTTTATGAAGTGAAATATCTTGCCATTTTCATGCCTGCTTTGATACCTGGGCTCTTGTGCCTCTTGGATATTGAGCACTAGACTAGGCAAAGTTTTCACCTTTGGGCAAAACCTTATTGCTCCAGGTTCACAAAAAGGTAAGATTTGGGTAACCTTTGGTGAATTGCCGAGTTCAGAACAAAGGTGGTGGTACTATGTTTTGGTATTGACCTTCCAAACAAGAAAGACTGAGTGGATCTGGACTAACTTTTGAAGCTGTGAAGTGCAGGGAGTAGCAGCATGTGTTTTTGTAGGAGGCCTATTCAGCTAGAATACTAGCCAAGCTGAGAACAATTAGCCTTGCTTTGCAGAGAAAAGGATGCTTTGTGGTAAGAGGAACAGCTCATGGTGAAAGATTGTAGATACCCTTGGCTCACAGAACAATTCAGACTGATGAAGTAAACTGAGAGACAGACATACATTTAAGAATTGTTTCCTTTATGCTTGCCTGTACTTTTCTAATGTTAGCAAAGGATATTTGACTGTCAGCTTAAGTAGTGTCTGCATAGCTTTCACTTGTTTGTTAATAACTGCATTATGAACCTGAAGTGCCTGAATGCAGATGTGTCAATGTAAGGTGGTCTCATAATTTCATAGTTGAATAATAGGATCTGTATCCTGTAAATCTAAGCAAAATATTGGTATAATTTTTTGTTCAAATTCAGGGCGTTTTAGATTCAAACACTTGAAATGGCTCAAAATACTGTGGTACAAAAGCAGAAACAGCTTGTCTCATGGAGAGGGCAAGAGTAACATTCAGAAGATGCTTTTTTACTATGTTTACAGAAGGGGTTGTATGAATCCGTTTTAGTGAGCTCAGTGACCCAGATATCTCTTCTGGTCTTGCATTTACTTCTCTTGACCTCAGATGCATGTGGGGTGCACAGAAATTTCAACCCATCATTCAAGATCCAAGCAGTATTACTGGTTTGTTAAGGTGATTAGTGTGCATTTTTGTCTCAAACAGCTTTCATCAAGCGCCTCTCTGAGCTCTATAAGCTTTAATGCTTATTATCTGATCGTACCTTAGCTCTGGCAGAAGTTAGTGACTGTATCAAAGAGATGAGGAAACTGTGCTAAAGAGAAAGGAAGTGACTGACCTACTTAGAGCTGTAGAGGAGGAGTAGGAAAGGAGAGGGAAACCCTGTAATTCAGGACTCTGGTCTCCTTCATTTCACTCATATCCAACACTTCCCTCAGCACTTAGCTTCTAGACTCTGCATCTTAGCTGTTCTGATCCTAACTTCCCTTTTCCCCAGGGGCTGTACTAAGGATAGAGCACTTTCCCTGGCTGCCGTTTTGTGGTGAGGAACAAATCGGCATCAGTCGGCTGACTCCTGGTGCTCATGGGTATGCTAGCAGGGAAACCTGGCATGCTGCAAGAAGCACTTTCTGTAGCCTGTTAAGACTGGGGTGAGAAAGGTGGAAAAAAAGCCTAGAGGGCATAAGGATCTAGGGAAGAAAGCCCTCACAAGTGCTAGTTAGCTCTGATGTAGCCCTGCTTGTATTGGATGATCCTTTCTACTTGTTTTCCCAGTAGCTCCTTCTCACCATATACAAGGCTGGGCATGTTTCAGAAATTCTTACTGTAGTTTCCATGTGCCTCCAAGGCTGAAATAAGGTTTTCATTTATTGCAGTATAATGATGAAAAATCTTATCAGAGAAAAATTATATTTATTTAAAGTGGCTTGATCAGTCAGAGGCCAAATTCTTGAGCACTACCACTCCTAGTCAATCTTGTATTGAGACCTATAGGTTTGGTTTTTACTATATCCACCTTAAGAAACAAGACCAGTCTTAATGAAAAGCTATCAAGGGGATCCACACAGTCCCTAGGTAGTTTATTCCAGTAGTTAATCATCCTTATTATTAAAAATGTATTCTAATTCTGGTATGCCTGGCTGCAGCTTCTAGGCATTGGGTCTCATTATGTGGTTTTCCACAATATGCTCAAGAACTTGCAGTACTTTATATTTTCTGCCCAGGAAGCCAAATCTTCTTTTCTGTGACTGAGTTCTGTAAGCATTGTTCTGAAAGAGGTTGTCTCTAACTTTCAGTTTTGTGGTTGTTTTCTATACCTTCTATAGTGTCACCTGAACTATGAGCACTAGTCTAGAATTGGACTTGGCAGCATCAAAGCTAAAACGACCATTTCCCACATGCTACCCTAAAGATCTAGGACTGCCTTATGCCTAAGTCTTGTTCTGAGATGCTTTATGGTTGTGCTCTACATCTTTGTTGCTTTTGTTGCTGAATATAAGGTCCATACTTGCTTTCTTTAATGAAGAGAAAATAAAACATTTAGTTTATGCCCATGAAATTGTCACAATTAATTCTGTGTTCCAAACAAGACAAGTATCTTACGAGGGAAAAGTAGCATGTTGTGTAAAGACTATGGTTATGTGAGAATTAAAAGCAAATGGGGAGTAGGGAATTGATGCAGCAATACAGTGGAACCAGCATTACTGGAACAAAAAAGGACTTTGCAGATCTGTTCAGGAATCTCTTTCATTAAGTAACATAGCAGCTGGTGGTTGTAACTTTCTGTGGACTGACATGGAGAAGACTCCACCCCATCTCACGTATATCTCTGTTTTAAGAAGAGTGAACTATTATTTCTGAAAGTGTACGTTCAGTATTCTAGAGAATTATGTCCTTTATTCCTCTATTGTACTCAAGAGTTCATAGAAAATTTAGCATGTTGCTAAGTCAAACCAGTAAGATACTGTGACAAATCCTGAGGAATTCAAAGTGTATTACTGTGCTATATACTGATACACTCCAAGCTAGCCTCAGTGTAAAGGAAAGTATGTATTTTAGCATACACTAACAATAAATATATAAATGCTCCAGTATCTGGGTGGATGACACGCACTTTGTATTGATTTCTGCTAAGCTCTCCATTTTTGGGGCCATTTCCACTATTCTAAGTAGCTTTAAAGATGACAAATATGTTGGTGCTTACTATGATTCCATTTCAATTTTGCTTCTACCAAAATGATTATTTTTACAGTAACCAGGAGCTAACAAGCACTGCTGCTTCAACAGCATGAAAAATGACATGGTCCAAAATATCTGCTGGAAATACTTGTAGATTTGATGGAAGTAGGAGGTATCATTCTTCACAGGAAGAGGTTGGCATAATTATTCTTAGGGTGTAAAAATGTAGAGCTCAGTAATCCTTCTTTCTTAGATCTTGCACACAGATTACACCAATACTAGGACATCAGAGTGGCAATGAACATTCCCAGGCACTCGGATACCATCACCTATGCTACGGAGTTGTTCTAGTGTTCCCTGACACAACCTCAGCGCTGTGAAACAGCCCTTGCACAGTATTTTGGAGGTTTAAAGAATATTCTATCCTGGCAGAAGGCTGTGGCATGCCAGTTAACCTCAGCACCCTTGAACATTCCTAGGCATATTTAATGTGCCAGTATAAATGCAGCCTGAGAGACTCAGAAACTAATGCTCTGAGCCTCCTGAGTAAGAGAATGGGTCTTCTGTCATGTGGTAATGAGGCACTTTGCCTTTCTCAAGACTCTCATATTCTCAAGTTTTTACTTTGGATTCAATAATGATTTAATTTCTTTTTTCACTATTTCATAAAGCAGATGATAAACTAATACTGTAAAATCTTTTCTACCAAAAATCATAAACATTTAATGCAATATTACCCTGTGCAAGAAGAGTGTTTTTTTATAAAGCAAAAACTTCAGAGTTTATTTTATTTTCTGTCCAAGTTCTTCACGGAGTGAGTCAGTCTTTCATAGGTTATCACTGATACATTAGCTTTGCTGAAATGGCACACTTTTGTCCAGAACTGAACAAGGGTATCAAGATGTTTCAGCATGGAATCTAGCAATTTTGTATAACACCAGTATTACTAATACATTTCGTTATTATCTTTGGACAATCGTTTTATTAGAAGGAAGATGCTTATTTTCTTTCTTTCATCCTCTGAAAGACTAATTATCTTGATATAAACCTTTAGATTTGCTGGAGGTATTCACAGAAAACTGTTTGGCAGAAAAAATGCATTCCAACGAGTCTGTGCAAAAAGGAGAGCTCCACAAAGTCTGTTCAGAATTATTACTTCTTATCGGAAGGTTTTCAGGAAAAAATATCCTCATTTCCCTCCAGTTCTCAGTCAACTTATTCCTCATTGATTTGCATCAAACTAGTAAGGAGATCCAGTCTTTGGCAGCCAAAGAGGGCTTTCGCAAGCTTTCCAACTGTAGCACCTTTGGAGCCTTCCTTCATTACCCACTTCAGCAGCATTTGGTAAACTTTTTCTTTTAGTCCATCTCGTTCATAGTCATGATCAATTTCATCAATGTCGGGATCACAGAAGCCCAATTTACGAGCACAGTGCTTCCATTGTTTAGCCAACTTTTCTCTCACTAGATTCAGATGTTTCTCAGTCAGGACAGTAGTATTGTCTGCAAAAAGAAAAAGAATGTAAGAAAATGGCATTGTTTAGTGTTTCTTCTGCTTCCTCACCTGACCTGCTCCAACTATTTATTGGTAATATCTGGAGACAGAATTACAGTGATACAATCAGAAGTGGGTTTCATGGAGGCAGCATTACTCGATGATGCCAGAAAAGAAACTCCCAGTTAGAATGTGTATATTTGAAGGTCAGTTGCTGGACTTGTTTTTCAATCTGAGGCTATTATAGTTTGTCACTTAAAGCTGCAAAATTGAAAAGCTCCTTCCTGGAGTTCCTGCGTAGCTGATTGATGTCTACACTATATGTTTTACGTTCTGGGACACTTTATTTGTTTACTTAGGAATACACTGGGATAGTTTAATTCAGTATTGACCAATGTAAATAAATTAAATTTAAAAATCTTCCAATTTCTATCCCAATGAAGTGGTTGTGGCCCCAAGCCTGGCAGTATTCAAGAAGTGTATAGACAATGCTCTTAGATATATGGCTTAACTTTCAGCTTTCCTTGTGTGGTGTCAGGCACTGGACTTGATGATCTTCATGATTCCCTTCCAACTGAGAATATTCTATAATTTAAATTAAAAGTCAGTTAAGGAGCACAAACCACTTCTACCAATTTCAGTGTTGTTATTGCTCTTGTTCTTGATGCATATTCATCTATACTTGCATCTGGTGTCTCATAAGGACGTATGAGGTACATGGTATTACAGAACAGTATTAGCACAAACCCCTTTTGTTTAATACACTCTTATGTAGTAGAAAAGGATCCAAACCGGCATTTCTCAAGTATCAGAGGCAGAAAGTGGTACCAGATTAATATATGGGCAGAATACATAAAGACTATATAGAGATATTTCTCTTACCAAATATACCTGTTCCTTCATAATAATTGTAAGTTGCTTCTACACTAACAGGAGAAGTGCTGATGTGTTGATTGGGGTCTTCAATCTTCATGTGATTGTAGGATCCAATTTGAATTCCAGAACTGTTACTTATGTTGTACTTGATTGAATCTTCTGTATAAGAGGATTAAAAAAAATGTATAAAGAACTGCATATGGTTCAAAATGTCAAGAAGTAAGATAAGGAGGAAGAAGGTTCTGCTCATCAGGTAACCAATTCAATGGCTTTATTGCATTCAATATAGAAATGGCCATTTACTGGCAACTGTGAGCAGTGTGACATAAATGTACTATAGTAACAGCCCATCCTGTTCTATGACAAAGTGCCATAACCAAGCCTTACCTGCTGATAGTTACTAGACTGTAAATGTTTCTCATGCTTTAGGGATGTGTAGCAGCAGCTTCACTTTTTATTGACTAACGGCTTCAGGAGGTCTTTACTTGAAAGTGCTTTTCATTTAAATATTAAAGCCTTACTTCTGCTTCTCAGCTTTACTTTTCATACAGGTATGTCCAGGTTTACAGTTACGATTTCAAAGTTCTGTTAGACTACAGAAAGTAACTTCTAGTTGTTCATAAGGTTTTTATACTCCATGTTAGGCTCTGCTGTCTTGATGTAATCTCTCTGTTTCGTAATGTATTTTTCATCCCAGCTTTCTAGGAATATATTCTTCAGTTCTATCTATTTTCACAGTGAATCACAGTGCACTGCTTGCTCAGTATTTGTTTCAACAACATTTACCTTTATTTTCTTATTTGTTATTTTTTTCCAGTGTTCTGTGCTTTTGGTTTTAAGGCAAAACTAGAATGTTTGCTGAGATATCTCACAAAAAAACCCCTATTCCTTTATTTTAAGGCCAGAATTCTCAGCAATAAAAGTCAGCATGTATATGCATTGATTGCACAGCTAAATGGTGTGCACCTCTTGGAGTCTGCATCTGTGCTTTACTTCATGTGATATAAAACACATAATTTGGTATCTTTTGCTTACAATTGTCTGATTTCCACACACAGCATGAAACTAAGTGACTAGTTGTGTTAGGTGATATCAGTTTTCTATTCTCTTGACACTGTTTTCTGAACTGTGTTTGGATAATCATCCATTAAACATTCTAACTCTGATTTAAATGGTGGTGAATATCACAACCTGGGTCTAAAACTGCAGTATAGATACTTAAGAAATAGACCAAGCTCTGTATTTAATCACAAAAAATGATGGTTATATACACAAGCATCCTTGTTGCACATTTAATTGCAATGTGATGCATGGAAATCTAGTCACACATGAAAATCTGACTAAATACATTTAATATTTGTTAATCTGAAATTGCTAGTCAAAATATTTTTACATATGCATATTAGTTTCTAGAAGATGCACAAAAGGAATGCATTCTATCATGTCTCAAAATGTCCTGATTCTTGCATCTTTTCCTTTTTCTGAGATGAAAGACCCAGGAAATATGTTCACGTTTTTAGCTAAAAAAAGAAAAAAAGAAATTTCACGTATTTGCTGTTTTCTTTTCTAGTAACAAAATGAATCTAGCACAAAATATGAAAAATGTACAAATGCTTTGTCAATATTAACAGTAAATTTCCTGTCCTAAGCCTCTATATTCTGCTTGCTTGTCATGCTTGGGTTGTCAGCTAAAAAATCTAAGGCGTGTGTAGTAAAAAATACAGAAACCTGCTGTTTCAAGTTTTCCTTGTAAGTGTAAACCATTTATGAACTGGACAAGCCTTGAAAGGGTTAATTAAAAAGTTCCAGTCACCACAGCAATACAACTTGAAAGGAGCAAATATGAACAGCTCCTGAAGGACAGGATGGAATTTCAGGGGTTTAAGACAGCTGTACTGTAGGGACCTGTGCCTCATGGAAGGCTGATCAGCACGAGGCCTGCGGCTAAAGATTTGTATTAAGAATCCAGAGAAAGAAAGGACAGGTGCCCCAAACACATGTGGCTCAGGAGTTGGGTCGAGTCACAGCAACCTGATGTCTAATCTAGGAAAGTGATCAATTTAGGTCTGCAGGGGAATCTTACAATGCCTTCATGTTTGTAAAAGCTCTTTTATGTAAAAGATTGTTTTCCTTGATCCATCAAATACACATCTACGGAGTGCGCAGGTCCTGTTTGAGAGAGGAATTAGTTTTACATTCTGATACTGATAACTTTCAGCTATAGTTACAGGTATTAAGCAATAACAATTAAAGTTTTTTGCTTTACTGATCAGGATGCAGTGCATAGCCTGTTGGCTACCAGGACAGATGAAGGCTACATCACTTACCTGTGCTTACTCTGAGTGCAGAAGGACAATGTGCATAAGTTGACCTTGTGAAAGGAGTGGAATCCTTGTTACCTAAACAAAGAGGGAAAACAAAAACATGTCAAAAGCATTATGTAAACAAAAATGAGTGCCATATTTGCAATAGTATGAGTACACAGTTCATGCTCTTAAATACAAAGAGATAAGAAGCTGTTTAATAAACAGCATTGTATCTTTTTCAATAATTCCAGTTAAAGCAAGGACCTTATGGTTTTACTCGGTGACTTTGCCTTAACCATCCTTGCATCCCAGAGAGGGCAATGGGCTTCCATGCAGCTGTATGAATACCTGGCTAGTAGATGGCAGTGTGGGATCACACTGCACCACAGTTATTGACTGAGCTGCCTCGGATCTGGTATTGATATTGGAAAATTCCAAACTCCCAAGTCTGCTTCTACTGCTTCCTG
>NW_009953786.1:4970569-4978420 GCF_000747805.2 Chaetura pelagica | reverse complement strand
TGTGGTTTGTTATTAGCAAGTTGCTTGTGACTGGCTCTAGCAAAGACATGGGACAACAAGGCATCTTCTGCTGGCATCTGTAACATCTGACAGAGATGTAACTTCCTGCCCAAGGCAGTAATCGATTTGGTTGCCCACAGGTGAGCTCTGCAATTCATGACGGGGCAGTAAGAGTGACTGAGAAGTCAATGGAAAAGCTGAAATGGAGCTCTTCTGCATCTCAGTCTGGTATCTGCCACATTATTGCACACAGCCTCCTTATACTGACTGTTCAGGGTTTTTTCTTTCAAACAGAAGATTTTACTTTATTAGTCATGTTGACAGTTTTAATATTTGCCTTCTGACATGACAGCTCTCAGATTCATTCCAGTAAATAAACTCACATAAACAACTCATCACAGCCTCTGCATAAATAATTTAACAGAATAACACATTTGTAGTGCTGTGCCTGAAAACAGCTAAGCATCCATGATTTTCTTGTGAGACAATCTGGAAAAGAATGCAACAATACTTAGAAGCAGTAGGCTAACATATATCATGCTAACTTTAGTTATCAAAAGTTACATTTTATAGACATCTAGTTACCATTCATTTATACTTCTTGCCAACGCTCAGTGCTCTCTTCTTTCTTTGTCTCCATATTTCTATTCTGCAGCTCACTAGCAAATGCTGGCAGAACCTGCCCATCAGCACCAGGCAGGGTGCTCTGGAGAAATCCATTATGAGCCTTAGCTCTACGTTGGCTTCCTGAGCTCAGGAGCCTCTTATCTTGCTGCAAATCAAGATAAAAATACCCGTCTACTTTCTGAAGTGCCGCACATGTTTCTGCACAACCAGAACCTGTGGTATGACTGTTACATTTCTGAGATTCAAAAAGTTTTCCCTTGCTTTCCTAGAATAATTGATAGCAGCTCTTGGTTTTGGCAGCTGCAGTAGCAGTATCTGCTGTCTGCTATCACTTGTTTGGTAGCTGAAGAGTTAGGCTTTGGGTCTGATGATCCTCTATTATATTGATGCTTTAAAATGGTCCACTTGAAGTTAAGAGCCCAAAAATAGTGAAAGCAGCATAATAAAGTCAAAGCTAGAGTGTTTTAGTGACCTGAATTATCTTCAACTCGAAAAAGAGAACTTCATGAAATAAATTCACCTTTGCTGCATCACAGATGCTAGCAATATGCGGGTTGTTGTTACATCAACTACAAAACACTCCTGGCCACTTCATTTTTAGAGAACAAGTGTCTCTCCCAGGAATATACATGTTAGGGTAGGAGGAATCTCACCTGTATCTGTGTCTGTGCTCTTTGGATACCAGTTTACATTGGTCTGTGACAGTAGGTTTGGGCCAGATTCAGGTACAGGAGGTTTACTTGGGTTAAAGGTACTGGCTGAACTTGATCCATAGAGACCTTCGGTGTTTCCTGCTAGAAGACTGTTAGGGTCTGTCCCGTAAAAATTATCAGCATTCCTGTGTTTTGTAGTTGTTGCACCTGGCTGTGGCCACAAATACAGATTAGTGTTAAAACCTGTTTTTTCATCTCTTGGATACAGGGGAGTAGAGGATGACTTTGCAAATGGATCATAGGAAACTCTTCGCTTCTTTTCTTCCTCTCTCATTTCAGGAGTGTATATTCCAGGTGAAGCTGCTTTATCCATCCAACGCCCAAACATATGGTAGTTGTGTTCTTGCTGAAGTTTTCTTTCCAGATTATCAGGAGATATAAATGAGGTCTCGCAGCTCTCCACAGGCTGGTTTTCAGGAGAGGCAGCAAACAGGCCTTCGTTAATCTGATTGGTCACGGGACCTTGGGAGCTGTGTAGAGAATTAGGTGGATCTGAAAGGAAGGAAAAGTAAAGATTTGAGATACATTCAAATGCAAGTATATAACTCATTATGATCACACTAGAATCTATTTATCTATCTTTAATATTATGGTAATATAGAAAAAGTCAAAATATTACTTCCACCATAAGATGTTTTATTTTATAGAATGCCTTTACTGAGAAGAAGTAGATTTTTATCTAGGAAGTACAGGCTTGGTTAAGCTTTCAGTGTCAAAATCTCATAAGCAAGTGGTGTCAGAATTCATTGCATATTGTTGCTTATACTGACATCAGGTTCTCAACTACTGAAATAAACAGTTCCTGAAGGCATTTGTAGGGTCTGATTTAGTGTGTCTTCACTGGTATGAGCTGGAATTTAATCAGTGTAAAAGGATGTGTAACAGAATGCAAAATAACACCACTGGAATAGGTGTTGCTTCATGCAGCACAAATAATTTGTCATTAAACTAATGTTTCCAAATGATAATGTAAAATATCCTGTCCAGGTATTTTATGATGAATCCTTTTTGTCTAGTCGATTCTTCATACTCCCAAAGAATATATTTTTTAAAGTAATGCCTACCAGATACAATAATCTGTGTCATTTACATTTCAAACTAATTCTCACTATCAAAGGAAGCTCTGCTTCAGTCCTGAACTAGATTGTGTTCTGGATCATGTTGCAGCATTACAAGACTGAACAAGAATGTAAAACTCTGCTTGTTACTACTTGTTCTTGTGTTTTTAAGGGTAGGAGTACAGCTGCATTCCTAAAGAGTTCTGAAAGCTTCACATTTGTACAAAACATTTGTACATTGCCTAAAGCAAGGGACTCTACAGATAGCTGTAAAATTGGAATAAAGTATATGTGTGTGCTTCTATTTAGCTCAGACAATGCCAGAAAACGGTTGTTTTTCTCCCCCCCCCTCCCCCCATGTTAATCCAGTCCACATTAGACAGGACCAAAGCTAGTTTCTTCTGGTGGCTGTATATTAGTACACCTTCAGTCTGACTTACACTGCTTTTTTTACTGTTGCTCGACAGGGAGTGGGAGGAATAAGCTAATACGGAAACCACCTCTTCAAGAGTGACAGCTATTAACAATTCAGTATTAGCATAAACTATATAGTATCCATTTTCCAGGGCAAGCTTGAGATGTATTAACAGATCCTGTGGGATATTTTTCACTGCCACTATCTGAGTGATGCCCATTTACTGGAGGAAAAAAAAATTACTTTGACAGGCTGTCAAGACAGTAACATTCTGCAGTGTAGTTTCACAATAAAGCCTTTGTATTTAAAACACAAGAGCATCTGTAATCTGCTGCAGTCATACATTATTATTTCTGCTAGGGAAATGTAATTATACTCATTTAATAACACAGCAGTGGGGCTGCCTTACTAAGGCCATAATTTCTACTGAAAAATAGTTACGGCAAACCTAGTTTTGGGGAAGATCTATAAGCTGCATATTACAGTTTAATATTACACATTTAATGCCTTTCAAATAGTGTGTGCAAACAACACAATTTTATTTCTGCTTAATTAGATACTGTTGCTTGTTGACCACTGTTGCCAAAACAATCCTATATCCTTTGTCATTACAATACTTTTGTAAAAGAATTTCAGATACACTAAGATAAAAGTGTAACTGTATCATCATATATTAGTGAGACAGCTCTGTAAAACCATGAAACATACAGCTCATCCAAGACTTGACAGAAAATATGAGAAAAAGGTCAGAAAATTAATCTATTATTGCTCGTCAGATTCCACAGAGGCCAAGATCATAACCAAAGGAAGACACTGTAATCACACACCCTGGGTGTGTTCAGAGCATTCATAAGAAAGACTTGATTGGGAAGAGATTAAAGCCTACAGACCAAGCAGTTGACATAACTAAAAGGGTGGGAAGAAAGATCAAGTATGAAAAGTAATTATCGAAGTGGCCATTGAAAACTCTAATGTTAAACAAAATTTTCGGAGTGGAGAGGAAAGCAGAGAGTGTAAAATGAAGTGGGTTCAAACTGCAGATTGCAGAAAATTCAAAACAGTAAGCATGACTTTTGGGGAGCCTGGGTGAAAATTTAATCTTTGCAGTGATTACAATTCTCTCTGAAGCACTGAATAATTGAGTCTCTTCATAATAAACCCTTAATGGTAAGATTACTTGCTTTGTATATGTACACAACTTCACCTTTGGCAGAATACACAGAATAATGATGTGCTAGTAAGTGACTTACCTACTTGACCATTACTGGTATCTCCTGCTACAGCATCTATTTGAAGGGATTGCATCCTATTCAACAGTTCATTTGACTCAGGCCACATTTTCTGTATGTAAGAACAAATGATCAAGTTACAGGCAAATGCTTAACCAAAGTGAGTACTCACAGAATAGGAAACAGCCCAGCTTCACAGTGACCTGGATGAACAGATTCCATCAATCTGTGGGAAGAGATCCCATACACTTCTAGAGACTTTCACAGATCAAAAATCAACTACTATCTCTTTCAAAAAAAATCTGCTTCCTTCTGGAAGCAAAAGATGACATTCTAAAGTGCATTACAACCTTAGGTCCTTAGATTTTACTTGAGTAACTGAACTGCCTGAGCAGAGGAGTTGGAGGAGATGACCTTCCAAAGGTCCCTTTCAACCTCATCCAGCCTCTGATTCTGTGGGCTTTTTAGTTAGAAGGCTGTGGACTCTGCTTCCACGATTGCTATGGGGCAGAGGAGGGGAGTGTGTGTGGAAAGGCTATGCCCAAATCCTCTAACTCAGGTTGCTACTGAAGCTGTAATAGTAGTTCACCATGCTGACTTCCCTTAGATGCCATATTCATATTCCGTGCCTGATCTGAATGGATGCTTTCCTTTCTGAGAAAGTAACAGACTCATGGCCCATTTTCTAAATAGTCCTTTGGGCCCTGTCATTTTGAGGAGAGGCTGAGAGAGCTGGGACTGTTCAGCCTGGTGACGAGGAGGCTCAGGGGAGACCTCATTGCTCCCTACAACTATCTGAAAGGAGGCTGTAGTGCTGCAGGTGTTGGCCTCTTCTCCCTGATCAGTGACAGCACAAGAGGAAATGGGGTCATGTTCTGCCAGGGGAGGTTCAGATTGGATATTAGGAAAAATTTATTCACTGAAAGAGTGGTGAGGCATTGGAACAGGGAGGTGGTGAAGGTGCTGTCCCTGAAGGGGTTCAAAAAACAGATGGACAAGGTGTTTCAGGAGATGGTTTAGTGGTTAGGGGTTGTAGGGTGCACGGTTGGACTCGATGATCTTGAAGGTCTTTTCCAACCTTAATGACACTGATTCTATGATCCGAGAGGCATATATGCAGAGAGCTAATGTAGATAGTATAACTGGCCATGATCCTGATTTGGGGCTGCTATCATTAACTAGATATATATATATACTGCACAGTGTGAGCTAGTTTGGTCAAATCAGTCCAGGAAATTTGTTGCATCAGTTTCAAAACTCCATTGGTTTTTTCAACAGTCACTGGTGTTTCATAAACATCACATGTTCTCTAAACTTTCATTTCCACAATTGTAGACTTGCCGACAGAAGTAAGAACTTTAAACAAAACTGTAAATGAAAAGTTTTGCAAAGGAAGTTCTTTTTCTTAGTTAAAATAACTGGGTATGTACTCTTCTGAGCTTTACTTGACTGCAAAGATTAAGCTCCCAATAGCAGGAGTTCTCACCAGTAGCTGTCAGTAATACTGAAGTAAGCGCATACATAAAATCTGTGATAAAAAGGTTCCATAATCAGCTCAATTGTTCAAGAAATTCTCATTCTCTTTTTTTCAGTCAGGAAAGAATTATTTTTATAATTTATAAACCTACAGCCAGAAAAGTAAGAGAAAACAGCTTGGGCATTCAGGAAAAAATACCTGATTTCAAATTTTCCCTGTTGTAATTACTGCAGTATTGCTTCATGGCCTCAAGCAGGCTGGGATTCATTAGACATTGCAGGACAAAAATTATCAAGAATTAACAAAGTTTTTTTATACTTACTCTAAATCAAATTTTGCCACTTTTGAATCTCTGGGAATAACATTTTATTTCATGAGTGAGACTTAACTGATATATCATGAGCTCTTTGTAAAGTATTGTCGTAGAACAAGAGTGTTACTCAGGTAGAAATAGACCTTGGGGGACCTCAGTTTCACCTCCTGCTCAAAATAGGGTCACCTATGGGATCAGAGTTGGTAGCTGAGAGCATTGTGGAGCTGAATGTTGAAAACCTCAAATGATGGTGACTGGACAACCTCCTTAGGTAACTTGCTTCACTGCTTGGCTGCCCTCATGGGGAAAAGTTTTTTTTCTCTTGCACTCAATTTGAATCCCTCTTGTTTCAGTTTATGTCTGCTGTCTTTTGTCTTCCTACTATGCACTGCTGTGACAAGCTTGGCTGTTTTCTCAATAAACTCCTCACAGGTAGGGGCAAGCTGCTATTTATGTCTCCCCAAAGCCACTACATGTCTTGGTTGAAACAGTCCCAGTCCCTCAGATCCATCTTATGTGGCAGGACTAACAAGTGCTGAGCAGATCTGCTGCCCCTGACACTGTTGGTACAGCCTGGGATACTGCTGGCGTTCTTGGTGGCCAGGCAGGCTGTGACTGGTGCCCAAGTCACTGCTCAACACCACTGAGGTCCTTCTCAGCAGTGCTACTCCCAGCCAAGCAGGCCCCAGCCAGCACTGAAGTCAAGGGTTATTCCAGGTGCAGCACACTGCATTTGTCCTTTTGATCTTCACAAGGTTTCTGTCACCCCATTCCTCTAGCTAGCAGACTTGTCCTTGTGACTGTATTGACTGGTCCTCCTAGTTTGGTGTCACCTGCACATCTTATAAGAGTAGGCTCCATCATCTCCCTGAGGTTACTGATAAAGGAGTAAACCAGGGAAGGTCCCAGTATGGTAGATCCCTGCACAACTGCAGTTGTTACTGGCCTTCCAGGTGAAGTAGGACTTATTAACTGCTATCCTCTGAGATTCACCATCTAACTTCTTTCTGTCTGCCCCTCCAGACAGTAACATCCAAACTTGGATACAAGAATATTTTGGGAGACAGTGTTGCAATAAATGACAGGCACTGCTCTCCCTTCATTCAAAAAAACATTTTATCACAGAAGGAAATTGGGTCAGTCACAGTGTGGCAGAATCTGGTCATAATTGGGGTTGGGGAGAGGGATGTGGGGAACTGCTACTTTAAATGCTTAGAAAGTTACTTACTTTTAACTTTTTCAGATCATCTTCAATATTTTTTCCTAGATTTTGATAGTAAAATGGCTTGTATCTTTGACTAATTTCTGCAAGAAAGAAAAGAACTAAGTGAAAGTGGTATTCAATGGAAGAAAATAAATTCTTTATACCGTGAACAATTTTGATGGCTAAGGACAGAATAAAGAATTTATGCAGTCAGAAACCAGAAAATTATACATACATTTGGAATCTGTTCACATGGTTCAGTTACCCTGAATATAATTACAAGAACAGGATGGTTTGTTGTTTTTTTAAAATTCTTTGCTGTTGTTTCTGTATTGCTTTTTAGAGGGAAAGCTCTCTTTCTATGATCTGTGGCTGACAGCACCTTGACTTGACTGGCCAAAAGACTGGTTGCCACATTTTAAGAAAGAATATGCATTGAATTGCATTTAGCTATTTAATAAGCAAATAGCTTGTCTCTGCTAAAGATGGAATTACTGAAATAATCTAGTAACAGGGTAAGTATCAGTATTTTGCATATGGGAAAATTAGAAGCTAAAACCTAATGCAAGCATAAACTCAATTACTGGCAGTAGATTTTGCAGGATTATGGGTAGTGGGGTTTTTTGGGTTGGTTTGTTTGTTTTGACACTGCATATTGAGGCAGTAAGAAGAGACACGAGAAGATAGAGAATTTTGTCTTATTTGCTGAATGCACTTAGTCTCCTTCCTAGGGTAGTTTCAATAGAGTACTTTCTCAGTCATATTCAAGAAATACTATGTCCCTTGATGTTAGCTTTCCTGTAAATCTCAGCAGG
>NW_009953786.1:4956317-4970405 GCF_000747805.2 Chaetura pelagica | reverse complement strand
CAGCAGGAAGATACTAAGCTGAAGGCAAATTATCAGTAGTTATGGAGTGTATTCCTCCAATCTGTAGGTATCGGACCAGATCCAAGTTTGTAGTCAGGGTACAGGGAGCAGGCTTTACTGGGCATGTGACTCGATATTTCTACTTTCAAAGGAAAAATTCATATTTTAAGATGAAAACACTCAAGTTTGTTTTGCTGCTTTACAAACTATTGACCAACATGTAACAAAAAGAATCCCAAAGTAATGCCTTACCTGCAAAGGTTGGCCGTTTCTCTGGATCTTGCTCCCAGCACTGTTTCATTAAGTCAATAATTTCCCCTGGACATTTATTAGTGATCTCCTTTATGTCTGGTCTGTTTCCACTAATGATGCCAAAGCAAATCTGGGCTTCATTTATACCATCTGAAAAATAAAATTTCCTATCACAGGTTTTGCTGCTTTTATATAGGTCAAAGAAACAGTGAAGCAGCTCCCTGTGTGTTTGTGGATGTGTAAAAGATGATCTCAAAGAAAGATGTCTGATTTACAGCTACAAATCTGTCACATTAGTGAATCTGAATTTACTGGCCTAACCTCCACTGAAGGTTAATGGACTTACTTTTATATGCAAGACATCCCCAGTGTACATAAGGGTAACAGATAGAGCTCTCTAGAACCTGAATCTCAGTTACGCTCTGCATTGGGTACGAACACAAAGACGGCCTCACAGGCAATGTTTAGCTATTTAGTTAGCAAAAAGTAATTTCACAATTAAAACCATGTTACTCTGGAGTTTAACAGTCTGCTCCTATTGCTCTACATGAGCACACTAAAGCATGTTGAGAACTTAGCATCACCCAGATAAGAAACAGTAACTGGCTGTGTGACCATTCCTGTTAAAAGAAAAACCACACATAACTAGCCTACCTTAGGAAATAGCATACATCAGAGTTTCCATCCTGGTCTGCCCAAGCTTTGTTTAACTACTGCCACTGAGTGCAGGTTTATGCCCACACCATCTGGATGTGAATAGATTGGGCCCATGCCTTCTTGTCCACACTTAGAAGTCAGGAATGATACAATTGATGCCTCTTACTGGCCATGAAGTGCTATTCTGAGGCCTAGGTGATTCAATTTACTAATCTTAATTTTAAAACTTCAAATGCTTAACATTTATAACTTAATTTTGTGATAGTGTCCTTCTGGGAGTAACTTACGTTCATACGGCTCTTTGCTAGCAAAAATTGCCCAGATCACTATGCCAAAGCTGTAAACATCTGACTTCTCCACAGGTTTTACATTAACAGAGCGTAAATGCTCTGGGGCCATATAGAAAAGAGTCCCAGCATTGTTCTGGCGAGTGTTCTTCAGCTGCTTTTGTCGGACAGTCTCTTCTTGGGTCAGCCGACTCCAGTTCTTAAAGGAGGCAACACCGAGATCTGCAATCTGAAAGATGTGATTTGTCAGAGCTAGAGCTGTGATGGAAAGAAGACAAACCAGTATCTCTTGCAGTGCTCCATTTTATAATCAATAGCTGGTAGTAACTTATCTAAAAACGAAACATTGCAAAAAATGCAACTACAAGAAAAGAAAATAAACTACATGCTGTTTTATGGGGTTATTTTTCCTAAATAAATTAACACTGTAATCTGGGAACCATTAAACTGAACCTTCATTAACTTAATGCCACTTAGAAGAATCACAAAATTTAAGGAAAGGGGGAAGAAGAGGGTCTAAAATGATGCGATGTTATATGGCAAAGAGACATGGAAAAGGATAGCACGGAATAAGTTAAAGTAGGGATACCTGGACACTATGTGCTTGACAAGGTGACGTTCCTGAAATCTTAGGGTGCAGTTTTACAACTTTGACTGCTGACAGTGAAGCCAGTAATCATAGAATGTCTTGGGTTGGAAGCGACCTCCAAAGGTCATGTAATCCAACCCCCCCACAATAAGCAGGGACATCTCACACTAGATCAGATTGCTCAGAGCCCCATCAGGCCTGACCTTGAATGTCTCCAGGGGTGGGGCCTCTACCACCTCTCTAGGCAACCTGTTCCAGTGATCCACCACCCTCATATTAAAGAACTTTTTCCTAATGCCCAAGCTAAATCTACCCTTCTCTAGCTTAAAATCCTTTCCTCCTTTCTCCACAGCCTCTTCTCGTGTGCTCCCTCTGCACCTCCTGTTCCAGCACTGACACTTACCTGACACTGGGAAGACTGAGTGCCAGAGAGACCATTGGCTTGCTGAATCAAGTGCTCCCCAACAGAAGGGTAGCACTGTCAATGAGACAAATTGTAATCTGCTTGTTTGGCTTCCTACGTCAGGGCTGGGTGGTCAGATTAGCATGAATGCTAATTCAAGGGAACAGGAGGTCAACAGAAGAGGAAGGAAATGGGACTGCTTCTGGCGCGTCACGGCCGCCGGCCCCGTAGGCTGTGACCTGTGGGGGACACGGGTCAGGGGACACCAAGGACCAACGTTCCCTGTCCAGAAGGTGCTTGGGAGAGGATGTTATCATAGAATCATGGAATGTCTTGGGCTGGGAGGGACCTCTGAAGGTCCTCTAGTCCAACCCCCCCACAATAAGCAGGGACATCTCACACTAGATCAGATTGCTCAGAGCCCCATCAGGCCTGACCTTGAATGTCTCCAGGGGTGGGGCCTCTACCACCTCTCTAGGCAACCTGTTCCAGTGATCCACCACCCTCATATTAAAGAACTTTTTCCTAATGCCCAAGCTAAATCTACCCTTCTCTAGCTTAAAATCCTTTCCTCCTTTCTCCACAGCCTCTTCTCGTGTGCTCCCTCTGCACCTCCTGTTCCAGCACTGACACTTACCTGACACTGGGAAGACTGAGTGCCAGAGAGACCATTGGCTTGCTGAATCAAGTGCTCCCCAACAGAAGGGTAGCACTGTCAATGAGACAAATTGTAATCTGCTTGTTTGGCTTCCTACGTCAGGGCTGGGTGGTCAGATTAGCATGAATGCTAATTCAAGGGAACAGGAGGTCAACAGAAGAGGAAGGAAATGGGACTGCTTCTCTTGGCCACAGACAGCTGTCAAACTGAATTATGTAACCCAGTCACTTCAGATAAAACTCAGGTGACACCTTGCCTGACTTCTAACTTGCTTTTCTTTTCTCTCTTGTTGCCTCTAATTATCTTATTGTTCCTCTTGAGTTTGGGCCAAATTTTGATGTATTCAGAGGAAGAGGAAAATGTGACATCCTGCTGAGAAAGTAGGAGTCCACGTTCATGTCTACAAGTGAAAGATCTATTGTAATAGAGGGAGATACGATATAAAACTTTCTACATTTGCAGTTTCCTATAACAGCTATTGGCAATTTTAGGCACATTCAAGCAGATAAATCATACTGCTGCCTTAAATTATGATTAAGCTGCTTAAATAACTCTGATCTGATTCTGAATTTTACCCTGGGTTCCAGTTCAGTTTGTCATGCAGGGCCATGATAGCCTAGTTTTGTCCTGTCCATAAGCAAGCTGAAACCCCAAAAAGCATCCAATTTACAGAGCAGATCATGATTTTTTTTTTAATTTTTGGCAAAAAATAAAATCCTATAACTCTTTGAGTTGCTCATACTGGATTAGGACTTCCTACTATATTAACCTTGTCAAACCACTTCTCACTAATACATGTGCAAGAAATATCAAGTGGCAAAGCCTTCTTCACAGGAATGTACTCTATGCTTTCATACTGTAATAGGGTGATTATATCAGCAACTCACCTTGACCAGAGAAGGACATTTGATGAGGACTGCTGCAAATTCTGCTCAGGTTTATTCAGCAATAGGCTCTTTATCTATATGTCTTGACCCAAAAGCCCACTAAAGTTAATCAAAAGGCTTTGGAACAGGCTTATAAACCATTCTCTGAAGTAGTTACCCACTGCTTTTTTTGTAGCTCGCTGTCAATTACAAATGATGACTGAGGGAAAAAAAGATGGAGACAAAAGAGGAAAAGATAATCAGTGAAAGAACGAAAGGAATAAAAAGGAGGAGGTAAAGGCAGGAGGAGAAAATACAGCAATAAAGGACAAAAGACAAACCATAAGACATTTTATTTGGTTTCAATCTCTGTGCATTGAGGTTTGGGATTTCTTTCTAGATGTTTTGTTATTTGTAGTTCATTGATTCCAGGCAAATGAAGGTGGAGAGGTAGATTTACCAAGTGAATCACCTAGGGCTGGTCACTCACCCTCATGCCTTAGGACTTCTTCAGCTAAGAAGAAAAGGCAAGTAATTGTGGTGGGTAACTCCCTTCTGAGGGGAACAGAGGGTCCATTTGTCAACCAGACCCATCCCACAGGGAAGTCTGCTGCCTCCCTGGGGCTCAGATTAGAGCTGTTAAAAGGAAACTCTCTGATCTGGTGCAGCCCTGTGACTACTATCCACTGCTGGTGTTTCAGGTTCATAGTGATGAAATTGTTACAAAGAGTCCAAGGGCAATGAAGAGAGACTTCAGGGCCCTGGAAGGGCTGGTTAGTGGGTCTGGAGCACAAGTACTGTTTGCCTCCATCCCTGTTGCAAGAAAGGATGAAGAGATAAACAGGAGGAGTCTGCAGATCAATGCATGGCTATGTGACTGGTGCCATAGGCAGGGCTTTGGGTTTTTGATCACAGGCTGCTATACGAGACATCTGGCCTGCTGGTGGCAGGTGGGATGCATCTGTCCCAGAAGGGCAAAAGGATTTTGGGGCAGGAGTTAGCAGGGCTCATTGACAGAGCTTTAAACTAGATATGAAGGGGGAAGGGGAGAAAACTGGGCCTGTTAGGGACAAGCCCAAGAGAAACATGCCAGGGCCTGAAGGACGGTGGACTAAGGAGGATTCTCAGTTTGTTGTTTCATTTGAGGGAAAGGATTGATGTTTAGAAACCATGGAAGCACCTGAGAAGGGTCTGGTAGGAAATGGAGCCCACAGTGGGAAAAAGGTGTTGGAATCATTAGCTCATCTGAAGTGCATCAATGCCAATGCACCCAGTATGAGTAACAAACAGGGAGCTTGAAGCCATGATACACTAGGAAAACTATGACATAGTGGCTATCACAGCAATGTGGTGGGATGCGTCACACAACTGGAGAGCCACAATCGATGGCTATAAATTCTTCAAGAGGGATAGAAAGGGAAGGGGAGGGGGGTGGAGTAGCCCTCTATGTTAGAGAATGTTATGAGAGCTTGGAAATCAAGTATAGACATGATGAGGTTGAGAGTGTTTGCATTAGGTTAAGGACCAATAAGGCTGGTATCGCTGTGGGAGTCTGCTAGAGACCTCCCAACCAAAGCAGTGAGGTGGATGAAGCTTTCTGTAATCAGTTGAGAGAAATCTCCCAGTGACTTGCTGTTGTTCTTGTGGGGGGGCTTTAACCCCCCATACATCTGCTGTGAATACAACACAGCAGAGAGGGAACATTACAAGAGGTTCCTGGAATGTGTGGAAGAGCACTTCCTCACACAGCTGATAAGTAAGCCAACCAGGGAGGCTGCCCTCCTGTACCTGCTTCTGGTGAAGAGGGAAGCTCTTGTGGGGGAAGTAAAACTTGGTGGTTGTCTAGGGCACAGTGATCATGAGATGATTGAGTTTTTGATCCTTGGAGAAACAAGGAGAGGGGTTCATAAAACTATCACCTTACACTTCCGGAGGGCAAACTTTGACCTGCTCAGAAGACTGATTGACAAAGTCCCTTGGGAGGCTGCCTTGAAGGATAAAGGAGTCCAGGAAGGCTGGACATACTTCAAGAAAGAAGTTTTAAAGGCACAGGAGCAGGCTGTCCCTGTGTGCCGAAAAAACAGTATGTGGGGTAGGAGACCAGCCTGCCTAAATAGGGACCTTTAGCTGGACCTTAGGAACAAAAGGAGAGTCTATGATCTTTGGAAGAGGGGACAGGTCTATAAAGATGAAGCGAACCTATGCAGGGTAAAAATTAGGAGAGCCAAAGCACAGCTAGAGCTCAAACTAGCTACAGCTGTTAGGGATAATAAAAAATGTTTCTATTAGTTCATTAACAGCAAAAGGAGGATTAGGGAAAATCTCCATCCTTTATTGGATGCAAAGGGAATCTTAGTATGAGAGGAAAAAGGATGAGAAAAAGGCTGAGGTGCTGAACACCTACTTTGCCTCAGTTTTTAGCAGTGGAACTAGCTGTTCCATGGATATACAGCCGCATGAGCTAGGAGACAGGGAGGAGATGCAGAATGAGGTCATCACAATTAAAGAGGAACCTTAACGGTTCTGTGATTCTATGATTCTCAACAATATTATTCATTTTTTTTAATACTTAGTGATTTTTTTTTGATGTTTGGTTTGGTTTGGTTTGGTTTGGTTTTGTTTTTTACAGATGTGGGGAAGATTATACAAACCTCAGGCTCAGAGGTTTGTATAATAGGCCACCATGCTTCCAGTGAACCACTGCTAACACCCTCTTAGTCTTAGCTTGTTAGAATACAAAGAAGTTCATCTACCAATCGGGAATATTAACCAGTGCTCCTGAACAATGTTCTTCAACCAAAATTATCAGATTTTTCCATTTACATTCTAACAAGTACCTTAATGTGGAAGTCTGTGTCTACAAGGATGTTTTCTGGTTTTAGGTCTTTGTGTACAAAGCCTTGCTCATGCAGGTAAAGCATTCCTTCTGTGATCTCCAGCACAAAACGCCCTTTCACTGACAAAGGCAGTGAGATCTACAATTAAGAACAAAAGTACCATCTGTTAGAAGAACCACTATTACCACCATCACATTAAAAACAGCCTTTAAAAAAGTTTCTATTCCAGTCCCAAGAGAACCACTGCTCAAGCCAGGCTAAAAAAGAACTATGTCCTTCTTGGATCTAAATTTTTCATTAAAGTAACTCTGAAGTCACTTGATATTTACAAAATAATTCTTTTTCAGCCAATTCTCCACGTATCTCTACAAACACTCCTGTAACTCTGAACCTGTAACTCTGGTCTGCTCCTCTGTGATGCGAAGGAAAGCCATAGATGTCCTCTGCTGTCTCTAGAGAGGGCAGGACTGTCACTGGCTCCATTCTTTGGAGATGGCAGTAACATCCTTTCAAGTATTTTATCAACCCTGGGAGTGGCAAGGGATGAAGTAATTCATCGCTCACTTTCTGCAGCACTTTCATCATGTTTCCCCGGTCCACATACTCCATCACAAGTGAGTAGTTTCCATCTTCCAAAAGTATACCTAGTAGTTTTACCACACGGTTGTGCTGCAGCCTGTGCATAATCTTCCCTTCTTCAAGGAGGGAAGCATTGTATCTGTAAAACAGAAATTACACTGAATTTAGGTGCCAGGTTAGAAAGAACACAGGGATTAAAATGCTGTTAATTCATAATGAAAATGATGGCCAAAAATGTCAACGTTCCTAGGGCCACCCTTAAGATGAACCACACTTTCAGTGGCTTTTATGTTGATACCACTTTGTGCATGCTGTGTTATATTCTCTAAGTCTCAATGCCTTGCACAGAGACTGCTCTGCCTGATTTTAAGGCCTGCTTTTCAGACAGTGCATAAGCATTCTTTTTTGCAGGTGCACTGCTGATTGTGCATGTTCAAATCCCTGAACTGGTGTGGGATCAGGACAGGGCATGGCTGAAAGAGCCTTTTGACAAGGACAATCAAGACACACTCCGTTACCTCTTGTGCAGGAAACTATACCAGCCTCTTTCCTAGAGGGCCACAGTCATGTTCAAAATGTATTTATTACAGGGGATCCACCCACATACTGGATGGTGGTAACATTTACTAATGATTACTGGTACCCATGATAATAGACAGCCTTCTTTTTACTATTCCTTCTCTTCTAGTCATCAAGTAAAAGGATGCAAGAATATCTTGAGACTATGTTGCTTGCTTGTGCTTTCCTACCCTGTTGCTTAAAAGGAAACTGCTGTCTCCCTCTGCATTCTTCTAGCCTGTAGGAAGAAGGTGGCTCCTTATTTTGCATTAGGCTCAGTTGTAAATTTGCTTGTAGACTTTTAGTTCAAATCTTTAAGGAATAACACACGTATGAGTCTGTGTAGTGAGACAGTAAAAACACAAACTCCAAAATAAACCAGGCAGGATTGTCCACCTTAAAACTGTGTTCACCTCAAACTGCCAGTGCAGTTTGCAAGCTACCATAATCTCTTAATTTGGTTTCTACTGGCAAAATAAAAACTCAGTTGATTTATTTACTATAACCCTAACTATAACCCGACCATGGGCTTTTGTCTGCATCTCACGGATGACTTGTGGAAGAGCTGTAGGATTGTTATGGCTCTGAGGCAGCAGACCTGCAATGTGATCCGAACCCACTGAAATCAGCAGCTAATTCAATCTTTGAATTTATTCAGTGAGCTTGGCTCACTCTGCTTTTCCTCAATGGGCAGAGGGTTACATTCTTGGTATTATACACGTGGGGTAGGAGTTCTGCTGACAGCTCATGTGTGTTTAGTTCCTAGCAGACATCTACAGTTGTACAATTGTATTGAAAACAGATCCGCTAGCTTGCAAATATTACATGCCCACCAAGTTCCTGCAGTCCCTTTAGTGTGCAAGGGTCCCCTTGCTTCTTAACAATTCACAGGAGAGCTGACCTTGCAACGGAAATCAAGAAATTCACTGGAACAATGAGTTACAATTTTAAAAGTTGGCTCCTAAGGGAAAAAGGAAAATTTGCAGAACAGTTGCTAGTATTGCCTTAGAGTATTTTCCCCATATACAGTATCTCCAGGATACAAAGATCTGAAACTATTAAACTTTATTTATATTTATCTCCATTGAGTTTGGAAAATTTCTTAGACTAACTGGAAGATAAAAATCAGAACCAAGATCCATAACTTACTCAGTGCGCTGGGGTCCCGTATACACTTTTTTTAATACTACATATCCATGCTTCTTGTGAAAGCATAAAGAAATTGTTCCAAATCCTCCAGCATCCAAGTGTTTTTTTTCAAGTAAATCCTGGGAGTTCATGTGGATGTCTTCCAGTGACATGTTTGCAGGCTTTGTGGCTTAGCAAGTAAAACAAAATCAACTACTCTAGTGCTTCTGGACCTGTAGTATAAACAAGGAAACAGAAGTGTCATTATCAAGCATTTAGCTGTTCCACTAAATAAGCATCTATGTAAAGAATGGGACAAAAGCATATACTCCCATGACCCTTAAGAACAAAGGGCCTCAGTTTGAAGTAAAAGATGTGGTTCTCACAGGATCAGACCTAAAAACCACAATGATTTATCCTGTCAACCCATTACAGTTATATTGAGTTGATGTAAAACCATTTCTTTACCTGAGGTTTTCAAAATGTGGTTAATAAACAGTTTTACCTATTTAATCTGTAGTAGATGGGTACTGTCCCTACACATCACGTGTTCTAAAACTGAAACCCTGAAAAATTAAGGGCCACAGCCCCAATGGTTGGTAGTGCCTAATGATTCTAATAGGAATCTCGTGTTCTAAATTGCCCGTCAGGTGCCTAGATACTTATATAACTCTATACTATCTTTTAGGCATCTTTCCAAATCTGGCTCTAAAGGGTTTGCTTGAAATTTAAAACAAACAAAAGGTTTCTCTGGAGAGTGAAAGAAAGAACTCAGCTTCTGTGGAAAACCTATTTTCACAGCTGTCTGGACTTGAGGAGAAAAGTGCCAGGAAGGGCTGTGGTGCAGATATAAGGCAACTTCTCCTCTGCCCCTCAAAAAGAAGAGGAACAAAGAAATTGTAAAATCTTGTAGTAACTCCTAAGTGCAGCAAAAGAAAAAGAGAACTTGAGAGAGCCTACAGAATGGGTAGATAAACAAACCCCAGTAGATGTCAGAATAACGTTAAGCCTTTGATAAAGCTGTGGTGCCCTTTTGCCTAACGTGCCTCTCATGAGGCACAGCCTTAAAAGAAGGCTAAACAGTGGATACCTTTGGCACATGTCAGCAAGCTGTTTTGCTAGCACAGGTGCAAGTTACAACCTCTGTTTTTTTTCTCATGGAACTTTTATCTTAAGCATCTTACAGGAGGTAAGGAAAGACTTGATTGAGAAAAAAACAAGTCCAAGAGACTAGCAGGGCTACTCAGTTTCCTACTATGACACAGACATACAGAGCTTAGAGAAAGGCACCATTTCCAAGTGTCACTTTCAGCAACAGTAGATAGGCTCATTTGGGTGATTAAGAGCTCTAAATACTGTAACAAAGGGATTCCCAAATTTTTCAGACCAACAAGTGACTGCTAACTTCTGTAAACTACCATGAAGGTGTACCTAATCTCTAATTTAAAAGATTGCTTAATGCTGTAATGAACATCAGCTGCCTAATTAACACAGCTTCTTTCTGGAGCCTGGGAACTTAGGAAGGTAGTAAAAGTGTCTGTAGGAAGTAGGTGTCTCTGGGAAGAGAGACGTTTATCAGCAGATTTATAAACTGTCTGTTTGGTCGAATGCTTGCAAGCCAAAATAGGGAAGAGTAAATGTAATTTTTTTTATTTTTTTTTTTAAAAAAAAAAGGTTGTGCCTGTAGAAGAGAGAAAGCAAGAGCTTAATCTTCCAAGTATAGATATACTCTATGGGTTGTTGTATAGGCAGGAAGCATCCTCTCTACACCTAGAGCAGTGTGCTCTCTTTTGAGTTTTCTTCTTTGGCTTTCCTGACATTGAAAGGATGAAGATTTTGTTTTGCTGGACTACTAGACTGCATTATGAGCACAGAACTGAGGATATGGCTGCATTAGTTCAGTGAAAAGGTAAGCTTGGTTATGCCTAATAATGGTTAGGGGAGAGGGATTGTTGTTTTGTTGGGGTTTGTTTTAGTTTTGTTCTTTTTTTATTTATTTCCTTTGCAGTTAATCAAATAGCTGAGTAACATATGACTCACAGCAGTGCTAAGAACATCCATTGCTGCTGACCTTTTATTTCCCTGGAAGTTTCTGGTGATGGTTCTGTGGTTCCTTGGGGTGGTGCTACTGACTGTTGTGCAGATGGGGTGAGTGTCACAGGTACAAAGGTCTGAGTTCAGTTATAAGATTTTAGTATGGCATGAACTAGCATCTTGCTTACTTATCTGGCGTGTCCCTTTCAAGAACAGTTTAAGTTACATATCTATGGTAATTTTTCCATACTAAGAGTAGCTATCTATCTAGGTAGTAATTATTCTTGTAAGAATTGCATGTGGTCTTGTGAATGTAAATTAGATGTGAAGAGTCTAGAGAACAAGGAGCAGCTGAGGGAACTGGGGTTGTTCAGTTTGGAGAAGAGGAGGCTGAGGGAAGACCTCACTGCCCTCTACAACTACCTGAAAGGAAGTTGTAGGGAGGTGGGTGGTGGATTCTTCTCTCAAGTAAATAATGACAGGACCATAGGAAATAGCCTGAAGTTGCGGCAGGGGAGGCTCAGATTGGATATTAGGAAGAATTTCTATACTGAAGGAGTAGTCAGATGTCGGAACAGGCTGCCCAGAGAGGTAGTAAAGCCACCATCCCTGGAGGTATTCAAGAAACATGTAGATGTAGCACTTCAAGGCATGCTCTAGTGGTCAAGGTTTGTTTGGGGTTTGTTTGGTTTTTGGGTTGAATGTTGGACCCTGTGGTCTTTGAGGTCTTTTCAACCACAATGGTTCTGTGATTCTGTGATTTTTGAATGCTGAATCTCTAAGGTTGCATTAATATTACTGAAAGCTTGAGGCTGCCATTCAACACCACAATCTGATTAAAACCAGCATTGTCTCAAATTGCAACAATTATAGAACCTTCTTCCTCTTTACTAATACATGTTCCTATCAAGCAGCATGTAATCACCATAACCAGAAGGCTTGAAAATTCAGAAGTAGTAACTTCTGAATCGTGAGACAGCTGCTGGAATGAACTGGCTAACATTCAACAGAGGGAATTTTCTCATAAGATAGGAGGGAACCCTCCTCCTTGGGCACGCTCTATTAGGATGCTACTACTTTTTGTTGTTGTTATTAAGTAGTGAAATACCCTGAGTAAAAGTTATTTGATCTTAAGACTTATTTCAAATGCAAAGTTTTTGTAGGAAGGAAAGCAATCTCTAGCTAGCTTTTTAAACAAAGACTACATACAGCATCCTCGTAGATAAGCTGAGGAAGTGTGGTGGTGGTGAGCCAGCAACGTGCCCTTGTGGCCAAGAAGGCCAATGGCATCCTGGGGTGCATTAGAAAGGGTGTGGTTAGTAGGTCGAGAGAGGTTCTCCTCCCCCTCTATTCTGCCTTGGTGAGGCCACATCTGGAATATTGTGTCCAGTTCTGGGCCCCTCAGTTCCAGAAGGACAGGGAACTGCTCAAAAGAGTCCAGCGCAGAGCTACGAAGATGATGAAGGGAGTGGAGCATCTCCCTTATGAGGAAAGGCTGAGGGAGCTGGGTCTCTTGAGCTTGGAGAAGAGGAGACTGAGGGGTGACCTCATCAATGTTTATAAATATGTAAAGGGTGAGTGTCAGGAGGATGGAGCCAGGATTTTTCCAGTGATGTCTAGTGATAGGACAAGGGGCACTGGGAGCAAACTGGACCATAGGAGGTTACACATAAGCATCAGAAAAATCTTCTTTCCTGTGAGAGTGACAGAGCACTGGGACAGGCTGCCCAGAGAGGTTGTGGAGTCTCCTTCACTGGAGACATTCCAAACCCACCTGGATGCGTTCCTGTGTGATGTGCTCTGGGTGCCCCTACTCTGGCAGGAGGGTTGGATTGAATGATCTTTCGAGGTCCCTTCCAACCCCTAGGATTCTGTGGTATTTCAGTATACTATTTAACATGAGGTATTGGCTGATGTTACCTGAAAATGTCAGATGATACAGAAACCAAGCGAGGAAACTGAAAGGCTCAAGTGCATTCCAAATTTACTGCTTTCTATTGAGATACATAGTGATCCAAATATATTCTCAGTATCTATGGCACACCCACGACTGACATTATGTATCTGTGGTTAAGAAAACAGAAATCTTGTAGTTTGGTTTAGCATAACCCTACAGAAGCTACACATACTTGTAAGGGTTAATTTGTGTTCTATGAGATAGCCCTCATCTGTATACGTGCTCAATTCTAAAGCAGTTTTTCTCTAATACACTATCTGAACGTATCTGTTAAGGTAGGTTCTTATTTAACAAGCGACATTATGTACTATGAACATTTTGAACACAGGTTGCTAAAAGAGAGGGATTTTTGCCCAGTAATAACGTGTTTAAGTTTTCTTTAGAGAGGGACAGAAGTCTGTTAAGTGGGTTTGTGGCATTTTTCTTCCTAACACCATGGTTATGTTCTCCCCACTGACCCCCACGCGGCACATAACCTCCCAAGAATCATGACCTGGTCACTAGGGTGTACTAGGTATCATTCAAAAGCAGGTTGCTCTGTTCTCATGGTTTGTTACTGGCTCGTGCAGCTCTTGAGCAGCCGGCACAGCTCAGGAGGATTGCTGAGAGCACTAACACGGCGACGTGCAGAAGGGTCATGCATTAACTGCAGCCCTTTTGGTCCAACGACACTTGCAGAGCACAAGTTCAGGGTGTAATTGGAGAAAGTGAAAGCCTGCGAGCACCGAAACTCATGGCCACTTATTGATCAGCCAGGAAGGGAAGGAAGTAAGGAACAGGTACCAAAGCTGGTACCACTGACGTGGGTGACAGGTGATAAATGGAAAGGTCCTTGCAGCTGAAGGCAAAAATACTGCATGTAGGCAAAACGTTCCAAATGCTGTCAATGCACCAGCTCTATGGCTGTAACTCTGGCAACCCACTCTCCCTAAACCTCTCCTTTCTGCTAAGGTTTTATTCAGCTGCTGCATCTTTTCACTGAGGAATAACTTAGGATTTCTTTTTTTTTCTTTTTCGTTTTGGAAGTAACAAACAAAATACCTGTGTCAGATCAGCAGCAGGTTACAGAATGGATCCCTTGGGGAATGTAAGGAGGAGCCGAGGCAAAGGAAGCAAAGATGCTTCCCAGGACCAGGGCGGAGGGAGGTGAAAGGAAAGGGAGCTTGTGCACTGGCTCGCACCGGAACAGCTGCGGCGCGGCCCGTTTCGGGGCAGAATTGGCCACAAAACTGTGTATTCCCGTACGGGGAAGCACAGGCAGCCTCGGCAGGGGCGGCTGGTCC
>NW_009953786.1:4951439-4955023 GCF_000747805.2 Chaetura pelagica | reverse complement strand
GGAATGCCTGACTTGAAAGGGCTGCTGTAGCCCATCCTCCTGTGCAGGGCTGGTGTGTCTGGGGCATCTCTGACAGGATTTCTGTAGTTTGTCCTAACAGCAAAGACAATTCCGTAACTCACCAATATTTTCTATTATTTTCATTAGCGAAACTTTTCTGATATCTAAATGGTGGCTAATGCAGCTCATTTAGATAAGACCGATCCCTTCGCCTTTCCTCCAGTGAAATATGGCAATGAAGAGGGTCTACTCTCTTTGCCCCGACCTTTCCCATTCTGGGGACCTGTTGCATTCCCCACGGCGCTTTGTGGATGCTGTGGAGTTCATGGCTCTGTTGTACCAGGTACTGCCAGACCTGCAGCCCTCCATCCATCTGGGAGGGCAACAGCCACCCACAACTTGCCTTTAAGCGAGGGAGCCTTTTTAAAGCTGGAGGGCAAGCCTGAAAATGAGGAGAGAACAGAAGTGGTCCAGGCGCCTGGTCCTGTTTCCTGGTGGAAACTGAAGTCGCAGACTGTCACAGATCTGGAAGAGGCACAATGGTTTCAGAGGGTTTGATTTGCTTCTCTGCTGGGTTCCATGGTGGATGCAGTGGGTTGGGCTCCTTAGCTGTGGAGAACTTCTGAGGCTATGTATGTTCCTGTTCCTGCCACATACAAAGAAAACATCAGCAAACCAAAGAAATCCATTCAGTATTATGAGGCCTTTGAGATTAAATGGATGCACTGGTATGTAAGGCTAGCATAGTCTGGGCCTCAGGCCCTCTTCAAGTACAGAGCTTGTCCTCTGTTTCTCCCTGTGATGGTCAGCAGCATAGTATCCGAATTCTTAAACCACCCATGTACTCTTATCTGGCCTTCGAGGGCAAGACACTGTCTGACTTGTGCCTTCTGCTGGCCAGCATGTTCATCTGCCCAGTAAAGGGCAGGTGACTCCTATGTTTCAGCTTTCCGATTTGGAAACACAGATGGAAAATGGTAGTATGTGGGCAGCTGCAGTTCTGGACAGTTAGTTAGAAACAGCCTTGGTGATCACTTACAAACTGAAGTTTTCTCTCTGAGTCTCAAGATGTTTTTCTGCACCTTGCCAGGCAAACTGAGCAAATGACTTCTTTCCAAAACTCCCAAGAGATGCTGAGTGCAGTTGTTTCTACTCTTAAAAAAATGTTGGGAATGGAATTGGCATGTACCCAGCACATTTCCATTTTCCACTGATTCTGAATCAGCTGATATTTCATTTTATATCCACCCACACTGTGAGGTATTGCAATGAGGGTGTTATTAAACCTGCAGTCCAGAGAATCTGACATGTTTGTCAATTACATAAAAGCAGGGGGCATTCATGCAGCTTTAGTCTTCTGCTGCAATCCCAAACATGACAGCAATGTTTTCATAAAATTATACTTTTTAGGTGGTTTTGGTTTGGTTTGTTTTTTTCTGCTTTTGAACTTTGCATTGTGTATGTGGCTGAAGACAGGAAGTAAGATGGCTACATTTTTAAGAGTTGTGTATTTAAAAACCTTCCAGTCTCATTCAGTGGTGATTTGCCAACAAGTGCTAGGCAAAACAAAGACAGAAATCAGCATTATTTTGTTGGAGATAAGTGTTGCCAGTTATGACATTCCTTCTTGAAATGAATAGGGGAAAATAATTGATTAAAAAATGCGATCAGAATTTACAGAGAAATCTCTTAATTCTGATTGAGAAGAAAGGAAGGTTATCCTGAACTGAATTATAACACCAGTAGTCTTAATGCTTTTCACATTAATGCATTTATGTGAGCAGAAGTTTTCAATTGTAATATTAAAGAAAATAAGCTGATTACTCCTCTTCTTACTTTAACTGAAATGTCACTAATCTCAAGCTTTCACTTTCTTTGTACTACAAATCTCAGCCAACTTGTTAAAACTGTCAGAAAAAAAAAAGGTAAATACAGAGAATTCTAAATGCTTTGGGTTTTTTTTTAGTATGTAGCTGGTTTTATTGTCAGCAGGATGACAATTGCTATATGTGAAATTTGCAGCTTTCATTGTACCACTGGAAAAATTGTAGGGGCTGATAAACTGTGTCAAAACTCCACACTGCTACGTGGGGCTACCTGGAATGGCTACCTATCTCATTAATCCTATGAACTAAATTAAAATTGCAATAAGCTTATGCTACAACAGGAAAGGGACTTTGCACAGGTGTATTTTCCTGGTATTAACTTTGAAGGCTGTACTGTAGTAAGCTCTGACTACAGAGGTTTAAATTTTACTGCTCCTTTCTTTCTATCTGCAGTTAGCCTCTAAAGAGGCACCTGGCAGCTCTTCCCTCTCCATGTCTCATGTGAATTGTGAGCTCTGTAGGGGCCTGAGCTTAATGTGGTGCTGTGGCTGTAACTGGCTAAAGGCTCTGCTGAGACCAACAGGGATGACTGTTTACTCGCACAGGAGGTTCCCAGCTCTGGAGATGTGTCAAGGCTGAAACAGTAATTCTGGGCTCAGCACCCTGCCCAGAATGCTGGGGAGGGAGATTGTCAGCAAGCAAAACCCTAAGGAGATATTTTTCTGTAATCCACCTTTTAAGCTAAAGCATTATCTGGTCTGACTGATCCCACTGCTGTCCAACAGCTGTCAAGATATTATGCTAAACAGCTGATTTTACAGAGAGAAGCCATGATTTTAGCTAGCTTTGGGTCATCAGTGCAACAAAATCTCTATTATATTTCTCTGGGCCCCAGAAGGCTGAGGGGTTGGGAACTGCAGCACTGTGCAACCAATAGTACTGATGTATGGGAAGAAGGACCATATCTGCCTGGGGAGTCCCAACACAGAATGGGATGCTCCAAGGGACTTGGGAACCACCATTGTTTGTGACTGATCACAGCCACAATTTTTCATTGTAGTTAAATTCAGAAAACCACCTGATGTCTCCCTTAGATGCGGAGATGTGGCCTAGCAACAGATGCAGGAAACACAGGGATGTACATGTAAAGTATATTGAGAGGATTTTGTTTCCCCTTGGCTTCCTATTAAGTTTTAGTAAAGATACCACCTTTGGTCTGCACATCTCAGTGCAGTACATAGCATTTGCAGGAGTGGCAGTGCTCTGTGAGAATCTGTTGCTTGGACAAGATGGTTAGGTTTTGGATTATTATCTGTTGGATGTTAACAAAATGCTTTTCCATGTCATCATGGTCAATTGGTAATTCACAAACAGCATCAGGGTATTTTGGCCGCATAATTGTAGGGAGAAAAAACTGGTCTTCTTTCTCCTTACTGAGTTTTCCAAAGAGTTCAGGTTTCCTGTGCATTCAAACTGCATTAAACCAATGCTGCTGCATCTGGAAGAGTTTAAAAATGTCTTAGGATGGTTGGAAAGAACTGGTCAAGAAAGATTATTTCACTTAATTTTTACTGTTTGAAAAAATAAGAACTTCACTATTATTTGTAATTATTTATTGTTTTTACATCAGCCTGCACCAAGCACTGTGACACAAACTCTTCAATAGGCATTTCCTTGTTATTTTGTTCTGTGGAGAATGTTCCCATAAATATATGAGCACCAGCAGAGTAAAATGGAAGTGAAATACAGAAGTTCAGC
>NW_009953786.1:4938291-4951149 GCF_000747805.2 Chaetura pelagica | reverse complement strand
GAACTGGTATTTCCCTGACTTGTCTGTGAAATGATCAACTACTGCCACTACGTTAAAGGACCTAAAATGAAGCTACTGAAATGTGAGGTTGCTGCTCTTGACTAAGCCTTCTGCTTCCCCAAACATTTATCGTCAAAGATGCTTTTATACTTGAGATTTGGAACTAAGGCTGCAATTGCTCTCTCAGCTACTATTTGTAGTGCCTCACCTAACTTAACAGGAAGCATAATGGATCTTAGAGCTTCATTTTTGTATGGACACTGTAGGTATTTTAATACCCTCAGAATGATGAGACAGTTACCCAGCATTAAAACTTGACAGCAACCTGGGCTTACATTTTTTGCATCACTTGCACATAGGTTCTTTAGGCTTTAGGATATCTACTAACATAGCAGGAGTTTTCTTAAAAAAAATGTTTTACATTAATTATGCATGCTATTTATTATTGGCTGTTCCTCTCTTCAGCACAACCTCTTGGTAACTTGTCTACTGCAAAGTATATTCCTCTGCAAGCAGGCAGCTAACCTCAGTGACATTGTCCCAGGCATCAAATATTAAACCAAGGAAAGAAATACTTTCAACTGCCTTTAAATGTTAGTTTTTTTGAAACCTGGATTAAAAGTACCATACCACAAGAATCAGTTTGTTTCCCTGGGCTATGAGGCTTCTTGATAACACAGTTTAGATGGGGATCCTTTTGTTTCCCTATGTTTTCTGAAGCTGCAAGCATGTGTCATTTGCCATTTCAGCACATAAACCAGAAGAAATTAAGACTTTTTGGAATAACTTGTCAGAGAAAAAGACCAGACTGTTGCCTGAAAGTGTGTGGGAGAGGAGAATCACCAGCAGCAAAAAACAAATGCCAAGGCTAACTAGAAAAGGAAAGCATGTTGCCTTTCCCCCCACATTGAAACACAGCTCCAGGTTGCCCACCTAATGCTAGCTTTATTCTGATGTAATCAACGCTGTTTTGACAAGACTACATTTGGCCTGTAGCATAAAATGATTTAGCAGGGCAATCATTCTTTAGATCAAAATGGTTCTAACATTTCAAGTACCTCTAAGAAACTAATACTGCCACTTCCTTTCCTTATTAACCACAGACCACTCTCTATTGGTTTTCTACATGATAGCATTCTCCCCTGAGTTTTTGAAAGGCATGTGCCAAAACATGCATGGGGCTCTGCACTCTGCTATGCAGCAGGCAGTGAACGCATGTCAGGACAAGGACACGAAGTCTTGGCTCAGCATCCACTGCCACTGCACAGCTGACTGGCTTCCAAAGCATTGCAAGAGCAGCACCCTTCAACAAATGTGCCTTAATCTGTTACATGTCCACAGCCAAGATACAGCTCACAGCTCTGATTACCACTTCTCTGACTAGATATAGGAGAGGTAGACACAAAATAAAGGAAAGTGGCAAGAACTACGGGGCATGTGAAACAATTTACATATGAGAATAGACTACACAGATGAGGACTGAGATTGACTATGGAAAGTTACAGTTGAATAGTGGTTCTTAGTTTCCTCCCCATCATATATCCCCTTGTACAGTGGCTTTCAAATTGGAATGATATTCCTGAAGAATTTACTTTAGGTCGCGTTAGTGTGTGGAGAATGGTGACCTGGCTGATAGAGTCCACTTGCACTTCCAAGAGTCTTTTGACAAAGTTTTGTATACATTTTTTTAAAGGAAACTAAGCAGGAAGGGGATAAGAAAAAAGGTAGTGGCATGGAGATGTATTTAAAAGATAGGACAGTGAGGGCAACAATAAATGGGCATCTCTCAGAACAGAAGGTTACAAGTGCAGGGACCTGAGCTGTTGAAAATTATCTGGAAAAAGATATGAGTTATGAAGTTGAAAAATTTTGCTGATGATTACCCGGAAGTGGGGAGGACAAGGAAAGCAGATAGTGAAGAGTTGTGGAAAAATGGTTGACTGACTGGGCAATGAGATAGGAAGTGAAATTCAAGTTATGTAAAGGGGGTGGTAAACATGAGGAAAAAAATCAATGTATAAAACAATGGCCCCTGAGCTGGCCATTACTACAGATGGCCAAGATCTAGGGTTACAACAGATGAAAACATTGGCTAAAGCAAATTGTATGTCAGAGATTTTTAGGAAAGCAGCAGAAAAAGACATGTGGATCCAAAAGTCACAGAGTTGACTCTGCATGAGCATCTGGTCCCCTCTTCTTAGTAACAAGACAGTCAGACTGGACGAGTCAGGGAAAAGCAACAAAGGTGATCAAAGGTCAATGCCTGCTATTGGAGGAACTAAGCAGGACAGGACTCCATGGCCTGGGATGGAGATAATTTAGGGGAGGAGGTGATGCACATCTACAAAACGCTAGGCACCATGTAAAAGAGTGGGTAGGACCGATAATTTACTGTTGACTGCAAGGAATCAAAGTTACTGGGAACCTGGTGTTTCACCCTCCTTGGTATGCCTCTCCACTCCAGTGTTTCATGCAAGCAAAAAGCTGACACACTGAACTTTGGCAAAAAGTATTGGCTGCTTCAAGTTGGCATGAATTCAAGAGAAGCCAGAAAAAAGTTCAGAACACAGATCTATTTGGCTTAGTAAATAGAGAGAAAACACATAGCTCAGGAAGTCCCCCAAAGTAAGTATAGTTGGAGCCCAGGATCATTATTCAGGGGAAGTGCTTGTTCTTCCTGACCTATAACCACTGTGGGGGAAAAAAAAAAACCAAACTTGGGGAAGGGCAATCTTTGTTCTGTCCTCACACAGCCACTCTTCTATGCTTACATTATAAAAATCCATTCTAATACAGGCACTTAATGCTACAGTGTGGGGGGGAGTTTGCATGTGTCTGTCCAGTAGTGTTGAAAAGTGTATCTTCATCATATAGGTCAGTCTGAGAGTCTCCATGGAACAGTTAAACCCACTGAGCACTGTGATTGATCCAATACAGCAACACTTGGTTTGACAGTTTCAACTTCTGCTTTCGTATTCATTTCCTTATTTCTTGAATGGTCTGGTAACTGACAACAGTGCATGTCAGGATGATTCCTCTTCTATACAATTTCAATATCTGCAAATTGCTTTTAAGGTAACTTGTTTTCCTTAAGTCTTCTAGGCAAGAATCTGATTTCCCCATGACTTACATGCATAATATTTTCCATTTTACTCCCTTTCACTTTCTTTTTCCTATAGAAGAGTTACTGAGCCAAAGTAAATTTCTTGCTGGTCTAACTTCAGACTTTGACTCATACACACTGAAGCAGACAACAGCTGCAACAGCTTAGGGCAGCACTGCTCCCAGCGGTCTGTCCCTGCTAGAGGTGCTCCCTATGGTGACAAATGGGAACATATGAGTCTTGCCCTGCAGCAGCAATTCCCAATCTGGTGTATCATCTTACACTGCTACTCCAGAATCTGGGCTCAGCATGTTTATTAACCAAATAGCTCTTTAAGAAGCATTAGGGTGGGGCGTGACAAGGCTTCTACAAAGAGTATATGGCAGATGCACACTCTTTGTGCAGAGGCCTGTGCATCATTTGACAGTGACGCAGAAGACGTTTTCTTATTCAGGCCACGTTCTTTTAATATCAAAGTCCAAAGCCAGCTATGAGGTAAGCTGATCAAATCAAGAAATTGTGTAGCTAAGAGAGAAACCCACCCATTACCATACCCACAAAAAGGGTTAACAGCTCTCAAGCACAAAAATAATCCTGCTCAACTTCATGGTAAAAATCATGCATGTTAAAAGGCAGACAGTAATTTTATCCCACTAGGTCCTGGCTTGTAGACACATAGTGCTCCCAAAGGTTTTTGGGTAGGTGTTCTGCCTTGCCAACTGCCTGGGTGGGATATGCCAGAGGGGATGCACCCAGCCCTCCAGATACAAACAGCAATACTGACCAGTGTGAAGGGGCAGGTAACAGATAGGAATCCTTGTTGTTTCTACTTAGGAAAGCAAGAAGTGGAACTATTTTATTTTAGGAAACTGCATACTTTACAAATATGAGCTTCATGCTATACAGGCAGGCAATGCATGTGCATACTGCTATATGAAATTTGTATTTAGGGTTTTTTTTCCCTTTTCTGGTATCTGTCATAGCTTTAATATTGCTTTGTAAATATGTGGAAAAGCCGAAGGCTGTCACCGAGACTTTTCAGCTAAGTCACTCTGCAACTCTGCATCCTTATGCATGATTCACGATTTGGCTTTGTAGCTCAAAGGCACAAATGTCAAGCTCATTTAAAAGAACATGATTGTCCATAACAATTCCATAATATTCCCTGGCACATAAAATGAAGGGGCAGCTGGTACACAAAGTGTTAAAATAAACCTGGCAATGTATTTTACTGTTTCATAATAAGTAATGCAATAAACTGCAATTACTGCTTGTGTTAACTTGCAGGCAGGATGTTACTGTTTATATGAGCAAGAATAACTCTTCACAGAGATTTACACCCATCGTTCAACAGAATTCCTCAGGAATCAATGAAGATAAATACTATATTGTCAGTTAAGCTCTCAGCTGTAGTAATCAAGATACTTACAATACGTTCAAATCGGGACATTAACATTCAGATAGCGAGGTAAGGCACCAACAAGAATGAAGAAAAGAAAATCTTCTCTCTGTAGTCTTGTAGCTGAACATTACTTGAAATACCACTCAGGAGAGCAGTTTATGGGTTCTTCCTTCCAAAGACTCTTCAGACGCTGGGCCCAGGCATTCAGCATCTCTTTCCTCTTCTCCTCAGAGACATACTCCGGAGCAAAGCAGATGTGAGGTGCAAGGACTTTGACTCCACAAAAGTGCATGATTCCATGCTGGACTCAAAGCAAAGAAAGAGATGCCTCAGGAAATTGTCTTTCACTTTCAGTTCAAGAATGTCGAAGATTTAAATCTAAAACTGTTTCTCTGACCCAATATAAGACACGTTTTCTAAAGCTGTGTGTTTATTAAGAGAAAGGAAATAAATTGCAAAAGTTCATTACCTGTCCTGGTCACTATTGATGGCTAGGTATTTGGCAGAATGATATACAATACACTGAAAAATAAGGTTAACTTCATTTACTCTGCTCTGTAGATTTTTTTTTTAAGTGCTATTAAACCAATAGAACTGTTCTCTTTGCCTGATACATGCTATTAAATTTGCAAGGATCAGAGACAGCCTAAAGTTCATTGTAATATTTGGATTTCCACAGATTGTTCCTGAGCCACAGTGTATGTCTCATCTCCTTTTAAGTATTTTTTTTTTTTAACCTTTTGCTTCTGGCTTAGCCAAACAATCCTGAATGAAGACCAATGCTTTTCAAACAATCTCAACTTGCTATTCTCCCTGTATTTCTGAATTCACAGCTACATTTCACATTCTTTGTTGTATTAACTCTGCAGCTAGATAGCCTCATGAGGGCAGACAGTGAGTAATCATGATGGGTAGAAAAACAAAGAATTTAAGTACATCCATTGTATTTTATCAAGAAGTAGGTGGCACAATTTGCCTTACCTTACAGGAAATCCAGAGAAACTTAAAAGGTTGACAGTGTAAGCTTTTGCCAGATTCCAATCTGGAGGAAGGGGCACAAAACTTTGAAACTCTGGGAACGTTTAATGTAGTCTCAAGATTTTAGGGCCCAATTTATAACCTGCAGGTGCTTGAAACTGACAACTTAACTATATATAATTACATTGTATTTAATACAAAAGAAATAATAATAGAACTATTAAAATAATCAGGATAATAAAAATCATGCTAACAACCAAATATTCACATACCTGCATGGGCCACAGGAGATAGCGAATATCACCGCTGATACCTCCTTTTGCGTACATCTCTTTGCTTGCTCCAGTGGTAAAAGAAAAAAGGGCTAGTTTATCCTAGAATTAAGAAAGCAGCACTTGAGTTAGGCATGTTTAAAACAGAGTGACTGAATAGTTCAAGAGATACTCAGGGGAACCTAGACAACATAAATTTCTGGAGGAGGTGGTGTCCTCTTCTTGCCCACACCTTATGTGTAGGGGCAGCTCTGAGGCAAAGATTTACAACACACTAGACCGTGGACTGTTTTTGGGTTTTGGGCAGACTGGTTAAAAAGGAAACATTATATGTATGATATCCTTGCATTAAGCAAGGCTGACCTTTGTTCTCCCCTATGCAGTGTTTGGAAAACTATGGCTGGAAAGTGCACTGTTACTGAGAATATTTTTATTCCTGTCTGTCCTCAGTGCAGAAATTCAATGCTACAGTCCTCTTCAAACTGGAGCTTGCCTGTCTCTTGCCAAGGAATAATTATTCCCCAGGTGTTCTAAACCCCTGTATTTTTTCTGCTTCTGTAACTATGGTATTAGCCATGGCCTTGCAGGAAGGAACGTCTCTGTGCTAGGACACTGGCAAAGCCCTGTGTAAGCTGCCAATCCATGGAGATATGTCCCCATGCAGAGATGTCCCAGTGGAGAGTTGGCAGCAGAGACTTGTCCTAGACCCTGGGCTTGTGCTCAGCTTCTGTCCTCTCAGTTTTAGATTCCATAATTGAAATAACATTTTTCCAGTGCAGTATCCAAATTGCCTTGAGCCTGCACTCATCATGCAGCTATGATCATTGGAGATTACTCCTATTCATCTCAGTGAGGCAGACATTCTGAAGTTTAAGCAATCTGGAATGTTTGGAATTGTTAAGGTGATCAGAAATGACAGAGATCAATATGGAGTGAACATAAATGTGAAACTAAAATTGATTGTTTCTGGATGCTGCAGTTGTTACCAAGTAAGGTTCATCAGACAGTGGGTCAAAGCTTTCCAGGGATATTCCCAGTGCCACAGAGAATTAGAGATTTATGAATTGTCACCTAGACATACTGATGTTTCCTAAATTTGAAGCTACAGAGAAGAAAAAATTGAAATGAGATAACTGGGGGCTTGTGCACTGGGTATTTCTGGTTTCTGATGAAGTTTTATAGTTTCATTCCAATCTTTGACATCTAATTCCAGAACAGGATCTTGTCACCTATTCTAGTATGTCACTCATTACAGATTTGTGCAGTCCTACAGTGGCAGGAAGAATGACAGACTAGAGTTTTAGGAAATGGATTGACTTGAACTGTTTGCAAACTGTATGCCATCCCAATACATTCTGATATGCTTGACAGATTACAAAGCCCATTCTGTAGGCCCACTAAAAGTCTCTAGGAACCACTGCATTCCCCTTATTGTACTACCTTTCAGAAAGTTTTAACAGGCTAGAAAGTTACCCAACACGTTACCAATGCATTATTTCAGGAGAGCATAAAGTGAGAGCTTTAAACAAATACAATGGAAAAGAAAGACCAATACCTCTGAGAGTATTGTGCAAATCTTGGTCTTAATAGAACAATCTCAAAAAACATACCTTGAGCAAACCGGAATCGTAACAGTTTGGAAATTCATGAGCAAATCCTTGGACCAAGACTCTGTCCATCCAGCCCTTCATGATTGCTGGCATGCTGAACCAATACAAGGGAAACTAGCAAAAAGTAGATTTCCTTGTTAGCACAGAGAGTCCAGGCCATCCTTAGGCCTGGTCTACAGGCCAAATCCTATTATCTTAATCTGTTCAGATTTCATACATGCCTTCTTCCAGCTCTCTCTTGAGGGAGAAAGTAACTATGCTTGGGAAAAATGACTGAAGTGCTTTCTGTTTGTAGTAGTCTCAGGTACATACCTGAGCATCTATAGCACACTAACACCATGGTGTATGTTAAGGCTTCCACACAAATTAAGGTTGCAATATGATGAAGCAGGAAGGTGCCATTTAACTCAAACTTAAGCCTGTACAGAATTGCGTCTCCTATTGCTGAAATGTAAAAGAAACATAAGATCTAATGAATGTTGTAAAAATGAACACAGAGAACCTAATTACCAGGACTGACAATGTGGAAACTAGGCAATCACCACTATTTCTAGAAGTAATGAGCTTAGTCTGTAGTAAATTTTAAATTACTTCATGGTGTCTTTCAGAGGCTTTTTCCTTCTTTTTTTCTACACCAGAACATATTAAACTCATCCTAGCATCTTCCTGCAGACAGAAAGTTAAAAGCAACCACTTCCTTCAGGGGGATGTTTTATTATACTTATCTTAGAAGCAATACTGCAAAAATGAGAAATGCTTAATTGAGATATGGTCACACACTAAATTTAATCTAGAGTCAGACATCAGAATATATATAGGCTACATCTAGGGCCAAGGGTCACAAAAACAAATGTAGGGCTAAGATTGCCTTACATGCTACTTCTCAGACTTGTAGACAGGGAGGACAGGGCTGGCACAGTGGAAACTGGAGAGGCAGTGTAATGATCCATTAGCAATTCCAGATAGTGCTTCTGCAACTTGGCAATAAATGAGGACAGTCTGGTCAAGGAAGTCCAAATTCCCTGAGCCTGCTGGCTGCTCCCAGCTGCTCCCCAAGAAATTCAGCCTTGCATTGCTTTCTGCCAGCCTTCTTGACATCTGCGGTCACGTACGTCTCCGGGCGTTCAGATAGGAAGTTTGGCCTAGTGTTGGTGAATTACTGCATTTGCTGTTGTTTCAACTTGGATAATTGTGCTACTGAATTACTGGATTTGCTGCTGTAATGACTCAGATAGTTGTACTGCTGATTTTTACTTGTTACTGTACCACTATTTAGAGATAAAAGGTACACTTCAAAAGCTGTAGGTCTGGTGTTTGTTACTGTTTCCCAAACTTCAACTTGGCAGGGCTGCCTTAAGCCCTTACACACATTTCTGTGAGCAGATCTGTGTTTGCTTTGCATGAACTCCAAGACAAAAGGACAGTACCAGACTGCCTGATAGCATGGCATGGTTCTTGTATTGAGAATTATGGTATTATTTTGCACTTAATACTTTCTGGTGTGAGTTGCTCAATGCAATTGATTCAGAGTGCAGACAGTGTGAGGACTAGTTTTCACAAAACCTATGCCATCAGACTGCTTCTGAATGTCAACTTTTAAGTGAAGCACTGCTGTGAATTTTACTCAGGTATTTAAGGGTTCTAATTTCAGATGCCTTCCTGCTCTCAAAAAATCCCAGTGTGGAGCCATTATTTGTGTGAAAATCTCATTATCTGTGCTAGCACAAAAAAGGCTCACACATGACTTGGTACTTGTGATACTTTCTAAAGCCCACATCATACCAGGAAAACACAACACCTTGAATTTACTCCACTGGATACAAACTATTTTATATTGGTTGCAGAGCTAGCACCTCTTTTTACTCTGGCTAGATTCAATGTTCCTAATGAAATCTATAATCTTCTCACTACTACTTTGCTTTTGCTCAGCCCCATATATCATAACTTAAGTATATTTTAATACAATCTAAAATAATGACCTGAAAAATTAGTAAGTCTGCTTCCTGCACCTTCTTTTGCTCTTCAATCACATCATCAGACAAACGTCCACTCTTGTAAGCTTCCCAAGCCTCCATGCCATAATTAAACTCTTCTGAGTTGTGCAAGCAACCTGTGGGTAGAAGTGAACAGTCATTCCTAGCCCTGTTTCTAGCATTGGAGCCAAATAAGAACTAAATACATGTTGCAATCTACAGTTCTCAATTGAGTTACTGCTTTCGAGTCCCCCACCCTGCTTCCTGCTTTGTTTTGGTTTTTTTTGGGGGTGGGTATTTAGCATCATCACAGCTGACAGTGATTTGATTTTAAATTGGAGAGGAATTTAATACCTCAGAGTACTAAAACCTTTCACTTTTCTGTAGCAATATGTGAAGTGCAATTAAAAGATCTAAGCTTGGCTTGAGACTCTGGTGATGCAGATAGTTGATTTAAGACATATTAAGATAATTTTGCCAATTGCTCTGTCTCTGCATTAGGGATTGCAGAAACCACCACACAGTCACAAGCACAATGTAGCTGCTCTTCAGACTCTGTAACTGGGAAATGAAGCAGGGGCTGGGGAGCCAGTACTAGGCCAGCTCTGCTGATTCCACTATAGTTGGGCAAGCTGATTCAAGTATGTCTGAATCAGACATATGCATTCATTCTGCTAATTCAACTAGTAGATAATCAATTGCTAGCAGAAGAGGGAGGCAGTAGCTTCATAAACGGAACTCTAGCAAGTCAAAGAACAGTATCTGAGAGCATTTATCACCCTCAAGAAGCTGGTTTCAGAGACTGACTGTGGACACATGCTGATCCATTTCTGCCTCTCAGTAAAGTCACTATAAGCCAAGGTTCATATGCAGGAGTGGACATTTAGAAATGCTTGGGTCAGGTCATTAATAAGTTTCTTCTTGTTGTTGCCAGTGCTTACATTAGACCTGTGCTGTTTCTTTTTGATTCTTGTTTTAAATTGAAGAGTCACAGGTTATGTTATGGCTTTGTGCTTCCTAACCTGGAAAACTACGGGGGCTAAATGTGAGCAAGACCACAATGATATATCACTTAAATGTAACAAGAGCATCACTTTTTCTCAATCTTAAGTGCATCATCTAGTCACTTTTAGTAATCCTATACTACCAAGGTAGCCAGGAGATGTCAAGACAACTCAAAAGTCCAAGTGCTTGTTTGGAGTTAACTTGCAGAAAGCATCTGTAATCTTGTTTGTTAAGAGAAGGTTGCTCTTGGAACATCTTTGCAGTTGATTTCAAGTACTGTAAAAATATTTTCCTTCTTTTGCTTTAGTCTAAAGGCTAAATGCTCTTTTAAAAATCTGTACTATAGAGATAATTAATTTTTCTGACTCAGGGGCCATTTCTAGTGATAAGATTTATTTAAATGATACTTACTGGGTTCCTACACTGACATTTCTTAGTTAATGCTAACAGAAAATAAAAAGCTGGATCTTGTCAACAAAGTAACAGCAACTATTTTTCAGAGTGCATTTAACGTTCTGGGTAGGATAGACAAACTGAAAGTTTGACTCATTAGTGTTGATAACGTGTATTTTAGCTAGTCTCACCAACAATGTCATTTCTTGTTGCTCTTGGTTCAAACTGCATTGCATATAAATCAGACACTGTGACACTGCAGCCCTGCTTGCTCAACTCCTCCACAGCAACCTTTTTCAAAGATCCATTCATGGACTTGGGCTCTTGATGTGCATAGATTATCAGGACTTTTCTCCCTGGAGGCAGAAAGAAAACAAAAAATACATGTCATCCAGAACTTTTGTGCTCTAGTGGGCTTTCCTAGGTGGAACTCAGTGGACAGTGGGTGCCTTTCCATAGCAGGTCACACCACTCTACATCAGCACAACCCAGTCTCTCCTCTTGAGTCAGCATTTGTGTTCATCTCACTCCACTGCTCCCCCCTAGAAAACTCGCCAGCAACAGAAAAACAAAAAGGTTGTCTGCTGGTTTAACCCCCTAGGCTGGATCAGATAAGCTACAGTGCAAATGTGACAAGCAGGCTGGGATAAAAGCAGTGCCAGCTTAGATTCTCTCAAGCTGTTGTGGAAACAAGTTCTGAGAGAGCTCAGAGCATCCTCCTGCAATGTGGGATGCCCTCATCTTTCAGTTCCACGCTGTGCAAGTGGTATCGGGGTAAATGTTTAAGATGACCATACCACCTCAGCATCATCACAGTGATAGAAAGCAACACTTTTTTTCTTAGATGTGAAAGCGAGCTCTCTAGTGTATCTAAGCTGCTGACAAGGCAGATTCAAGGTAAGCTGTGGCAAGATGGATACGTTGGGATGGGGCTTCTTAAGCTGATGTAGCAAGGCCTATCAGTGCTTACAGAGCAAGCACAGCACTGCTTACACAGTACATAGACTACTCCATTTTAATCATTCTCTAAAAAAATTAGAGAATTTTTTAGATTTAGATCACTGAACACAAGGAAAAGTGAAATACTTTTATGTGATAGTAGTTATTTATACATAAACAGAGAAGGACATTTCCAGGGATTATTTAAAATGACTGGATCTGCAAAGCATACAGGTTTTGGTTCGTAACTGCCAATACAAAAACTCAGGCATTTCTTGAGTTCCCTTTCTCCAGAGGACATAGAAGCTATACAGCCCCGAGCACCATGAGGGTGACAGGTGAGCCTAAGGTGACAGAGATAATTATTAGAGCTTGAGCCAAAGACTTGAAGAAACAATACCTCATTTTCAACCTAAATTATAAGGGGTGATTATTTCTCCAGTGTGCAGCGTCCACGAGACAATAGTTTTGCCAAAAGATTTACAATCTGTGTAACAGTCAGGTGCTCTAATGAATTTAACACATGTATAAACTATTTAAAACCCTGCCCTATAACTTATTCTGGAATATCAAAAGGAGTCACCTCTCCACTGTTTTACTCTCAGCATGTAGGCAAATCAGTGGCTGGAGATGACACAAGATCAAGGATGCTGTGATTAATTCTGCAAAGCTGCCAGTTGGGTTCCACTTCAGTGAAGCCGAGGGCACCCGGCCACGGTCCTTGCAAAGACTGGCGTTTTCAAAGGCACTTTAAATTACTTTTTAAAGTAATTTCAGTCATTTGCAAAGGTCACACCTCGGTACCCCAGCTAAACATTACAGACAGGCCACATACCAGCGTGCCCAGGCCTGAAGGGAGCAGCATGTCTTAATTCTGAAACACCCTCTTTAACGCCTTGTTCTGGTTTCTGGAATGATAGCTGCAGTCTTTTCTTTTTTTTGGTAGCAAAAGCATCCGGTTCGTCTTCCATCGGCACTAGTTCTTACCTGCCATGTTAGGGGAGCGCTCAGCAGCTGCTCCCTGGAGAGCCCGGGAACGCAAAGGACGGCCCTGCGCCTGTGGGAAGCACCGGGGGAAGGCGTCAGGAGCCGAGCGGTGCCCGGGCCGTGCGGGAACGCGCTGGGCAGCGTTGGCAGGACAAGCACACACACACAGACACACACACAGACACAGGCCCCGCCA
>NW_009953786.1:4900715-4937764 GCF_000747805.2 Chaetura pelagica | reverse complement strand
GGGACAGCCCTGCCTGGCAATGAGCAGCCCCCTGTGCCGGGAAGCAGGGGCACAGCTGTCACTCACCGGCGTGTCCCGCATCAAACGTCAGCCTCGGTTCTGCTCGGCTGCGCCCTGCGGGACCCAGCGTGGCAAAGAGCTCTGCGGGGACCCCAGAAACTCGCATTAGGTAGTTCAGTTCCCCTCAGGTGCCACGTCTTGTTTCTGCCTTTTCGTCCCTTCTGGTAGCAGAAGTAATGAGGCCTTCTGGCAAAACAGCGTTTCAGTGGCTGGGGGCTGTTGGTGTTTGGTATGCTGGTAGCAGGTAGAATTCACTTTTGTGAAGAGTGAGCAAAAAAGAGAGAAGTAGGTAAAATGAGTTTTATACAGGGTGTATTTTATAGCTCATAAAAATGCTCAAACCAAAAATACGTGCTTTGCTTCATTCCCCCCCCCCCCCGCATAACGTCTATTTATAAGACAAATGAAACTGAAGGAAAAATGCTAGTAGTTTATATACTGTACCTAGGTTATATTATCTGACAGACTTTTTAGTATGATGCCTCACAGAAACAGTAAAGAAAAAAATGACACTGTTCCTGTGAACTTGCCTCCATTCAAAACCTGTTGAGCATTAAGAGTATTTCCAGGGGATGGCTTTTTAAATTTAATTTTTCCTACTTGCCTCCTCAGCATTCACCCTGCATTGGAAATTGTTTCTTTCTGGACAACATCAGGGCCTCTGCCAGCTTGCAGCTCCCAGCCTGGGGTCTTGTGTCCCTTCCTGTTCTTCTCCCCTGCTCTCAGGAGTCTGATCAGAGCACACGATGGCTGTCACCCAACCTCCGTGTCCAAAGCTTTTCCTGGGCTGGGTGGGAGCTGACACATGCTCCATCTTGTTGTGACATGGAGTATCGTGGCCTCAAGTTGCGCCAGGGGAGGTTTAGATTGGGTGTTAGAAAGAATTTCTTCACTGAAGGGGTTTTCAGGCATTGGAACAGGCTGTCAGGGGCAGTGCTGGAGTCACCATCCCTGGAGGTATATAAGAGTCATATAAATAGAGTACTTAGGGATATGGTTTGGTTAAGGACTTGACATTGTTAGGTTAGCTGTTGGACTGGATGATCTTGAAGGTCTTTTCCAGCCAAGGTAATTCTGTGATCAGAAGTGCTCCTGGATTCCCATCCAGGTTTTGATGTAGCTCCTGGACTCACAATTATATCGGTGTCTTCTGGAGGTTTAATGTAAAGAATGAGCATAATATGTATAAAGGAAATGACTGATTTTCTCATGGAGCTAAATAAGTTTCTGTCCTCTCAAGATATATTATTGTCATATATATTATTAATGTTAACAACATTTGAAAAGATCTACCTGAATATAAAACCAGCATTAAATAGGGAGTGTATTTTGTGGAGGAAGGACTTCAGAAAACACATTAATGATGAATCAGATGGATAGGTACTACATTAAAATATTTCACAGGTGTATGGAAGAAAAGTTTGTTGCTTTTAAAACTGGAAAATACTGTAATATTGTAGGTGTCCTTTGTAATTTTAGACAAGTGAAAGCTGCAGTCTCAGCCTTGAGGAGTTAAAGAGAAAGTTCTCTTACTTAGGAAACTGTGGTTTTGGTCAAGGTGAGCTTTTAAATGGAAACCTAAGAGATTGCACCTGGAAATGTGAAGCAAGTAGCCTTAATGTAGGAATTTTCATTGGATATTAACCTTTTTCCCTTTTAAAAAAAATATATATTTTAGTTCCCAGGTCAGATAATTCTATTGCTATGCTTCCAGTGGTGTATATTGGAAGTCTTCCATAGGCTTGGAGTTCAGTCAGATGAATGACCCTTAAGTGACAAAGCAAGACTAAGATATGAAAATAAGTGAAAACAAAGTACCCAAGAAAATGGCAAGTAAGAGGAAGGCTGCAAAGTAGCCCTTGTAGGATGATGATCAATTATAGAAAATGGGAACCAATAGCTTAACGTGGGACAAGGTGGTTTTCCAAGGCAAAATCTTGCCAAGTACTGGTCAAAATAATGTCTGTACTAGTGAAAAGGCCTATTTGACAGCTTCCTTTTATCCACTAATGAAATTAAGTATCTTGCAAAATTGGAAAGGCCATGTAACAAAAAAGGGAATAATTCATATAAATCTTTTAATCAAAATTTGGTTCCTGAGTGTCTTCTCCAGGATGGAAACAAATTTCACTGACTTACTCCTTTCCTATGCTGAGATGTAGGGTCATGCTGTCTGTGAGCTCTTCCTCTCCCCTTCCTTTACTAGTTGATAGGTAGGATAACAGTTTGAATAGCCTTGGGCTGCCAAATGGTCTTCTGGAAGCCAGATGGATTCTATCTGCAGTTTATTTTGTTCCTAAGTATGTTATGCTTCTTTGAAACCAGCTGTTATCCTTAATGAGCCCATTAATACTTTCTCAAACTGTTACAAGTTAAGTCCCATGAGCAATCACCAACTTTAAGCCACTCAGTCATATTCTGCACACAAACAAAACTCCATTTTGTCAAAGTACTTTTAAAGTCCTCTCTTTTTTTGCCAAGAAGCTTTTATGTTCTGTTCTCAGTAATAAATATCTACTCTTAAGTTACTGAGTTTAGTAATAGAAAATGTCCCTGATCATAAGGTGTATGTAACTCAGCTAGAAACTGGGAAGAACCAGTTCAGTGACTTGTCCAGTGGCTATGCTTTCAGAGACCTGAACTTCCTAATTGCATAGCAGCCCCTTTGAAAAGTGACAGGACATCAAAATATTGTCATTGCGTTAGTAAGCCCACTTCAAAGATGCTGTAATGGTGCCAATGTAATGACATAAGGGATTACAGTCAACCTCTCTCTTCTTACTCTACCCCAAACTGATGTAACTGCTCTCCACTTAGGTAGCATGCAGGTGGGATTCTTCTCTCCTGATTTTAGCTGTGTAAAAGTTAGGGCATTTAGTCTAAACTTGCCCTAGACCTGAAAGTTAGTCTCTTTCAGATGCAATTCCTTTCACGTGCTTTTGATGGTGGTGGAAGGAGATCCACCAGTTGGCATAGGGCAGACACCTGGCAGCACCTAGGTGGCTGTGGTGACAGGAATACTGTCCTCTCCTAGAATACTTGGATTCCCATAGCCTTTTGAGACCTCACTATTGTCGGTAAAGACCAAAGTTGTCCAAGTGCATAAAACCCAGATACATCATGTCAAAGGGTAAGGAAATAAGGGATATTTTCAGATTTTACTACTACATCAACGCCAGTGCTGTCTGGCACCGAGTGCTGCAAGAATAGCATTTTAAAATACTTGAGGTAGAATAGTTTAGGATGAGTCAGAAACTATACATCAGAAAGCCCTCTGCTGGGAAGTATTTAGAAAGGGCCTAATGCTTATTGCTGTGACAGCACCAGCAAAATTTGTACAGCAAAGTGAACTAGTAGTAGGAGAAAGACTCAAAAACTGCAAATAACAAAGTGGCTGCAGGGAGAAGGAACTGGGTAGAGCAGCTCCAAAAGCTTACACTTTAATATTACATGAGTTTTCCAGGTCAAAACTGTGATATACTGACTAGCACAGTGATACAGAGACATCTGTGGCACTACTTCCTGTGCCACGCTGCTTTATGAATAGACAGACACCTTTGTTCTCCAGACATGTCTGAATAAAACCTCCTACAGTGGCATCCTGTAAGAAAAAAAGTTGTTTGTTAATCGGGGGTAAAAAAGAAAAGGGTGAAAACATGAGCATCTCAATACCTGAAAACAACTAAGTGCTTTTATTTATGTTCTCTTCTAAAATCTTGCAAGCATTGAAATAAAATTTGGGGTCGATTACAGGAGAAAGATAAGACAATCCTGCATTTCAAATACAGTGAAGAGAGAGGAAATAACTAACACATTTCATTACTCCTCCAAATTATGTCCATATATGGCCTAACTTTAAAATCTGCATGCTATGAATGCATTATTGGATATTGTAATAAGACTCTCTCAAGTTCAAGAACTAAACTGCTCTGAAATAGTCAGGTTTGTTGCTTCAAGCCAACAATGAACTGAGTCATCAACAATCAAAAACATCATAGATGCCAGTGTGAAGAACAAATACATACAGCACTTAAGTTGACTGATTCCTTCAGCAGCTGAACTAGATTAGCATTTTGTTTTTTTTTTTTCCCCTCCACTTCATCAGATGACACAGCACACAATTTTTTGATCCCTCATATCTTTTGTATAAATGAATGTGGAAATGCTAGTATAATTTGTGTGTTAAGTGTGCGGCTTCTATATACAGATTACAAAACGTGGGTTAAGTTGCAAGGTACAGTGATCTATTTTAGAAAATACAGGCATGAGAATACCACTGTTAAGGAACTATTTTAGCCTTCCTTATGCCTTTTCCCAGTTTTAATGCAAAGTTTACAGTATGCATGGTTCTTTCTCTGCAGTAGCATATGAAGGTTCAAAATGTCATTTATCTAATGGGTATCTATTGTGCCCTCTAGCGCCCAGTGCAAGGGTTCGTCTTTATGGCAGAAGTCAAGCATTCAAAGAGGACGAGGTTGTTAAACTTTAACGCAGGTTCTGTCCTAGAGGAAATATTGGTGACAAACCTTTGTCACCAATGGTAATAAGGAGTAAGAAAATATGATACTAACGAATCTTTAGTATAGGAGAAATGCTATTTGATATTAGTTTTCTGTAAATATTGCAGAGAACATGGCAAAGAAAGAAGAAAGATAAATTGAGTAGTAATACTCTACAGAAAATATATTTGCATCAGTCTGTACCTCCGTATGTGTCACAGTAACACTGTAGTTATTCCTAGGCTTCTTTTGCCAGGGAATAAAGGTAACGGTTGCCCTCATGTTGATTTCTCTCCTTAAAGCAGAAGAGTTGATGGCCTTGTACAACAGGAAGGAAGGAAGGAAGGAAGGAAGGAAGCAGGAGGATTGTGTGACTAACAGTCTCTCACTGTGACCTGTTTTTCATCTCGGTCTGACTGAGAGAAATCGAAAACTATAAACTCTGGGGTTAACAACTCTATGGTATCTCTAAATGAAAAGCAAGCCATTAATAGGGATAGTGACTTGGGAAACAATTCTTACCAACTGTTTAGCTTGTTTTTACACCCTATAATGTTAAATATTTAGTACAACTAAAATAAGTTAAATATGCAGTGAAGGCTTTTATCTATTTGAAACTTAATTGCAGCTTCTGCTAGCAGACTTTTGGCAGGAAATAAGGGGCTAGTTTATTCAAGTACAAATTCTGGGATACATACATTTGTTACTTGTAGATTAGTAATTTCCTCTGTACTTTTTGTTTGAGAAGTCTGGCTGAGACCCCTTTGAATACAGGCTGGAATTGTAAATCTGACTATAGACTCAGACTTTGTGTGTAAAACACAGCAGATCTAGGATTTTCCTTTGCATCTGAATGATGAGAATCTCTGCCAAGCATGACTGTTTTTCTTCACCTCATTTGTGATCGCAAAAGGCAGTAGAGGGTGCCAGCACTCTCCCACAACTTCTTGTGGAATTGTTCATGTAAATATAGAGTGGAATTGTTCATGTAAATATAGAGTGGAATGAGTATTGCCTGGTATCTATAGAGGTAATAAATACGCAGGTTTTTTTCCTGGGGAAGGCACTTTATGGAGTACTTGAACTCAAAGTGTCAATGCGTTAGCTGAGGTATTAAAAAAAACAACATTAATACACTTAAGCACAGTTTTCTGAGAAGGTGCTTTAAAATCTGCTGATATTCTGCAGCTCTACCTGTTTGATTTTGAACACTAGCTCCAAGCAGAATTTTAAAGTATATTTTTTTCAAGGGATAGGTGGAGGAGGGAGAAAGTAATTCTTTTTACATCAGTAATTCTTTGCTTAGATCAAACAAAAACTTGGGAGACCTGTTTCTACAGTCACTACACTTCAAAGTTACTATCCCAGATGTAAGATTTATCTGTTATGGAGAAAAGGTCAAACATAAAGTGGACACTCTGTTTTTGTATTAAAGTGGATGCTGCTTTAGCTTTGAAATGTGAGGCTGGAAACGAGCCCAGCTGCTGTCTTGAATCTGTTGTGGTGGGGGATGAACATAATTCCATAAAGTTGGTAAGCTCTAGTTAGGCACCAGCAGGTACATAAGGTGCTGCCTCTGGTGAGCCCAGTGACGTGTGACATGCTGTATTTCAGAAGCAAGTAATTTTAGATATTTTTTTTCACAGGGATTTTTGCAGGTTCCTCTTACGTGCTGGGGTACTTGTCTGAAACACCTGCTGACAAGTCCCTCCGTGCAGCAGCAATCTACCTGGTGAGAAAGCAGCAAAATGAAAGGGAGCACCCACTTTCCCAGAGTGCCATGAGATCACCTTGGCAAGGTTTGTTATGGGACATACTCATCACACGAAGCTGGCTGTTGCTTCCCTGTAGCTCTTCCATTGACTTGTGATCAAGCTATAATAATGGGATCAGGTCTTGTACATGGAAGCATCATCTTGTGATCTGAATGCTAACCATCAAGGTAGAAAAGCTATCAAAGCAAAAAAGTTTTAACACGCAGGCTCAAAATAAACAACCCAATGTTGCAAATTATGAGCAAGTCAATGATGTTTAGCTTCAGAACAAATCCAGCACTTAAGCAGCGTTCAAAAGCACATTTATGCAGAGGACATAATTCGAGGGGGAGGGGGCTTCTCTGCATTTCTGCCACACGAAGCCTCGCTAAGGCTTCAACAGGAGCAAAGAAGCATTTCGTTGTCTTTAGCGTCCTGACACTAAATAATTCAGCCAGTGATGAGGGATCGAAGAGGAAGGACGGTGCTTGACTGGCCGAAGCCCAGAGGAGGGTGCTGGGGAGCCGAGAATGGCAGCGTTCAACGCGTGGATTCACCCCCATGCCCTGTGCTTTCTCCTGTCTTGGTGAGGCTACAATTAGTCAAAGTCTTTCTTGTGCCAGCTACTGTATGTAGCTGGATGCTCATCCTACACATGTCATCTTTCAAATTTATTTCATTACTCCTTTTCCTTTTTTCATTTCTGTGTAATTCTGCTGAGCAGCTGTTTTGTTACCTCCACCATCCTTTCTTGGGCTATTTTATATGTCAGAGAAGGAATCTGCATATCTTGAGTTTCACCTGTACTTTAATCGTTTCCTCATTGAACAGATATTGTTACCATAACATTTGATACAAACGAACAATAATAATTTATATTGTATGATAGGCTAATTGATGCTGAGAGAGTGATGGAAACTCAGCAAAAGAAATAGCCACCTCCAGTCTACCTATGTGCAAAATTTCAGCCCTTTAACCTGTTCTGCTGTCTAATCTGTTATATTTAAAATGCGCCTGGAGTAAACGTTCTGACTTTGGATTTGCCCAGGAATGTTTTAGGTAATGACTGTTCAGTGTGAAAGGCAAATCCCTGGAGCCGGAGCTGGGATCCAAACCTGTTATCTGCATTAACAGGGACAGCCACCAGGCTACAGCCTTGCTCTGCGAGAGCTGCTGGTTCCTCAGCCCTGTTCTGCAGATGGAAGCCTCTTTAGCCTGGGTGTGCCCTGCCTTCACCCCCTGCTCTTCTACAGTATCATGGGGCTTGGGGACTGAGGTTCACTGAGGTCCTCTCGGGGGGGCCGGGGACAGGGTTTGAATTCTAGTCTTAATCATTAGGCTGTCACATAGAAAGGGGGAAAATTAAAAAAAACTGGCCCATGCACACTCAGGAAAAGACACATGCTGACTTCTGGGTGTGGGATTGTGGGGACTGTGGGTTCGCTTGAACTGTGCCAAAACAGCTGGGGGAAGCAGATGATTCAAGACATATTCCTGAAACCACTTGCTCTTGTGTTACTGTGTCCTCGCTGCAGGTAATCTGCCTCTCTGTGGCTCTGTGACTCCCAAGCTCCACAGGAAGCTTCTTTGCCTGGATGTCCATGTGGGCTGTTCTCTGTTTACTGCCCTAACAGAGGCTGCAGCCAGCAAAGGGGCTGTCCTGGGGAGCAGCTGGGATTCAGTTAGCGACCCCCTGGAAAATGACTGCTTGTATCCTAGCCTTTAAACTCTTGCAAGGTCATGGTCCAAACAGTGCCATGGAATGCTCACACCTGCAGCAACCCTGGGCTGTGGTGCTCACAGTTTTGATGCACTCGGACAAATACAAACTTCTATAGTGCTAAATATATAATGTAAGCCTTTGCAGGCCTGGAGCATTAACATAGCTTGTAGCTACTCTACCCCCCTCAGGACTGCAGTCATCAGAGGTGTGAAAGGGTAGTTTTAACAGAAATGTAACAGCTGCCTATGTATGCCTATGTATGCTCCTCCTGCACAGAAAAGAGAAAGGCATTCCCACAGAAGGAGGTGTCATTGCAGTAGTCATGCAGAACCTGGCCTGGTAAGCTGCCTTGCAAGGCGAAGTATTGCAGTCTTACAGACCAAGCAATGCAAGTTTTTGACAAATGGCAAAGTGGAGGTACATTAGGGTGATGTAATATTACATATTAATACAAGTTGTTAATTCAATGATTTGCATGAGCTTAGTGTTTCCTCTTTGAGAGCTCTGGTTTGAGAAATACTGATGAAGCTTGTTCCTATAATGTGAACTAAAATTACCTCAGTGTGCCCTATTGGTTTAAGTTGCTTCTGGGCTTGATCTGCATGACAGATGGGGAAAAGACTTAGTGTATGGTTCAGAGAGATCTGTCCCATGCACTAAGTGGCATTAATCATGTAGCTGTATGCATACTTTTATCTTTTTAAAATATTCTTGTGGGGTATCCCCGTTTATGCCCAGACCTCCTACACAAAAGGCACAAGCACAAACTTACTTTTCTGCAGCCCTGTAACCAGTCGTGCAGATCCACCACAACTGCAACAACGCTCTCACATTTTAGAATTATTTCCTTACTGTACATCTGCAGTGCCTGGCCCCTTCCCCTCCTCCCCTTTTTTCTCTGCTACCTGCAGTATTGCAAACCCCAAGAGCAATGAACAGAGCTGAGAAATCCCCCAAACTCACTTAACCGTGTAGCTACTCAGTGTAGCTGTCACAGCTACTCAGCAAGTGCATTGCTTCCCCCCTTGGCTTCTTTGACATTTTCTGTGGCCTATCATCATTTGGCATCCTGAGTCACACCACCTCACAAGCCCAAATAATTTGTTCTGGGATTAATTGCTGTGGTTCATGGGCTCAATCTGAAGAACAGTGTAGTAGCTGCTGTACAGTAGTCAAAGCTGACAACAAAACCTCAAGTGGGAAACTGAAAAAGAGGTGAGCTTCTCTCCTCTCCCACCTTCCTTCTCTCCCTACAAACTGAAACAGTCCAACTCAGTGTATTTTTGGATAATGAGACATCATGGTCCTTTTTTTTTTTTTTTTTCTTGGAATTACTTTGTCCCATAGGAGAATCCCTCATTACTGCAGTTTTGCCTCGTGGTAAGATAGCATAGCAAGATATGGTGTATTCTTTTTTGTGATAGTGATTGTAGTTAGAGAAAATTATTTTGGTTTAGAGGAAGAACAGTCAGGGAGATAAGTGCAGGACTGGGAAGCAGGGAGTCTTCATCTCTACCACTGACAGTCTTTTTGGTCAGAGGAAAGTTGCACAGACTCTTGTTTTGAGTGCTCATTCATTTGATATGTGTTAGTTTCTCTCAAATTTGGATGCCTATTTTGAAAAAGATGGGGGATACCAAAGGGCCACACAGTCCCTCTCCAGTGGATTTATTAGAAACCCATTGGCAGCATGCAGTCGTTAAGAGCAAGCTCAGGTTGGGCACCCAGAAATGAAAGGCTGCTTTTGAAAAAAGGGCTTTAAAGCATTAGTGTTATGACAATGCTATCATAAATACTTATTTTATAAGGTAGGCTGGTGCCCAAGGTGAGTAATTTAGGACCGTGCAGGAAAAAAGGGCAACCAAAACTTTCATGGCTGTTTCCAAGTCTCTTGTTCACTCCTGGTTTCCCTCTGCCCCAGCTGGTTGCAGAAGAGACACCACCTGTATTGCACCTTCCCTGCTGCTGCTGTTGCTCTGGGAAATCACAGTCCACCTGTGGCATGAAAGCTGATGGGATCATGCCCCTCTGTGTGAGAAATGCCAAAGAGTGATGAAGCTTGGACACTCCCTGCTCAAGGATAACTTTGGTGTGATGGAGCAATTTTACATTGCTTCACAGGAGAGCTGTAAGTTATGATGGTGTTTTTGACTTATCCTAGGAGATCTTGCTGCTGCACAATATGGTGATTTTTTGACCTGATTAATTTTTTTAAACTGCAATAAAGGATTTTTAAAAATAAACATTAATAGAAAGATCAGAGAAATGGAAACAGGAACATTTACTACATGTTCCTGGTCTGTATAAATGCATCATGGAATGGTTCTTAAATAAAGAAACAGAAACATCTGTGGATAACTAGCCATCTGCTTTATCTGGTATTACTGGAGCTGAGCAGGAACATTTAGCCTGGAACTAACAGAAGCCAGTTTCTTCCTTTACTGTTTGTCTACCAAAACCTTTAACTATGATCCATCTTCACTGATCTTGAAACACCTATACTTCATGGCAGCTTTTCTGTAGCAGTACGGGCAGACCTGCATGATATTGAGTACCTAATACGATAGGGTATGGATCACACTTGGTTTCATCTGGATGTTGCTGTAATGAAAATCACAGGACAAATACTGAACTGCCTGCATAACCTCCTAGGTATCAGTGGTTACACTACAGAGATATTTAGTCAAACCATTCTCACCGGCAATACAGTCTGAAGTACAGCATTGTTTTTCAGGCCTGCTGGAAACATGCCAGGTTTTTGCTGAGCTTTACGTGTGCTGGGGCATGACTTGGGGTAAGGCTGTGTGAATATATTGCCCGCAGTGTGCACTAATTCTCATAGTTTCATCCTTTGTGATGTAGTGACTCATTTCTTTGTGTGCATGCACATGGAAGGTAGTGCTCCTAAAGGTCTTATGGTTTCTGCTGATACTTGACTTGCTAATGCCAGTGTCTTCATTACATTGCTTTTGGAAAGTCTTGTTCTTTAAAACGTATTTAAATTTTGTTTTGATTACCATATCCACCTTCCTTGCTTGACTTACCACCCTGGAGCAGTATAAAACCTAAAATCATTATTTCACTATGTTGAAAGGTCTCTGGAAAAGAACTACATCTTAATAGTTCATGTGTCCCAGAGCATTGATTATTTGCTTTCCCATTTCCACAATACAATTGTATTTTGGAAAACTACCCACTTACATGCTAGGATTCATTTATTAGATTATGAAAATAGCATTTAGGTTGTTTTACACAGATGTGGAAATGCATGTTTGTTTGTCTCTCCAAGATCTGTCTATGCAGGCACCCTACTGACAATTTTTTGTGTCTATAACCATCATCACTCAGTGTCACCTACTGTTTACCTTTCCCTAAACCCTGCCAACAGCTCTTCTTGAGGTGGCCTATCTGTGCGATGAGAAGGAAGTGGCAGTGGTCTAATCAGATGACAAATGTGCATCACTTTTTCCTTGCCCATAGCAGAACTTGCAGGTGATGGCTGTGCAGAGGAATAATTTAGCTTGAAAAGTGTATTGCACAATGTACCTAACCCCTCTGCACCAGGCATCTTACATAACGGAGAAAGTGGCTCAGAGCCAGCAGCTTCTAGCAGAAAGCATGACAGTTGTAGCGTTAGAGACATACACAGATCCAAGGGCTGAGCAGAAACGTGTACATCTGGGCTTTAAAGACTAACTCTGTTTGTCCCCAAATCCTATGATTTCACAATATCATGTGCCAAATCTTATTAATAATTTTGGTTCTTAAACAGTGGGTGTGTGGAGAGAAATTATTATATAAGTGATTTCATATAACTGTGAAAGAAGAAAGAAAATGAGCCTTTATTTACCTGTGTACACGATATTCCAGACAGACTTACCTTTGCTGCCTTCAGAGGTAGTACTGGACTAAGAGGAAAACAGCTGTAGTCTTGAAAACCAAGAAGAAGTCTCCAGTAAGACCCAGAATCAAAACCAAACAACTTGAATGAAACTAAGACTGTGAGTCTTAGATGTAAATCTTCACTACTGAATATAAATGAAATAATTGTTTTGTTAACAGAAGGGCTCACCCTGACTTGGGCACAAATCTTCACTTGCCCTTAATATCAGTGGGGTACAAAGTTTAAGCATTCGTCAGCTTTTACTATTTAACAGCCTGTGTTTATTAGGCTAAGGTACATAGTTCAGGTACTGTTACTGTTACAGATGTAAAAATCTTCAATTTTCCTGGCAGTTCATTCAATATCAGAAGTCATCATACACCATTAATTAAAATAGCTGTGCATCAATGTACATAATTACAGCAAACAGTCTAGGCAGAGCTGCAAACATAGACACTTCCTTTATAAAAGAGAAGCCAAAATATTTTATTCCAGTTTTTAATGAAGTTATATTTCAGTGTCTGTATTCCAGAACTCTTCCTTAGAAATGAAGCCATATTCAGAAAAAGCCTCTCATCTGTATCCCATCTTTCTAGTTTGAAAGATGGAGGGATGAGTTGATCTTATGGGGATTTGAACTTCCACTGTCAGTAAATCTAACATGAACCCAGTGACAGAACCTTTCAAAGTACTTGACTGAATACTGAACCCCGTAAGTGTGAAAATCCTATGTAGTGAATTGATTGCATCAGACTGCAGCCTTGCAATGTAGCTACTCATTTTACAATGCTGGCCTGCAAAAGCCCTCACAGGAAGGCCTTGTGAGAAAGGAGAAGTTATTTAAAAAGTCCTGTGCTTCCTTCCTTCCTCTGTTGAACTGCTGTAGTAGTATCTAAGTCCTGCTGCACACTTTGGGGTTTGTTTGACTTTCTTTATTTTTGTCTTACTGAGGCTTATGTTGAAGGACTTGGAAGAGAAGAGACTTTGAGCTCACTTAGAAAGTGCAACAAAAATAGTGGAGGCTACATGAAGGGATTAGAAAGGGACTGAGGAGTCTGGCAGTGATGTGGAAGCTGCTCCCAATGCATCAGTAGTGTGGTATCTTAGCACAAGCTTTTGAAAAGGAAGATGTGAGGAAAGCAAAGGCACCACATACATAATGAAACTACATTATAAATAATGAAAGTAGCACCTATCTTGTGGGCCTCCCTTTCTCCAGGAGCTCTCTCAGCCCTCATTTCCTTTTATCTGTATTCAGTAACTGGACATTGTTTCATTCGTTCGGAAAACACTTCCCTTGTTGGTGGCTAAGAACATCTCACGTGAGAAGTGCCACTAAGTTCACTCCAGTGACTTACTGAGGCAGCATGTTAGCCATGACCAGCCCAATGCCAGTATTTGCCCAAAGATGTCAAGGCTGGGCAAAGACAGATAAGGATGAAAGAATTGGGAGATGAGATATGGTGGAGCTTAGGAGAGATTTCAGATGTTCTTGGGACAACAGAAGAAGGGTGGAACAACAGCTGTTGTTGTTCTGGACCTTATGCATGCTGTCTTTTCCTTTAGTCCTTCAGAAATTGAGTGAAGCTGTACAATTCTCCTTTTATCCCTGTGATATTCCTTACTTGTACTTGCCTGAGCCAGCACAGTCCCAGCAGTGGGATTCTGTGTTAACTCCTCTAGCAGGCAGCCAATTGATCAGACTTGTATTGTGATTTTATGGTTCATTTCTAGGAAAATACTTAGAGCTGTCATTTTACCTCAGAAACACAAACTGCTGCATCGTGCTGTCTGCACCAAATTTACCACCTTCTTATTGTCCTATTGCTTTAGAAGAGCTTTGCATGAAGACAAAGGTATTTCCTAGTAAAGGAGTGTGTCTGACATTTATGGATGTGTGTGAAGTCTGGCCTTCTCAAAGCATGAGCAGCTCTGAGTTAGAATGGCTGAGTTCTGAGAAGAGAGGGGGAAAGCTAAAAAGCTCTTCTGTTCAGAAATTAATTTGTGGTTTGGAAGAATTCTAGAAATGTGGGGGAGGTTGAAGCATGTGACAAAACATAAAATAAAATTCCAGTAATTTATTTTGAAACAATTTTTTTAAAAAAATTGTACCAAAAAGTCACTTTGTCCATCAGTTAAGGACCAGCTCTGCCTTCTAGTGAAATTGCTATTTGTCTTTTTAAAAAATAAAACCAATATGATTTCTTCTCTTGTCAGTTTTTCTTCAGTTCATCTTACTTGTGACTGTTACTAGGACGAAGTTTGTTTGCTAAGGATGTTCTGCGTGAAGTTGTAAGATATTAGTGATACTTACCCTTTGTATAAGCTGGACTTCTGCCAATCATTTCTGTGATTGCCATAAGAAATTTAGCCTCAACTTCAAAAAAGTATCAGAAACTGAGTAGCAGTGTACTGATGTACTGCCATTTGTATTTGGTTTTTGTTTGTTTGGGTTTGTTTTTTTTTTACATATGTGTAGTGTGCTAAGAAATCTTTTAATTGAACTTTGTGTAATTCATTCAACTTAATCTCAAGGGGGTGATTCATAGGGGCTACTCTAGTCCCTTCCAGACCCAACTGGAAAGTCACTGTGACAGAGAAGCTGGGGATTTCCCCATCAAGGGAAGTCCACCACTTGATGGTGAAGCAAAACTAGACCCTTGCGAAAAAATTTCCCCTCTGGCATATTGGCTCCAGGAAAATCATTATATGCTGTCAGTGTCTCTCCCACTGCCTCCATGTAATTGGGGGACTGGGAATGTTACCGATGTTACAGAAGGCACCTTTGCTTGCCTTGTTGTTTCAGTGGTGTGCCACTTTCAGCTTATTCAGATCCATATCTCCAAGGAGCTGATATGTAAGAGTAAAACCAGTACATCTCCAGTCACATAAATTTGCCTTTATTTTCTGTCATCTTCTGTTCCTTTTAGTGACTAAAGAGACGTACAAATGCAGGTACTTATGTGAAAAGCATGTCTTCCCATCAGTAATAAAAAGACAGAATGTAAAGCCTGTAATAAAGCACAGAATCCTCACATTTTTTCCAAAGTAGAATTTGTTGCTACATATTTTAACGTTACCTCATCTTTGTTGAAGTAGTTATTTTCCCCTTGATTTATATAGTATGTATTTAATTTCTGAGAGTTCCATAAGCTTGATACATTGACTGGATACACTTGATGGTTTAGGCCAGGATAGGATAGAGCCAATTTTCTTCATAGTAGCAAGTGTGGGGCTCTGTTTTGGATTTGTGTTTAAAACAGTGTTGATAACACAGGGATGTTTTAGTTACTGCCGAGCAGACACAGAGTCAAGGCCTTTTCTGCTTCTCACCCCGCCAGCGAGTAGTCTGGGGGTGCACAAGAAGTTGTGAGGCAACACACCTGGGATAGTTGGCCCCAAATGACCTAAGGGATGTTCCAGACCGTGTAACATCATGCCCAGCATATAAAGCTGGGAGAAGAAAAAGGGAGGAGGGACGTTCAGGGTGGTGGTGTTAGTCTCCCCAAGTGACTGTTACATGTGACAGAGCCCTGATTTCCTGGAGATGGCTGAACCCCTCCCTGCCAATGGGAAGTAGTGAGTGAATTCCTTGTTTTGTTTTGCTTGCGTGCGTGGCTTTTGCTTTACCTGTTAAACTGCCTTTATCTCAACCCACGACGTTTCTCACTTTTACTCTTCTAGTTCTCCCCTCCATCCCACTGTGGGGGGTGAGCGAGTGGCTGTGTTGTGCTTAGTTGCTGGCTGGGCTTAAGCCACGAGAATATAACACATAAAACCCCCCTTGAAATAAAATAAATTAATCTCTACTGGTTCTATGACCTTGGATCTTCCTTGGCTGCTTGGTAGAACCCCACATGCTTTTTACAGAGAGGGTTTTTCTCTGTTTAGAACTGTATCTCTCCAGTTTTTATTTGTAGGGTTCATACAGTTCCCTTTCTAAACTATGAATTTTCTTCTCTTCCATTATTAGAAAAGTTAATTTCATGGAGATGACTTGGGACACTTCATAACCCAGTTTCCACTAGTTTTCACAGTATTTCAAATATGCAGGAAGGTAAATTAGTTGTGTAAATTTAGAAGCTGCCTGGCAAATTTGCAAGTAATCATCTTGCCTTGATGCAGTTCTATTCATTACCAGGGATCTAACGGTTTGGCATATATACAGAATGATGACAAATTATATTTACTGTGCTCAACAATGTTATCCAACGAGCCAGAGAAGAAAGTTACAAATTAAATAGAAATGCAATTTCAGTTTGATTTGGAGATGATTTCAATTAGCATTTGATCCAGTAAGAAACTGTACTACTAAGAATCCATAACTAATGGTTTGAATTTGACCACTGCACTGACCTTTACAGCCTACATTTGCCAAAATGGATAGAAGATCCCTGGTGTGTTTTCTGTCCTTCACAGGGCAGTAGCATCATGTTTTCAGCTCATTGTCCCTCAGGGAAGGTTGACTCAGAGACAAGAGTGCTCCTGTGCAGGTATTGATGTTGCACTTGCATTTTGGCTTGCTTGATATCTCCCATCCAGATACAAACAAGGTCCAAGGCTGTGGTAGGGAATTATTCATTAACAGTTAGTTTCAGTGTGAAATGTCCTCTCAATCATGAGAAACATGTTTTGCCAACATTTTCTGGTAGTCCACAGCACCCACATCCTCTGCAAGTGAGAGGCAATAGGTAGCAAGGATGGTAAAGGTGCCACATGCGTTCTCTGAATCTCCTGGGTCAAGATGAGGACAGTAATTGTAGAAAACTCCTAAATGTTACTGCTTGGTCTCCAACCCAGAAGGATCCCTCTGACCCCCACCAGCCTCTCATCTTGAAGAGCATTTAAAAGGTTGTGAACAAACTTGTATGTCTGTTTTATGGTATCTGAATGACTCCACTAGCGGTGTTAGATCTAATTACCTTATTAATACTCTTGTGAAAAATGCATTGTTCTTGCATTAGATTGAGCACCAAGATGATTCAAGTTGCCCAGCTCTTGTTCAGAGGGAGTTTGTGGCAAAAGAGACATTGAATAACTTTGGATAGCTTGCAAGTGCCACAAACTTTGGGATCATCATTCTGTGCTTTTCTGCAGGTTTTGAGTGGGAGGTAATGGGAAAATAGCAAAATGCAGTGTTGCAAAGAGAAGTTTATCAGGGATCAGTCAAAAGGCAAGTACAATAATGACTTAACAGCAAAGAAAATAAAAGTGGTCCTGCTGTGGAAGGTTTTGTTTTGCCTATGTGTGCTATGAGGAATCTGCTTGTGCTGGTTAGTGTGTGAAAACTGTGTGGTGTTCCTTTAAATAGCTGTCATTATCTGAAATGAAAATCACTGCAGCCCTGCTAGAACAAGTAGATAAACGCATATTTTATATCAGTATCAAATGGTTTGTGTGCACCCTAGAGTGCAAATAGAGTTCCTTTAAATACACAAGGGCTGGGCATCAAGAAGGCAGGGACAACACCTTTTCACTTGTGCCCTGTGACAGAACAAGGGGCAATGGACTCAAACTTGAGTGCAGGAAGTTCCACCTCAACATGAGGAAGAACTTATTTACTGTGAGGGCTACAGAGCACTGGAACAGGTTTTGGAGTCTCTGGAGGACTTGTCTGGATGCCTTTCTGAGTGATCTGCCCTAGTTTTTTTTGGTCCTGCTCTGGCAGGGGGTTGGACTCGATGATCTTCAGAGGTCACTTCCAACCCCTAATATTCTGTGATTCTGTAATAAGGGAAAGCTGCCTGGCAAAAAAGGACCTGGGGGTGCTGGTTGACAGCTGGCTTAATATGAGCCAGCAGAGTGCCCAGGTGGCCAGGAAGGCCAACAGCATCCTGGCCTGACTCGGGAAGTGATAGTCCCCCTGTACTTGGCACTGGTGAGGCCACACCTTGAGTACTGTGTTCAGTTCTGGGCCCCTCACTACAGAAAGGACATCGAGGTGCTGGAGCGAGTCCAGGGAAAAGCAACAAAGCTGGTGAAGGGTCTGGAGAACAAGTCTTATGAGGAGCAGCTGAAGGAATTGGGGTTGTTTAGCCTGGAGAAAAGGAGGCTGAGGGGAGACCTCATCGCTCTCTACAATTTATCTGAAAGGAGGTTGTAGTGAGTTGGGGGTTGGTCTCTTCTCCCATGTAACAAGTGATAGGACTAGAGGAAATGGTCTCAAGTTGCACCAGGGGAGACTTAGATTAGATATTAGAAGAAACTTCTGCACTGGAAGGGTAATTAAATACTGGAATAGGCTGCCGAGGGAGGTGGCTGAATCACCTTCCCTGGAAGTGTTTAAGAGATGTGCATTTGTGGTGTTTAGGAACATGGTTTAAGCACTGGACTTGGTAGAGTTAGGTTAATGGTTGGTAGAGTTATGTTATGGTTGGACTTTATTATTTTAGAGGTCTTTTGCAACCAGAACCATTCTGTGATATTTGAGGGCAACGAGAGAATGTATGTTCAATGGTACCTGAAGTAAAGCCAATTTTCATTGTAGAAGACTGTGACTAGTTTTCCCCACAGGCTTTTTTCCTGCTGGTGTTTCTGGGACTTTCTCTTCCTGGAAAGGTTTTCTCTGTGGCTTTTTGCTTATGGCAAGATTTCTCTCCAGTGCCCAGCTGGCACTTTCATATGCTAAGCCAGCTTTCTGCTTTGTCTCAATAATCAGAAAAGTCTTCAGAGCAGAGTTGCAGGTATAATTGCAAGGTAGTCCCTTTTCTTAACCTAACACAGCACTGTGGAGATTTTCCATGGTTTTGGTGTGGGTGCAAACACTTTGCACAGTCCAGTTGATGGGTCCAGTGTGGCCACTCAGGGAAGCAGAGAAGGTGGCTGTTTCTTCTGTTGGCTTTATTTGCAAGGTGTCAGCCTCCTACATGGAAGTGCTTTTGTCCATTGTTGCACTTTTGTTCAAGTGGCAAAAATACTGGCTGACTCTTTTCAGTTGCCACACAGCTACTTGCTCCCCAGAGTGAGCAACATATTGTGGCCGATGGAAGAAAGATTCTCCTGTCTGAAGTTGTTGCTAACAACTGGCAGTTGCATTATGGAGAAAATCCTGAACAAGGGCATGGAGGTCTCAGGGAATTTGCCCTTAGAGCAGGGTGAGTTGTAGAGGAGGAAGAGCTGAGGATGGTGGAGAGGAAGAGTCAAATCTGTCAAGGGGTTTTGGTGTAGCAGCATTAGACTAGAAGCAGGTGCTGGTTTCATCTATAAATGTGCTACACTTGGCAGAAGTTATTTGGAGTTATACTGTAAGCATAATTCATTAAAATCATGTATCATTTACTATTGGTATGGCCTTTAGCACTCAGACTTGCTGCCTAGCAATTTGGAATAAGCTATGTACTAAAGATCAATGTGGTGACCTCAGGCTGTTTGTCAGGATAACCAAAAGGTCTGTTCTGATGGCTGACTCTCTTGAAGAGCTTGACTAAGTCATTCACTCAGTCATTCACTGAGGTAATACAAAGCATGGCCATTTGGCAGAATTTCAACCTGCATCTGGGGTATTTTCACTGAGATTTTAGACACATTCAAATACACAATGGAGCAAGGCTCAAGGACAGGTGCTACAAACAGTTTACATTTGAAAAAGCTTGATATGAATATCTGTGCATTGATCCTGATGCACTGCCTAGGACAAGTCATGTTCCTTTGCCATGAATCTAAATATTTAATTATATTGTTTGTTCACTGCTTATTTCATCAAAATGAGCATAATATTCTGTGAAAGGTTAAATCTAGACCAAGTTTCTCCAGGCAACACTGGTGGGAATGAAGTCACGTTGAGTCTCTAGCTGAAATTAATTGTAGAGCTTTATTGTCTTTAAAAAATTGTTTCTTTATGCAAAATAACTCCATTTTACTCTGAGCAGTATTTTTGGTGTCCAGAATTCTTGAGTATGTGATTGATTAAAGTTCTTTTTTTTTTCCCTTTGGTAATTAATCTACTATTAAACTATCTGTACATGCAAAAAACCAGAGGATTAGAGTTGAGATTCACCATCTTCTCAGTTTTTGATTTCTTCCATTTTTCTATTCTTCACATAAAAGTCACTCCCTGATTTAGATTATGAAAAGATACATTGGCAGACACCCACAGGAAACTATTAATACAGATTTTTTTTTCAATATGGCTCTTTCTCACTCATGCCTGTTTAAAATAGGGGGAGAAAGTAATAACTTAGCATGAGATCTGTGCCATAAAGATCTAGCAGAAGATTTTTATCTCAAGAGGCAGTGTAGAAATAAGAAAGAAAGTGGGATGTCTAGTGAGAAGCTCTAGGATCTAATTCAGTTACAAGTCCAGATACATATTTCAGTGTTTGCCTGAATCTTCATTTCATCACTAACACAAGAGAAAAGGCAGAACTGGAATCGTGGGTGAAAGAATTCATACTATGTAACATGCGTCCACTGAATTGCAGCTACAAAATTTACTCTTCAAAGCAATTATCCAAAGAGAAGAATATTGGTTGCATTACTTCAATGTAAACAAAAGATGTCACTATCAGACACAAAAAGCATTGAGCTAATTAAAGATTGTTCTGAAACTATTCAGATCATGACATAATGATACAATAATGATTTAGTTTCTTTCTTTCTTCAAAGGGAAACCACTGAAAACACTCTGTGAAACTACTCTATATGAAAAAAACACACAAATTCTGTCTTACAAAGCTCCTTTCTTTATAGGAATGTTCACATAAGTGCTTCCAAGTTCCTGTAAATGCCTCCTCGTTTCACACATCATATCATGTGAAGCTGTTCTTGACCCTAAAGATGTGGGTGAATCATTAAACCAATATGAAAGAAGAAGAATACGGAGAATAGAAAGTTTTTGAATTGTGAAGGCAGAACATAGTATAGAGTGGAACAAAAGGGGAAGTTTTATAGCAGTAAATATTAGAGGAAAGATAACACCACTTTCAGATATTATCTTCTGCCCTCATCCATATTTCCGTGGGGTTAAAGTAAATGCGGTAGAACAATGTCTGGCACCATATGGATCTCAGTTTTCACGATCCCATTCAGGTCAAACTCCTCCTGTTGCCTCTTCTGGAAGTAGGACTAGATTCTTGTGTTTCAGTCAGCTAGACTCTTTCCAAGGTCAGTTGGATTGACCTATCCTGCCCTCTCGTTCTGAGTTGCCTTCTCCAGAGATGTCCTGGGCTGGATCTGAAAACTGTTATCAGGGCCAACTTTCCCTCTTTGGGCTTTTCTGAGAGTTTCAGCTCTTCCCTCTGCTTCTCAAGTGTGACAGAGCAGAATGTGGCCCTCAGGTTTTCCTCAATTTTTATTGAGGTCAAGCTCCCAGAAGCCCAGGCTATTTTCTCAAGACCAGTACTTGGAAGAAATGTCCTATCTGCATGCATGATACTCTTTATCTCTGCTTCCACTTCTGTCTAGGCAATCCTCATCTAGACTATCATGATTCTTGTATGGATTTTTCAGTGGTTTGGGTTTTTGTTTGTTTGTTTGGTGGGATTTTTTTTTTTTTTGTTTATTTGTGTGTGTGTTGGTTTGTTTGTTTGTTTGTGTTTGTTTCTTTTTAAGCATGAAGCACAAGATTCAGAGAGGAGGTAGTTCAAGAAAAGAAATTCATTGTCTCTCTGTTAGTCCCTTGGGGAATCTTTTCAATGCTCAGTACAACTGGAGATTTGCATTCATTTCTCTGTGAGTCCTGTCTGCTCTGGGGAACTTCCCCATTTAGGGGGAAATCCACATTCAGCCACAGCTGGGGGAGTCCCAGGCAGCTGGACAAGAGGAGAAAGGGGTGTAAAGGACCTAGAAATTGCTTCAGAGAAGGAAAGGCATCCGTGTAGACAATCTTCAGTGCACACCAGTAGATGTAACTGGAATTGGAAGACCTGTAGACTTGAGATCTAAGCCTACTAGTTTTTCCATGATGAAACAAGCTGGCCACCTTGGGCCCACTCCATTGAAATAGCAAATTTGGAAAGTTAGAGAAAGCAAGTTGTGGAAATGTATTGGAATTTTTGCCTGATACAGTATTTGGGGAAAGCTGAGTAAACATGTCAGACTTTCACCAGATGAAAGAAGAACAGTGGAGGCCTCTGGTGTTTGCAGAATTAAAAAAAAAAAAAAAAAAAAAAAAAAAAAAAGCTTAGGTTCACTAGTTGGGATGTAGAAATTTTATCTACCACACTGGATCACAAGCTGGTAAGAAATGATACCTGTCTGTGTGTGAATATGTGGGCAGGTACAGGACCATAGGAAGCAGGCTGTGTGGATCAGCTGCTTGTGAACATGTCTAGAAGTTGAACCCATTCTTTCAGTATTTCTTTTCAGGTCCAACTTTACTGGCATTGTGCCACTGAAATACATACCACTAGGTCAAGTTAACTGTGGGTATCATCCTTCACTGTGTTGAGGATAAGAATTTATACATACATTTGCCTCGATTTAAGATGTTTGTGAGAATAAATTAGAAAAAGTAGTGGGTTTGAACCTCAGTTTCAAACCTATCCAAAGAAATGAAAGTTTTTCTATTTCTTTCACAGGATCTATAGACCAGTGTATAGTTTTCTAGCTGGGTGATAGTGGAAGATTTAGTAGTTTGATCTTACTACGCATGAGGGACTAGAAAGAGTAGTACAGTGCTGGTTTTTTTCCTATCTTATGAAAACTGCATGATATGTGACAGCAGAAGATGTATTAACAATATTCAAATGTTGATTAAAATCTCAATCAGTTTTGGATTCCATAAGAACTTCTCTGAAAGGTGAAAAGCACAGGTTTCTTTTGATTTTCCTTACCTTGGCATCTCCTTAAACAAATCAGGTAAGTCACTTGGCAGAGTGGAGTGTTACATTAATTACAGCATGCCATACAGCTTGCTAGAATGCTATAACGTCATTCATTTAAATTCAGAAAAAAATCTAAAAGTCAAATTACTTCTGCTTCTTAAGAAGTTTGTATAATATATAGAATTTCTATTTCTTGAGCTAAATCTGTCATTGCCACCTTTTCCTAAAATTTTCATGTATCTCTATATAGTAAGTGGTTACATGATGTATTTATAGATGTCCTTTGGTTGCCAATTCACATTTTTATTTTCTGGCAATTTTAGGATATTCCTCTGTAGCTGTTCTTTCCAATTATACTGTTGTAAAACCTTACACATAGATCAAGAGTCTGCACTGGTTAAATACATCTCTACATCTAAAAATACCTTCTTTTTGGTCATGCAGCAGCATAATCTCCTCACCTGGCACTCATACCACATTCCAGTAGTGGCACAAGTAGATGTATCTCTGGAATGCACTGAATGATGATTTATAAAAAAGTATTTTACAAAATCTGCTCAGATATAAGTGTTAGGCAGCTCATTAGAGCTCCTCTTTTGTACTATATTTATTTACTGCTTACTTATTTCCCAGGGTGTCCTAACTGAAAATATATGTTGTATGGTGTTGTGCCTGGAAATTAGAGTAAAACTCCTTTGCAGTAGGCTTTAAGCAACACTCTCCCATTGTGGCAGATTCTTCACAGTATACTCATTTTACTTTACTGTGGTGGAATAAAGGAGCTACTGATGCATCTACTCTAGTAAATAAGTATGATTAAACAGTATCATTTGGTACACAATCATTTGAGTTATGCAAGCATTTACAAATCTCAGCCAGGATATTTTAGAAACCCATTTTATTTGGAAAATGTGTAATTTACAGAAGTGTTTGCTATAGTGTTTAGGGATACTAAATTTAGATTACCACAGCATGAATAAAAGGACAACATATTATTTATTAATCTGTTTATTAATCTGCATATATATATATATGTACATATATATAAATTAGAATTTTTACTGAGGTACTGCAAACCCCGTTGCTGAGAAGGTGGTTCTCTCTTCTTCAAGATTTTAATCTTAAGAGTAACCCAAAAAGATAATAGAGGAACACAGTCTGGTAAGGGAAGAGGGAACTTTAATTGATCTTACTATAATTTTTTAGGCCTCACAACAAAAGAGTGGAAACATGAAGGTGCACATAAACAGGATAGAAGGAAATATAAAGGTGTAGATCTCACAGTTTGACAGGTGGCTGTATCACAGGTTGTTTGGAAGGACCCTCTCATACTCAGGAGTTCAATAGCGAACAACACAGTAAATATATTAGGGCTGGATTCATTGACTAGTGACATGGTCTACAAACAGAAGACTGGCAGAGTTATACTTGATATGATAAAAAAGCAAGAAAAAGAGATGTCTCAAGAAAAGCAGTTTAATAAAAATATCAAGGTAGAAAGTTTGTCTTTGCTGAAACAATTGCATGGCACAAGACTGTGTTGCCAAAGCTAGCAAAAGAAGTTACTGGGGGAGAATGATTAATTATATTAAGCTTACACTGATGATTACACATCCTCAGTGTATTGTGAGACAGGTTGAGTTGTTAGTTTGGCTAAAATGATTCAGCCTAGAGTGGAAAAATGGATTTGTAAGCGACATGTATTAAGTTGTTAGGTGCACTGGGGGACTGATTATTCAGAGATAAGGGGCTGAAGAAGAGAAGGGATCCAAACCCAGGGTTTGACAGAACACCCTGTCCCCCTTGGAGTGCTGGAGCAGAATGAAGATGCCTCCAAAGAGCTTTGTGAGCTGATTTAGAGGACAGAGAAGAATTAGGAGAGAATGGAGATCCTGAAGCCAGTGAGTGTCAAATTTTCAGAAATGTAGTTGTGTCAAGAACAACTGGCAGACCAAGAACAGGAAGACTGCAGCTCTAGACTTGTAAGCTTCAGTTAAGAAGAAGCCACTAGAGTAAAAATCATTTAGTTAAATTCAATTGCCAGGAACAAAACTGAAGGAGGCCTGAGATGTAATTAAAAAACCCAACTCTAGACAGTACATTTATAGGTGCCACATTCAACATAGCTGGAATATCTGAAATTGTTAGGTTTACTTGCTGAGTGAGACCACATTGCTAAGTAATTCTAAAAGAAAGAGCTCTTCCGTGTTCCAAGTATAAAGCCTGCAGGACAAACCTGTAGCTAGTTAAGGTAACATAGGATGAATTAGTTGAAAGAAATAAAAATACATGTAAAGAAGAAAAACTGATTAGCTGTTTTGGCTAAAAAGAAAAAACACCAACCCAAACCAAAAACCTCACCAATGCAATGCAAATGAGTCAAAACAAACCCAAAGTAGTAAAGGTGTATTGTAAGAAGGAAGAAAAATAGCACAGATATTAAGAATTAAGAACAACTAGCAATAATGATAGAGTAAAAAGTAAAACAACATTTTAACATGAAGAGGTAGAGTTATGTTAAGATTGCACTGACTTTGAAGAGACGTATTTCCTGCTCACATTTGTCTGAATTTATTGCATGTGAGTATTTGCCATAATTTTATGCATTTTGCCTTATTAATAAAAATGATATTCACCTGCTCCCTAATTAATCTTATTCCAACTGAGATGAGAGAGAAAAAGCTGTAGAAGGCTTAAGATTATAATATAATCAGGGTTATTTGTGTTGAGAGGAGAAACAGAAAGACAGGAAAAAAGGTTAAGAGAGTGGGAGTAATGCAAGGAGGTGCAAAATACACCAGGAGCTGAAACAGGGAAGGATCGTGATGGCAAGAGAAGATGTTAAATGAGGAGAGCAGGTAAAAACTTCAACTTGTGACATAAGAAAGAGGAGAAAGCTAAAGCAAAGGCATGAGCAACTGAAAGCAACCTTAAATGAGGAGGAAAATCACAGCATATTTAAACAGTTACCACTTGAAATAAATCAAGGGCTTCTGGTATGATTTAGCACATATTCTACAACATCCTTGAAGTTCTCTACCAGAAAGAAGACCCATTCTGTTAGACACTAGTTAGCTGTAAGGACTCATCTTAAAACTTTTGCCCTGCTGGGCCTTTTTGAGTGAAATCAATGTATTTCCACAAGTACCTGCTTTCTGATAATAAATTCTAGCTCTAACTTTACATTCTGCTTTTATGGAGATTAATTTTTCACCTAAGAAAGATAGTTAAAAGAGCTTACTTTGTTCTGGATTATTTGTTCACTCTTCAAGTCTCACTTTATGAACCCACCCTCTTATATTAGAAAGTTTTTCTAATTATCATTACTGGAATGAGTGATCGTTCTACAGAGAAATATAGTGAAGCTATCTTTCATCTTTTCTTTATAAAATGGTGTCATGAAGCTGCTGTCAGTATGCGTTCAGTCTGCTTCAGACCTGTAAATTTCATCTCCATTGCCTGTGATATAAGATTAATTTTTTCTTCCTTATTCAAGCTAAAAGTCTTTTGGAAATCACCAGATGATTTGTTTGAATGTGGTCTGTATCTCAGCTACAGAGGCAACATTTTAGAGCTAACTTCAGGGTAGAAGACTAAAAGGATAAATCTGAATGATGAAACGAAACTTGAAGTACATGGAACACACCAAGACAACAAATCAAAACCAAATATTGTAAATTCTAATTGGAATGCACCCAAAATGAGCAAAATGTTTCAGTGAGGAGCAAAGGGTGAGAAAGACTTTGGGAAGTTCCAGCAAAAAGCTGAAATTTGATTAAGACTAATCTTGAAGTTCCCCCACCCACATATGTCACCTGATATTCAAAGATTTGCACTGAAAACAGAAACTGTATGGAAGATTTTAGTTTCAGCTGCATTTCCTAGCCAAGATGAAATGATGCAAGTTAATCTCAGCAGTTCTCTTGGAAAGTAGGAATCTCTTCTGAAAGGCTGAACCATTAGGAAAGACGCATTTCTTAAAAGGCTGCCCTTTAAAAGGTGAAGCAGTAAAACCTGGTGGTGTTTTTCTGTATTTCTGGTTAAATCTCTACTTTCACTTAAAAGAGTGGATGTCCAGTTATGCTTTGGAGCCACATAATAAAATATATTCGTGGCTGCAAAGGTTTTAAGATCAGTGTAAGCAGAAGCAGAACAGTAAGAAGGAGGAAATGGTGATCTAACCATTTTCCTGAGGTGCAATTTTTACCATAGCCTTTGGATGTATTTATGCTTTAGACTTCAATAGGTAAATAAATACCAAAGGTAGCTTTAAATACTTTAACACTGTAAATTAGACATTTCAAAGTCTTCATGTGTTTCAGCTGAACTACTGTTGCCTCTGAACTACTTCATATGAAGTTCTACATTGCAGAGCTACTGAAATGCAAGAAGTAACCTTAAGTTTTATGAATCTCAAATCCACCCTTCCTGTCACCCAATATGGAATGTGAGAATTGGAAGGAGAGCTAAGATCATGGAATTAATCTTCATTTTTCACTTAAATAAATTATATTTTTTAAATTAACTGAGCTCTTTTAACAAAAGAAAAAAATAATGGAAAGCAAAAAGTCTGTCAGACTGTAGAGTATCATAAGTGAGTTATCAAAGACTGCAGGAAAAAAGCCAAAACAAAAAAACCCTATAAACCAAAAAAACAGACCAAACCAAAACACCAACAAAACAACAGGAAATTATGTATAGAAGTAGATAAAATACCAGACATAAAAATCAGATTTCTGGATCCTTATCTTAGATCCCTGATATGAAAGGAAGGGATGAGTGTAAGAGGTCTGATGTACAAGAAACTGCAATTTTTAGATATAGCTTGAATATGTAGGTTTATGGAGTTGGGTGAGTAAAAGATGGCACATAACAGTAAGACTGAGCTGAAGATGTTTGTGTTGTCTTGATGACTGAGATTGTGGAGAAGGTTTTTGGGAGAAAGGCTTAAAGTTCTGTCTCTATTGTCTTTAACGCTGAGGGCTAGACACCATGAGAAAATACAGAACAGGGTTTTCATTAGGATAGCAAGGGAAGGGTCCAGGGGAAAAAAATTGTGCATGGCTAAGGCTGGCAGGGTAGAGCTACAATAGCTGTGTTTTCATATGCAATCCCTCAGTAGTAAGTGTTATAAGGAGAAAAATAGCAGAAACATTGAGTTTGAGACAAACTGAAGTTGGAAGGGATCTCTGGGGGTCACTTAGTCCAAACTCCTGCTCAAAAGGGAGCATGTCACAGTAAGATCAGGTTGCTCCAGGCTTGCTCAGTTCGATTTTGGTTACATACGGTCTCTCTGGGCACCTGTTTGAGTCCTTAGCCACCCTTGCTATGACCAGGCATGAAGCTGTAATGGACTATGTTGGGTGTTGGAGAATACTACAATAATTTAATTTTAAATGGATTATTTCAGCATCAGAATAAAGTGCCAAAAGTTGTCAGTGAATGAGGTTTCAGGACTGACAGGTCAAGAGCAATTTTGTATAAGCCCTTGGAGTATGGCAAAGAAAGAGCTGAGACTTTTCTAAGAAACTCCTGTGAGCTCTAAGGATAAGAGAACTTAAGTTTTATTTACATTGGTAAATAGTTATTTGTTATGGGATTTTGCAGATATTACTTCTTTCAATTGCTGACCTGCCCATATTTCTAACCCATCTATCTGAAATGTTCATGGTCAGATACCTTTCCTAATGTTTAAAATATTCTTGGGAATGAGAGACAGAATGAAAAAGAAGGATTTAATTTAGCCAGAATGCCTTCAACAGTGGATATTCTGTTTGGAGGTTCTTTTTGGCTTTCAAAAAACAAAATGAAGTGCCTCATAGTGTGCAACCATCACCCAAAACCAAAGTAAAAAAAAATGCTGTCAATTATGGTGGAAGCACAGTTAAGCTGACACTTTGTGGTTTTGAAAATTCTACCCATAGATGACAATTGAAACTACTCAGAACATTAACTGTGATGGAAAAAAAATGCATAAGTAGTAATATTTGAGACTGGGAGTTACATCTCACAATACAGGGATGTCATATACTTGTGTAGGTGTCAGACCAACTCAGTTTTCTCACCTGTGCCACACACACAGAGTGACACGCTGCCCAAGGCAAGGCAACTTTATTACTAACAGGTTTCTCAGGGGGCCACAAAATAATGGAACAACAGCTTGAATGTCTCAAGCACACAACAAGCATGCAAAGCATGTCGCAGACTTAGCATGCAGCTAAACAGCAACCTGGACATTTCTTCAGCTGGTAAGCAAAATGTGTAGTAGAAGTAGTAAATTTCAGGTCCTAGGGAGACTTGAATCTTGTGTAAGTTCTAGAATCCTTGCTAGAGTGCGCCATAGCTCCTCACAAGTTTGTGCATCTAGGATGCCAAGGTGTCAGGGAACTTGACTAGTTGTGTTTTGAGGTCAAACTCCAGTCAAGCTATTGTTAGGATGCAACTAAGGTGGGTACCTGGTCTCAGGAACTGGGTAGTTCTCTTCTGTTTCCTAATCTAGAAAGGACTCAAGGCCTGTCCTTCATTTTCAAGAACTGTAGTGATTCTGACTTTGCTGCTGCCCACATAATTGTCACCGTGTCTCCTGCATTGTTGCAGAAATACCAACCTTCTCTCTGGTCAGCCACCAAACTAACATCATGATAGGGTCACTAAAGGCTCACTAAAAAGACATCTGTGGCTAAATCCAAGAAGATCCAAAGGCTAGTTTAGATGTGACTCTGTTCGGAAGTCACCATAGAATTCCACCTTCTGTAGGAACAGCTGACATAATCACTTGCATTGGTGACCAAGAAGAGGTTTTCCCCTTATTCTGTCTCTGCTCAGCTTGTAGTTGTGACCAGTCAAAGTTGTGAGGCAGTGTTTGATTCAGTTCTGTGTAGAAAAGTTCAGTCTTTTGCAGCAAGGACTTCCACAGCTTGATTCAGTGTATATGGGAGCACTTCCTTTGTTTCACATTACATTTCATTCCCTCTGAAAGCACTGACTTTGCATAGAAAATATTAAGGGACATAATCCAATCTTCTGGAGAAAAATTTCAAGAAGGAAAGAAACCATCATGAGCTCTAGAGATCATGTCAAATTGACACTACCATGTTATGCATGAAAATAAGCACATTTATGATGGGAAATACTGAAGGTGACAAACATGACACCCTATTACTGGAAGCAATTTACAGAAGTGTCTTTGAGGTGTTAAGTCTGGCTGAATTCATAAAGCTGAACAATACCTTTGGTGAGCTCAACAAGCAGTAGATGCTGCTGCATACAAAAGACCCTTATTTTGAGTCACAGTTGAAGAACAAAGGAATAGTTGTGCTTGGTTAGAGTGGTCAGATGGAGTGTCATTTTAGCCCATTTCCAGTGGTAGTTGAGAACAGGTGCCTAGAGGTGAATCAAAAGGTCAGGTAAGGATAATATAGTGAAAGGTTTCCAGAATTTTTTAGCTTTCAGTAATTTGCAGCTCATGCATTTCCATTGCCAAAGGCCTCTTCAGTGACCCTTTATGGATTTTTTCCAATTGTTTATTGAGCCCATACAACACCTTTGTACACACACTCTTGCAGCAAGGATTTCCATAGTTTAGCTCAATGCATAAAACCCCACTTCCTTTGTTCCAGCCTGCTCTGTGCAAGTTGTATCTGATGCCCCTTAGCTCTTTATTGGAGGAAAGGCTATGGACAGCCAACACCTAATCACTTTCCACGTGGCACCTACTTTAATAAATGTTTAAATACATCCTTTGTCAGCCACCTCTTTTACTTGATGGACTCTTCTCAGTCTGTATCTTACACAGAGGCATGTTGCACAGTCGTGTAGTCTGTACCTGTGAATCATTCTCAAGATCCAAAACTTCCAGATTAGCAGCGTGTTTGGAAGGAAGGCTTACTTGCTTGAGGTGAGTTTTCCCCATAGAAAAAAAAAAAAAAGAAAGAAATATTATTTGTAAATAATACATTATTTTAATGGAAGATTATTAATTTGGTTGTTAAGACATTAAAGCTTTAACAATATTAATTCTTATCTCTCTTCATCCCATTTCTTCCCATAAACTGGTTTAGAAAGTAGGTTTTTTTTGTTTACTTGAAAGCCCAAGTTTGCTTTTATACTGGAAACCAGTTTAGCCAGAAAAAAATCAGCCACTCCTCTGGAAAAAAGGTCCAAAATCAAACTCCTCTCCATGGATGCTTCATTCTCAGGGGCTGAAGCCCTGATTCTTGGCTGGCAGACATGAAGGTAAAAGACAGTCTTTCATAAAAAGGAAAGCAAGCAGTCAGTTGTAACTAGTGTTTCATCCATCTAGAGAATCAAGAGGGTAAAGGCTTGGAGCTGTGGTTTGGGAGCACTAAGGAGACTGGGAGGAAGGGTGAGGTGAGATAAAAGATGAAGGATAAAAGGGGAGCTGGATAAATATGTAGTGCAGAAACAGGACAGTCTTGCTTCCACATATGCAGAAAAGCTGTGCTTTGGATTGAGTGATGATTCATCACTGCAACAGAATAAAGAAAACAATTTTGTATTTTCTTCCTCATTCTGGTTTTGTCACATGGACAGCGCAAACCAGCTTCTTGATTTTAAGATCTAGCATCAAAGATTTCAATAGAGAGTCAAGGATACATTGAAGGAGGTGCCAGAGTAACAGCACAGAGACTGAAATCCTCTGTGTAACCACAGAAAGGCTCACAGAGGAGGCAGCGATGTAGACTCCCCAAACACTGATATACAGCAATCTTATCCTCAGAGAATCACCCCTCTTCCCTTTTTCCCTTCCTCCCTGCCTCCATTCTTCCCTCTGAAACAGAACTGCTTGACTGGTCTCTTTTATGTCAGCAACTTGTGGAAAACTTTCAGACTTTGGGGCAAGGGATACAGCTCAGTTGATTTCAGTGAATGTTGCACTTGATGGACTGAAGCTGACTGACTGTCACCTTCCGGTTTCCCATAGAACAAAAATGACATTGGGAGTTTTTGAAGACAGACATACAGTAGTTTGACTTGACTCAGCAAAATTCAACCCCTTTTCCGCAAGATTTATTTCAAATTTCTTGTAGGGGCAGAGGCACTGAATATTCAGCATGGACAGCATTGCCATAGCTCCTGTTCCCCAAGAGTCAGTGCTTTGCCTTGTTCTGTTTCCTGGCGAACTGCAGAAAACATTATTTCCTGTCTCTTTGTGTTCTAAAATAATCCCTGCTGTCAAAGTGAATAAACCAAAAGAGGTCTGTGTGGTTCAGAGGGCATTCTGCTGCTACGTAGATTGCCCACCAAATATGTCAAATGGAAATGCTTTTTTTCTGTATGAGCACTTCTGTGGGTGTCAGCCACGTATAAGTGGAGGAGGCTTTGGCAAGGAGAGGACAAAAGAGCCAGTGGAACAGCTGCTCTTTCTCTGCTTTGTGAACATTTTTCCCCTTGAGCTTCTTGGGATTGATATTTCAACCAGCATAAGCTATTGCCACCTGGACTAGCACCAACTCTGCTGCTCAGCTGTGAGTTGTAGCAACACACATAGCAGAAATACGTCTTGGAAAGTCACAGCAGCAATTACCAAGCCCAAGGGACTTGTATCCCAATACCTAGAACTTCCACGAGTCCTCCTCCTCCTACTCCCTTTGTGCTTTTCAGAAAAGACAATACACAAAGTGACATGTGGAAATGTTGATTTACTCATCTCTTTATGTTGCTTCTCTGTTTCCTGTATTGAAGAGGTCAACATATTTGATTAATATTGATGCTAGCCTTCTTCAAATATCTGTCATAATCCCGCTGACCCCAAGATGTGGAATGAAGGTGAATCTGTTGAAGGTGTTTAGATACGTGTGTTGGGTTAATGAAGTTATTTAGGTCTAGCGAATCTGCAGTTGTTTTTTTTAGCTCTGGCTTTTCAGACATGTTTTCTGGACACTGAATCTCTGGAACTGCTTTCAGGAAGAGGGATCTTGTGGTCCAGCTGTCCCAGGTAATTTTTGAAAGCAGTTTTGTTCTAGTAGCTTTCGTCTTTGTTATTTTTTTCCTAGTGTGATGTTTTATGTTCAGCCCTGCCGAAAACCTGGTGCCATTAAGCCACAGCCATCCTATTATTCTGTCGTCCTCCTAATTTGTGTGGAAAATTATTCATGTTAATAACTCTCCATTGTTCATGTCTTATCTTCCTAAGTCATGTCAGAGAGCTACACAATACAAGCCCTGCTGTCAAAAGGCTTCTGAGCACTTGAAGACATGAAGTGATTTGCCTTCAATTAATTCAAATTATTTCAAGGCTTTTAGGGACTTACCTAAAATCAGTCAGAATTCTTAAGATTTTCATAATTTCCTCTCAGGTCATGTTATCTACTTTTGCCTCTGATAATCTATGACCCAAATACAGGCCCCAAATGGCCTGTGATACTGCTGAGCCTCGTCATGTTTCAGAGAGACCACTTGTTTTGTGTGGCAATGGAAGGCCTTCAGCTAGCAGTGCAAGGGAAGAGTAATTGCTTAGCTGGCATTGAGTTATGATACCCACGACAGCTATCACTTGAATCCAGCAAACAATATTTGGCCTACCCTTGCATTCACTGCAGGGGCGTTTGCCTGTTGCTGCAAACTGACAGGATAATTGCTGGTCACATGAAGATGCTGAGGCTTTTAGGTTCGGTGCCGTTCTTCCCCATTTGTATACCTAAGATGATGCTCTGCAAAATTAATTTAAGCAGTTAAGCTCATGAATGTGTTTTCCTACTCTTCAAAAACTGCTGACATGCTCATATTATGGGGAAAAAAGTTAAGGTTTTATGTGTATAATCCAAACAACAAAAGTAACGCTAATGTAAGATGCAAACTCTTGTACAAAACTGCAGAAAACTGTTGCATGTTTTTAGAGCCTAAGGGAGTGCTTTAAAAAAAATATCAAAGCATCTTTTCAGTTGCTGTTTAAAACCACTCTTGTTTCTCAGTTTTTAAGCACTATCACTCAGCACTGGTTTTGCTTCCCAATGTTGATTTGCTTTCAGCTGAGCTTTTGCTTCACAAACTTTGCGAAACACACCTGCTTAAACACTTTGGCAATATGGAGCAAATCTGAAAATGGCTCAGTATCTATTATTTCATAACTGAAACCCAGTCAGGTTTCTTTTGTATTTTAGTATGATATTGTAAGCCACACAGGAAACCTACCTTCATTTCTATAGTGACTTATTCTAGAATATTTGGTCAGATATTATCAACTATATAATATATTAAAATTACTCAGTGTTGGCACCACTCCTAATTACAAACCCATCTACATGAGTTGTAGCTTCATTCAGATATTAAGAGAGTATAAGATGAGTTTCATTTTCTGCCAAACGACAAATAAAGTAACCATCAAAGAAGGTGAAATAATACTCAGATGAAAAAAGACACTGAAATTTCCTGAAATGTCTTATTTCTTTATTTACAAAAAGATTGAGTGAATTTTTTATGACAAATGGTGTTCCTGTTCCTACTAAAATCTGTGACATAACTTCATTGACAACTTCATTGACTTCACAGCATAAGCTGCTCCCATTAGGCAGTAAAAATACAAATCCTGACTGTGACTTTGTGGACTTCGGTGTGAATTTGCACTAACCCTACCCAAATCTAAGTAGAATTTGACTATTGCATTCCCTCCACGTGGGTTTGATTCTTTCTGAACAAAGTACAGTTGTTCACAAGGAAGAGACAAAAGTATTTTTGCTTACAGAACCAGGTTGAAAGACATGAGTTAATGAAAGAAAACTTAGCAACTCTACTGATTAGCAGAACATTCAGCCTGTGTCATCAGCCTTGTCAAATGGATTTCAGTGGAAATACACTGTTTTTTTCACAAGTAGTGCTCTGGCAGACTGCACAATTTTCTCAGGTTAAGGGGAAACATACACAGAAGGAAGACTAAAATCTTTCCGCTCTCAGAGACATCTCATTGCTCCCCACCCTTCTCCCTACTCCAATTTCCCCCAGCATTTGTATAATGGTATTTTTCAGAATTCTTTTCCCAGGATTCCTCAAACCCCAAAAGCCTCATTAAAAAGCCTGAGTTTGAAGGAAGGTCCTTTTGTGGATTAGTAACTGGTTAAGAGGATGAAAAGCAAAGGTGGGAGCTACTGATCTTTTTTCACAATTAAAGGAAGTTGCAAGAGGAAGGCAGGGGAAGGAGACTGTGCCAGGCCCTGCATTGTCCAAGACATTCACAAATGGGCTGGAAGAGATGGTGGATAGCCAAGATGGCTGATGAATCAAAGGTGTTTCAATAGTAAAAAAAAAAAAAAGAAGCTGCCTGAGAAATAGCACAGGGATCTGGCATTATCAACAGACTGCGCAATAAAAAAGGCAGAGAAAAGATTATGCTAATAAATACTAAACTGTGCATATGGGAAAAATACAACCCTAATAAATGCAAAGAGCTGTGAATGAGCAGTTGTCACTCAAGAAATAGATCTTGGAGTCACTGTAAATGTTAACGTAAAAACAACCAGCTGAACTTTCAGACAGGGAACTGGGTGTGCCCTTGGCTCACAAACCTGACCTGCTGGTTGACAGAAACTGGAAGATATAAAAGGGGAAGGAACCATCTGTACTCACCCGGTTTCTCGTAGGTGTCCTCTGCTTGCCACTGTGGAGCTATATGGATCTTTGCTATGACCTAGAAGAGCTGCTCTTATATTGTTACGTAAAATGAACTGTTTGAGAGAGTAGATCTAACCTGGAGTCACAAAAGAAAGTGAAACTGTAGAGAAGTATTCAACCTGGGAACCAAATTCTCAAGTCATGCACATAATCAAGTCCCAGGCAAAGAACCAAAGGTTCAGAACAAACAAAAAAGCCTCAGAAGAGACCACAAGGAGACCCTGAATTAACCCTTGACAGGTTAGAAGCTTGCTGGGTCTTGCTGGTGCTTTAGCACATGGGATGACCAAGACTCCAAAATACCACAATAAAACATCGCAGAAACACTTGGGAGAGCTCAGAGACAGATGATAGCAATACATCCTGCAACTGCAAGGAGTCCAGTAGGTGTAGGAAGAGACAGACATCAGCTTAGTGAACAGATTGTATACAAGGAAGACAGTATCAGCAATTCCAGTAGTTCTTCCTTGGAAAAAATGGTCAGTGACCTGTCAACCTAAAAGCAAGGGGGCCTATCCCTGACAAGTAATTCTTACCTTCTATGACATAACTTTTCTGATGACTGTGCCCGATGTGCTGGGCAAGACATATGGGACACTATAATGTCTGAAAAAGTCTTTAGTTTAATTACCCTTAATTTACATCATGTGCAGTGGAGTACAGGTTCACACATCAACATCAGATGTTAATCTTTACTTAATGGGCCACAACAGTGAAATAGTATGTCAGCGGTTGTTACTTTGTTCAGCACACACAGTGCTCAACAGGAGGTGATGTTAGAAGAACAGGGATTTGTAGAAGCATGAAGAGACAGATATAGAGGCAAAGAATAGAATTTGAAGACCTGCCATTGTTACTGCTTCCTGAGCTTGTCATGATGCACATCCCCAAAAGTACTAAACAGTTGCTGAGAGCAGTTGCAGTCATATTGATCCAGGGTGTCTCAGATGGCCATATACTTAGAGAGAAAACACATTTTTAATTACAACTTGCAGCAGGCAGGCAGACAAGGGCACGGGCACTCAGTCTGCTGCTTAACTTGGGAATATCTTAGTGGTTTACACCTGAACAGCCAGAGAGGGACATTTCTTGGCTCTAAGCATGCTCTGTGCCCTGCTTCCCTTATCTCCCATTCTCGGCTACACCCACAGACTGCTCACAGACAGCCCACTGAAGTGTCCCGGGCACGCAGAATCCCAGATACGCTGGAGGCATTCTGCCAGACTTTCAAGGTAACCAGCTAGCCTGGAGACAACTTTGGAGGGACTGTGTTGCCACAGTGGGATAGATAACTGCAACAGGCCAAAATAACCAAACCAAGTGAAAACTCTGCAAGGGAAATCAAGTAACTAATTTTGGATAATAATACTGTTGTGTCAAGAGCAAGCCACTAGTCCAAGTAACAGTGCAAGGGCCTAAAAAGTAACTGAATGTTCTTGGAGAATGCAGTAAATATATTGAAAAATCAAGAATTTTTATAGTGCTTTTCATAAAAGGTATTTAGGGGCTACTATCTTAGATATTGGCTGAGAAAACAAGACACAGAGAAAACAGAACTGTATCTTTAACTGTTTTCAGGCTTCCAAACACAGGAAGTCTTAAAACATGTTCCATTAAGCAGAAGTTATTGGGAAAATGTCATAAAAATAAAGCACTCTGCCCACTGCTGGAGGCAGGCTGTGATTACTAAATACCATGATCTACATTGAGTATCATGTGATGGTGGAGGGATGGGAAACT
>NW_009953786.1:4895617-4900686 GCF_000747805.2 Chaetura pelagica | reverse complement strand
TGGTCACACCACAGTGGCTCTTGACTGTTGGCTGAACATCTCAGTGATGCTCACCAAATTTCAGTGGGAACTTAAAAATTTATCTCTTTCTACTCTGAAGAGCTTTAATGGACAGTGTAAGAGACGTCCAATGGATCTTATGGTCTGGTGGCATCCTGCAGGGAGGTGTTGTGAAGGCTGTGTTCCCCTAGGATTACGTGTATGTGACCTGGAAGCAGAGGTTAGGTTATTATAACATTATTTTTCCATTTGAGGACACTTTGATATGTGCCCAGAGAAATGAATACATACCAAGCTTATCAAGGGAACACATTTGGATATTTTCAGTCACACTCAGCAATGGACTATTCTTAGTAACTAATAATATACATGTGCCTTGCAGCATGCTTTTTGATAGCCTAGTTTCTATTCTTTAGGGATCTAATATTTTATCATATTTCCAAAGAATTCTGGATTAAAAGAAAATGTCTTTGTCTTTTTATAACATGGCAGTTTCTCATAGTGAAAAACAATCAGACCTGCTGCTAGGACTAATGTCTTTCTTATGTATGAATTGGAGGTAAAAGTGCCAAGTTGAGCTGGTAAATATGTGCAAGTCAAAGCAGTATAAATGAAGGGTTAAAACTGACTGCTGCAAATGATAAAGAAATTATGTATTTTTAATCACTTAGTGAAATCAGAATTTTCAAGGCCTAATTTTTTTTTCTATCTCTATTTTTTAAGTGTTTAAACCAAGCACACCATGGTGATCCCAGTATCTGCAGTTCATTTGCAATCCATAATGAGTTTTAAGGTGGATAAAATTTTTTTTTTTGAAGCCTGAAGTACCTACAGACAATAGCTGCTGGCAGGTTTAAAGACACAGAAGTGCAGTAATTTGGCACACGGTTGCCATAGCAGCTAACCTACATCTAAATTATCCATTCGCTAGTGTTCTTCCTCCCGTCTGAATGGTCGGTTCCATTTTTTTGAGACCTGCCTTCTGCAAAGCCTTCCTTTGAGCCACTTCAGCCTCATCTGCTGGATCAGCCTTTTCATCCTGGCATACTCCACATTCTGTTCGTGTTATCCGTTAATGGAAGGGGAAGCAAGAGGAGTACAGGGTAGAAGGACTTGATGGTTGTCCAGCTACTCTGCCTGCTGAGAGTAGCTTCTTATTTTTGCTGAAGTAGACCACAGTGGTAACCCCCTTCAGTTTTAGGACTTAAAGCATGCTGCAACATAATTTATTTCGATGGAAGTTACTGCGGATTCATAGTGACATAATACAAGCCAAATTTGGCCTTAAGATGGTGAATTTATCAAATGGTGAATGAATTCTCGTCTGTGGATACATGGCAATAAATCAGGGTGCTATTTCTTCTAACCACAAAACAGGCTTTGTAATGCTTTAGTAATGTTTATTACCAAGTAGAAATAATAAAAGAAAAGAAGAGAGAAGATGCATAGACTATTATGCATTTCACTCCCTCCCAGCACAGTTAGCAAACAAGTCCAGTGCTACTTTATTAATGTTAAGGTTATGTTGTTTATTTCTGGTGAGATAGCTCCTTTCTGTCAAATCACTCTTATTTCAGAGCAAAACCATTCCATGGACTGTTTCTGACCAATCATAACCTTAATCTGTCTTCTTGCCACCTCTAAGAACTAAGCTGTGACGCCACTTCAGGGGAACCCAGCCCAAGCCTTATCAGTTCCTGACAGATCACGGGTTGCTGACATGCCTTCTGCCTATGGCTGAATGTGAGCTCAGGGTTTACAGAAAGTGAGATCAGAAGATAAGAAGTAGAGAGTATTTACTTACTTATTTTTAATATAGTATGCTCAATGTACTGTCAAAGCAGAAGTTTTGCTGATTTTCTTAAGAAGGTTCAGTTTCGGTATCAGGTTGGTTGGTTGTTAGTTTTCAGGCAAGTGCCTAGAAGACGATCGCTGCTGCTGGAGGCTTGGCATTGTCAGATACATTTGCATGCAAAGTAAAGGAGTGGGGATTACTCAATTTATCATCCTCATATCACAAAGAAGTAGCAAAATCCCCGTATTTGTCAGATTACAGGCCATGCTAAAGTGATTTCTCTTTTCAGGGATACTGAAAGCTATGAGATTCAGCAACAGGTTTTTTTGCTGTTATTTTCTGAGTTCATTTATACAGTCCAGCCATCTCAGGATAACTCGCTTTTAAAAATGGACTTTCAAAATATTAAAACCAGTGCAGATATTAAGCGCAAGGAATAAAACTTTGAGAAGTGACAGTGAATAAACACTTGATATCGATTTAGGCTTGCTGATGGCCTGTCCCTGTAAATGCATTATGTGGCAGTTTATGGGACAACAGCTGAACAACTACAGCAATCAGGTTGTGGAATAAGTGGCAAGAGAGGCAGGTCTGGCAGCAGTGTCAGGATTCCCCCTCTAGACTCATGAGGAGGAAAAAGAGCTACTATATATCATGCTAAATGTTTGAGAAAGAAGTGGATTTCCTCCCACTGCTTTTTAATCTTGGCATGTTACACTCTCCCACTCTGGTTTTTGCTCTTTCACTGTAAAAAGCTGCATGCATGCAGTACAGTTCTAATAAGGAAAAGCACTGCAGGCTGAAGTAGGCATCCTGAAGGGAGTCACGAAACTTGAACATAAAACAGAGAATCATACTTCCCATTCAGAAGAGCAGGAGTGCAGGACACTTTGCATTCAGAAAAATGCCAGTTGTATTTCATCTGTATTGTCTAATATAACAATTTCAAGTGAATTGCCCATACAGGATAATTTTCAGGACTCTTTGCAAAGGTCAGAAATATTATTCGTATTTTACAGATGGAGAAGCCAAGTTATGGGGAACTGAAGTCTTACCAGCCCAGACTTCCAGCATATTGGCTGCAAGGCCCTCCAGTTACCATCAACCTCTTAGCACAACATGGATCCCTGAAATAATCAGGGATATTGTTTACTGTTTATTCTTTTGTCTCACAAAAAGAAACTACTTGCTAGAGTTGCTGGCAAGGAATTACTTCATTTGGGGGCAGAATGTGTTTACTTGTTATTATGGCAAGCTGTGATTTATACCTTTTGGACCTTAGCTGTATTTTGCACAACATGAGAATGAAGTAAATGGAGAAAAAAAGCTCTAGAGAGCTTTGCCAATGAAATATTAAAGCCAGTATCTGTGATAAAGCTCACTGCTATTGCTTTTCAGCAGTATTGAGGGAGTATGGAGGGAAGAAGTGCAGTACATTAAGTTTGGTGGCTATCCTTCCTGGCCTTACAGAGGAGACTACTCTGATGTTTTTGTGGCCAACAATGACGTGATGCACACCCCAAACTCCATGGAGCCTCAGGAAGGAGAGGCTGAGGAATGGTTCAAAAACCAAAGCGATGTCTCCTAGGTGTTCCCCTGTGCTGCTGCCAGCTGCGGCAGGGCCGGGCAAACTGCTAAGTCCAAGAGGCTGCTCAGGAGTTTCATGTGGTGAAGCCTGGATCATCCAAATGATCCAGGTTGAAGCATGTGTTGGCTTCCTACTGCCCTGCTGGCAGGGATCCTTGGGGGAGACCCAGCATGCAGGAACCAGCAGGGGCTGGTTCACGCTGAACCTCCCCCAACATGGGTTGAGGTGTAGCTCAGCAGTGCTCTCGGGGCCGCTCAATTCAGGTAGAGCAGAAGTGGCCTATCCTCAGCAGTCTATGCTGCTTGCTTTCCTCTTAGAACTCCACAACAAGATTACTCAGCAAGCCTCTTGCTAGCACCTGCCTCCTCGCTGGTGATCCACACACTGCTGAAGCTGGTGCTGACCTGCCTGCAGGCTGCAGACCGCTCAGGAGCCCTTCCTGCCTCAGCTGTCCTGGGCTGCACTCCTCCAGCAGTGCTGCTCTTGGGCGTGTTTCCTTGCCCTGACATTTAAGCATCCGTGGGGATGACATGGCTGTTTCACAGCAAGAATCTTCCAGCTTCACAGGCAGTTAAACCGATGGCTTAACTTCTGTTTTGCTTTCAAGCGTGTCATTGGCTCCTGTGGGAACAGCACTGCTTTTTGAAGGTGTAGCAGGAGCAGGTGGTCCTGCTCCCTGTCTCTGCGTGCGCTGCTCTGACCCCACAGGGAGCAGGGCTGTCACCACCCAGCTTGCTGTGGGGTTAGTTCACTGCACAAGCTTGGTGTCGGGTCAGGCAAGTGTCAGGGTTGCTTAAGGAAAGGGTCAGTTGAGGGTGGCGTGAAGGACATGTGACCACCTCTTTAGCAATAGCCAGCATTTGATTGCAGGTTGTGAAATTGTCCCTTCAGAGTGTGTTTGCACTGGAAACCACTGTCTCTAAGTAACAGTCTTCTATCTATCTATCTATCTATCATCATCATCATCATCATCATCATCAATAATCTATCATTTCATAGTTCATCCATCCATTTCCATCATTTCAGAGTTCACCCATCCATTACTTGACACCTGTCTTTGCTGCCTGGAGGCTTTACTCTGGTCTCCATCTTTCACCTTTCTACCGTATAGGTTGGGCTGCAGGTGCCCCTGACCTGCCTGGTCCTACCAAAGTGCGTCCAACAAATGACATCTTGACATGACAGAACTTGGAGTCACAGGTGACGTGTGTACCTGTGCAGCTGATTTTTGTGGTTGTTTTTTTTTTTTTTTTTCAGTATAGCATTTGTTTATGTAATGACAACTGCTGAGAATGAAGATGCATTTGTCTACAGCAAGGTGTTTTAAGTATCTCTGTGGAATACGATACACATTTGACACTGATGCCTGTGCCAGTGCATGGGGAACCTGAAGGAGGCTACGGAGCAGCACCCCTGGTCTTTGCTTTGCATTTGAGCCACTAAGGATTTCAGTTTTTTGGGAGTGCTATTAGGTTGATTAATGGGAGAGATCTTATGTGGCAATGCCCCTGTGTATTTAAACTGCACACTCCGGATGCCGTGAACTCTTTGCAGTGAATTACCTTCACCACCCACCAGACCCCAAACCCACGCCTGCAGCCACCGGGATCCGGCTGCATCACGCAGGTGAACGTCACCTGTGCACCAGGCAGCAAAACCAAGGGCCTGGAAGGTCCGAGCCCGCCA
>NW_009953786.1:4890498-4894443 GCF_000747805.2 Chaetura pelagica | reverse complement strand
GAGTGGCCGTGCCCCGGGCACCTCGCTGTGGCTGCCCCAGAGGACAGCTGTGATTTGTCTCAGAATCTCCTCCTCTGTCTTCAACCCGGGTCTGAAAGCGTGGTGGTGACTGGCCTTTTATATATAGCTTACGGTGAGGAGCAGGAGTTGAGTCATCTCTCTTGACATCCTGCTTTGAGTACGTGGGGAATAAGCTCTAGTCTGAGTGTGGCCTCCAGTAAAGCGGAGAAGAGCTAGAAGCAGCTGCTGAGGAGCTGTACCTCCTTGCCCCCTTGCAAGTCAGGCTGGTGAACGTCCAGAGTGCATGGCATACAAGCTGAGAGGTTTTTTATCCTATGGATAGAGACATTGAAATAGAAAATTAAGGCAGGGGAAGGATCTGGCTAGTCCAGATGAGTTAACAGGTAGGAGGTAGAACCTGCCTTGGTCCTTCTCTCCTTTTTGGCTTCCAAGTCTGGCAATAACGTTGTGACAGGCAGCCACTCCTTGGAAGTACCTTCTAGGCTTCGCCAGTTAGGAAGAAACAGAAATCTAAATTCTTTTAGATTTCTAGTATGTTTGTAGTACTTTTCTGGGAATGTTTGAAATTATCACAACATTTAGAGTGACATGATAAGGGGTGCTAAAGTTGCAATCTAAGCGGGGGGGGGAAGGACAACTGCCAACCGTATGAAGCTCAGCATGCTTTGTCTGCACTGCATCTTGCTGTGGTATTGTGTGGGTAGGAATTGGGAATCTGTGACTCTGGGCAAGGTGGTCATTTTAATTCAGTTAGGTGTTGCCCTGACACATACTAACCACAGCTTTTGAAACAAGCATAGCACTACTCTGATATTTCTGCTCCCTTCTCATGCCTGTATCTGAGAGGATGAAATGTTGAGCAGTTTGGGAGGAGCTGGCTCCTTTAAGGAGGCTACAACCATATTGGGTACTGGCCATCAGGGTTTATTTTTGTAGGGGTCCCTGCGTGCAGGTCTAGTACTTGCCACCTTCAGAATGTGCTGCTGGATCATCTGTTCTTTTTGATCTTCTGAGTCAGTGAACGTCGGAGGGGCAAGGACAGGCGTGGAGTCATCAAGGCTGATGTAGGGGAGGGGTGTTGGTTTGACTCAGTGCAGTCTATCAATACTAATTGTCTTAGTTCCAACTGAAGTGTGTTTGTTTTTTTTTTGTGGTAGAGCTGTATGCGAATGGCAGGAGAAAAGCAGCTTATCCAATGGTGGATTATTTTATTTAGGGAATCTCTTTGTACCGATGCCAGGGGGAGAGGATTAGTGGTGACCTGTAATGGGTATGGTAAGGAAAAGCTCCAGAGTTTCCTACAGCTGCTGTGGCTGCTCTTGGATGCTGAGCCTTTCTCAGTGGCATGGTCCTTCTGTCACATGATATTGATGTATTTCATAGCAAATAGCAATTGCACCTGACTTCGTGTGGCCCTTAGTGCTGATCAGGGGCTGGAGGCCTGGCATTCTTTTTAGGTGGGGCTTATCTTTTGTTGCTAGTTTTCTCCGTAAAGCCAGCCCTGCTTAGTTTTTTCCTGAAACCCACCCAAGCCTCCTGACTTTTTCCCAAAATAAACTGAAAGCGCTGGTTCATAAATACACTTCTTATTCTGCTCAGAAAATGAGAGTTGGCTAGTGAGTGTGCATTGGCTTAGCTACTATTAGTTTTCAGTGCTTTACTTTGTTTTTTTTACATCTTTTAAATACAGGATGAGTAATGGGGTCTGACTTAGGAAATGGTTTGGGTGGCATGATTGTCTTCATGCTTAATGTTTGACTTGTATTCAAAGTTCAAGTTGAAGTCTGTGGTTGAAAATCACAATGTTTTCCAGGAGCTGAAGTTTAACAGCTAAGATGATGACAAGAGATTGTAGTACTTAGATTTGATTATCTGTGAACAAGATATGCTTAGTGGAGAGTTTTTCCTGGGTTTTAGTTCTTGTTCGTCCTGTTACAGTTAACAGCCTGTTACTCGTGCGGGCTCTTCTGAAGCTGCTGAGTTGAGTGTTATCTCCACAAAAAGAGCAGATAAGCCCTGTTCGTTGTAGGAGTTGATTCATAAGAAATGTAAATCAGTGTGGATAGTTACAGCTAATGCAGCCAGTTCTGTGGAAGCTGCACAAGTTCACATCAGCAGCAAATCCCACTGCCTGACCCATGGCACTCTGTTATGCTGCTGGACAAGGTGGGCTCGTCTGCTTCTGCAGCACTCGGCAGTCTTGTCAAAAAGCCCAATAAACTACCCTGGAGTGCCCATCGATACTAGCACATCTAGAAGCTGTGTTGTGCAAAGAGTTAGATGCTTTATTATAAGTGTGTGCCTATATAGGAAACAGTCCTTTAAAACGTTTTCCAGAGAGGATTACGAGAACACTACCAGCTGCAGCAATGATCTTCCATTGCAGGGCTCAGCAAAGGCAGGCATTGGTTCCCTGTTGCTTGGTTGTGCATTCTTCTACATCTGTTTTTTTTAGTCCATGGTCATTTTCTCAATGTTTCGGATGACACAGAGAGGCTACTGTTTTTATTCATAAAGCAGTGGTTGAGAAGTTCACAAAAACAACCACCTTATTTTTCTTCTCTTCTGACTCCCACCCCTTCTCTCTCACACGCCCTTAGCAGCCATCGGCCTTCATTTTGCACGGGCTGGAGTTGCAGTTGCTGAAGGCAGTGTGAGATGACACAGCTGAAAGTTCCCAGCCGTAGTCTAGTGCCGAAGTATTAGTCAGCACGGCACGAAGATTCACTTCTTTCCAGGTAGCTTTCACCCATAGTAATGTTTCTTGCTTCTAGAATGACTAGGACAACAGGGGTAACATCTGTCCTTGGTTGCACGGTGTCCTAATTTCCTATCTAGCATACAACATTGCTTCATGATGCACAAATGCAAGCTTCTGGATTTTTCCTCCTTTGCCAACAACAATCTTAAGAAGCCTCATTTTTGCAGCCCCCCAGTGCTTCTTGGAATCTTTAATTTATAATGACTGTGACTGAAATTTAAAGCTTTTATCCTCACTTGAAAGCACATACTTGATGCAGAAATAATATCCTGTAGTCTAAAATGCTGTATTCTACAGCAGTGGTGGTGTGATTTGAGATGTGAGCTGCAGACAGCTATGTAAAAATATCAGAAAGGTTTTTTCATTTTTAATTTTTTTTTAAGGTGAGGGAGCTCAGTGGCATGATCTGATTGGTGAAATGTGTTCATAACTTGACTTTTTTGCTTTAGAGTATGTTTTCTTTATTTCAGAATTCGACCCTTATCAATGGCCCTTAGGTGCTCTGCTCTCTGGAGTGGCTACCGTCTGATTCTTAGCCTGGAATGGTGGCCTTTGAGCTGTACTTCTAGCAGAGGCATCAAGTGTGCTTAAAATAATGAATCAGTCCATGAAAATATGAGTCTTGAACACATGGAAAGGGACAGCAGAATGTTGTTAGGGTTCTTTTCCCTACTTGATACCTTGGCGTTGGAAACTATCCTGCTGATTTTTGCTGTCTTTGTAGGCATGTCAGATTTGTACAAAGAGGGAAGGAAAGGGGAGAAAACTGTCTGAGCTTATGTGTATAAAACATAAAAGGTCCCTGTTTGTACCAGGCTAAAGAACCATTTTCTTGTCTAGCTGGGGTTGTCAAGCAGCTCTTAACTTGTAAGCAGTTCAGGGTACAGCAAGGGTCCCAGAGAAGTGGTCTTTCAATATTGGTGGTTACAGTTGGTGTGACCAGGCAGGGAGATGGAGATCACCTGGCAGAGCTGACAGGGAGAAACTTTTGCACAAACCAAAGCTGCAGGCAGTATGAGAAGTGCTGTAGCTTTTCTGTTGGTTGGGTTTTTTTGTTTTCTTTTTTGCAAGGCGAGATAAATAAGAGTGAACGCGATGTTTTCATGGGATGAAAGCCTCCAAATTAAGGCAGATCAGAAGGTATTTTGCAGGCCCTTCTGTCG
>NW_009953786.1:4880573-4890454 GCF_000747805.2 Chaetura pelagica | reverse complement strand
GGGCGATAATCCCTGATGAAAGGTCCTTCATGACTTTTGGAACTTGGCGACTGCCAACCAAGCAAAATGGGTGGAGTTTTCCCTTTAAATAGCTGTGCCCGAGAGACACTTGTTTTGGTGACACTTGGGTGTTGCTAAGGCTGTAGAAAGTCTGTGCTGACATGTCTGTATTGGCGGTATGCTCTGCATGTACTGAAGAAAAATGGATTGTAAGGTTTCACCACTGCAGTTCTTATCTCTTCAAAGGATGTGGGCGTGGGTCAGAGACTTGAGGTGGCAGAGAACTACATTTTTGGGCCAGAAAATGTGCGTTCAGTGTGTCTGGGTTTTTTTCATTTCCTTACTGCTGTTTCCAAGCTGGGAGGGTTATGAGAGGGTGGGAGGGGTAGCAAGGTAGTGTCAGCCACCTCTGGGTGCGGGCGTGCACGTGTCCTCAGACTGCACAGGCTGGTCCTCAGGGTGACCTTGAAACTCCCCAGTTAAAGAAAGTTCTGTAACTGAGACCTGTGCAGGCTTCTGGGAGTGTTGGGACGAGTGGGTAGATCTGGGAGAGAAATAAGCAACTGGAGGACTTTCATAAATTCTCTTTTTGTGTGAATACACCACTTCTTGTTTGCAGTGATTTCCTTTAGTGAAAAGCCCAACAGTGCTGCAGCTCTGACTTGCATAGTTTCACACTTCAAAAGACTTGAAGGATGTCTCTGCGCAGTATTCTGTCCAGCTTGCTGAACAACTTTAGGCAAATCACCTTTTCTGTATGAAGTTTCATCCTTAGTTAAATGAGGGTAACTCTTATCCTGCTGTGGGGGCTGGGGGAGGGGTACATTGTGAGGCCCACTTCATCTTTGTGATCCACTTTAGCTATCCTTGGTGAGCCTCCATTATGTGAGAGTCTGCATGATTAACACCCCCTGGCTGTCAACAAATGCTCTCAAAGCCTGGCATACCTAGTGCTATGTAGTTTGAGAAGGTTGCAAAGAAGCACAAAATGTTGTCAGTGCTTTTTAGATTGCATTTGACAATAGTCTGCTGAAGTAGTATGTTCCATCCTGTATGCAAATTGAACTTTGTCAAATTATCTTACCACAAGATATCTATATTTGATACTATATTTCTTTCTCACAGATTCTGCCGGGCTTGTTCATTGGCAATTTTAAAGGTAAGATTAGTTTTATTATTATTTCTGGGATCACTTATCAGGGGTCTTAAGGTATTGTTTAGCAGGCCTACAGAATTTTCTGACATCTCTGCAGCTTCTCTAACCCCGTATTGCTTTCATTTCACCCGGTAGAACTTAAAGAAGAACTTGTTTGCTCTGCCATCCATGTGGTGTTCTGCAAGTACTTTTAAGAAGAGAAAAAATGAATGACATCTCCTTGGAGTATGCTTCAGCTGGACTTTCTAAACATTGGCCTTAAACGATTCATGTGCTTGGCAGGCAAGCCTATAAGCCAGGCAGATTCTTTTCAAGGCTTATTTCAAGCCCTCCTTATAAGTAAAGGCTTAGTATGCCTGCTGCTCATTGCTTTCATTATTTTGGTTATTTATAACAACTGCTAAAGAGTTCTGTTATCACTGCTTGCGAGACTGATGGGTCTGCAGATTGCTGTCTGACCACTGATAGTTGTGTTGTCTGTGTCAGATGTAAGATTCTCTGGATTTTTTTCCTTTTTACATGAGGTTTATTTTGTGTACAGAAAGGCAGAACCATATTTAGAAATCACAGGAAACTTTATGTAGACATTGAAATAAATGACCTGTTCTCAAAGAAATCCATTAACAGCAGCTCCTGCTGACCCTTCTCAGAAATAAGCCAGTTGTCCCTGTACAGTCATTTTGATACATGTAGACTCTGTATTTCTTACATGTGCTTGGGTACAACAGCAAAGCAAGACTCCTAGGGGCTCCTGTGATATCCTGTCCTTTCTGGACTGTCTGATACCACAGCTGATCTGTTGAGACTGGAAAACATCTGCACTGGATTTAGATGGAGCTGCACCTCCTCTCTCTCTCTTGCCCAGCCTTCCTTCATCCCCCACCTCCATCCTAAAACCTATGTTTTTTGCCCAATTTACCTGCCTCTGCACCTGGTGACCCATGTTGCCAGTCCAGTGCTTGCTGCCCCTTGGGAAGTGAAGCCAATCACCTAGAGAGACAACCCTTAGGTGCATGGGAAAGTAAAAGCTGCCTTTTGCCACGTTGGGTTGCAAACACAAGTACAACGGCCAGTGTGTGATAGGGACTTAATCATGCCATGATAAGGAAAGTGAGAGGATGGAGGTAAGAAGCACGTAAGGAAAAGAGAATAAACAAAGAATGCAGGGGAAAAGGAATATAAGGAGCAGAGGATAGTTTTAAAACACTTTGGACAAAGCAGTGCATGGGCCAGTGACAAAACTAACTGACTTGGTCACAGCCATATTGCTTCCTCTTTTCATTTTCTTTTTCTTTTTTTTCCCGTTTCCTGTCCAGTTATTTAGGCAGGATGGGAGAATGTTCATTAGTGGAGTCCTTCAGGTTTTAAGCTGTCTGGAAGAGTGGGCAGGATGGGCCCAAGGGATGAGGCTCTAGATTGGTCCCTCTCTTAGTTGCTGTCCTGCTGATGAGCCCTTGACAGTCCACCCAGGGGAGTGAAACTCAGCCGGAGCATCTGTTTCGTGGTGCAGTTCTGTTTTCAGCTGATGAACAGTTTGACCAGCTGAGGGGAGTTGGCCGAGGTTGTGGAGTGAGTCAGCATCTCTGCGAATGCCAGGGCCTGCGACCCTCTCTGGTGCTGCTCTGGCCACTCAGCTGTGCACCTTGCTGGTGGCCTTTAAATGGCTTTTCAGGTCACTTCTAGGCAGAGCACAGAGGCGTGCACATGAAGGTGGTGTGAGTGGGGAGTGTTTCTGGGAGTCTGAAAAACAGCAGAGACTGATGTGCTCCAGCTGCCTTCATAAATAGAGTAGGGATGGGTTGACTTTAATCTATGTTTGGAGTCTGTTTTTCAAACTGATTAAAAACATAAATAAGACTTTGTTTATTGCTATGACCTTTGCTCACATTGCATGTAATCATTATCTTCTGCCATCATGAGTATCTGTTGTTATAATCTCAAATTAGTTACCATACCTGGAGAGGAAGAAAGAAGATTTGTGTTACTAATACAAAAGGAAACTTGTATAATTTTATCTTTTTCTGCATCCCCTGTCCCTCAAGCACCCCCTCTGCCTCGCTGCTTGAGAGCAATTGCAGTGAGCTTTCTGTGCAGTGAAGTCATCCCACTCAGAACAGGCTGTTGGTTAATCACCACTGTATTTTTCTGGAGAAGTTGAATTACCATGTTCTTGGGGCATGTTCTGATTTATGGCACTTTTTCAAAAAGTGACTAATGAATCTTGAGACTGCCATAGAGGGGATTGTTTACTGCGAAATATGCAGCAGTGTATATTGGTAGTTGGCACTGCTTAGAGTATCCTGATTTGGGCAGCTGAAATGTCTGGATACTTTTAAAGACATGGGTTTATAAAATTATTTGCTGTAATACACTTTTGAGCAGTCTCCCATTTCTTCAGCTTGAGACTGATAGCTTGAATTGAATAAACTGCATCTGGTCAGTAAGAGGAGTAACTCGGAAGCCCTGGCATTGTGCATCTCACCTGGACACAGGGCTGAGGCATCCTGGCACCCTCTGGGTCTCTGTATAGGTAGCAGAGAGGAGGGAGCTTCTCCAGGTGAGTCCGGTATCCCTGAGTCGCTCTGATCTGCCCTCTGGAGGATAATCTCCCCTCCTCCCTCCAGTGACTCTTCAGAGAGCCTGGGCAGGCAGGGTTGCATAGCTAGGATAAATACAGAGACTCCTGTCTCCCTCCTGCATGGGGGACCTCTGGGGACACTGTCTGACTGGGGAGAGGTACAGTTGTTCCAAGTGGGTGCCTTCCTGCTAAGTGAAAGCAGGATATTAAGTATGTCAAACGCTGTAATCCTGGAGGGCTGGTTGTCTGAAGAAGACCTTAAGCAATTGTTCCAGTTGGGGAATTATTATCTAATATTCACCAATGTTTCTACTTCATGTATAGGGTTTCTTACTGTCTTTAGGCCTAATCAACTTAAAACCAATCTGTGACATTGCAAACACAAACTTCTGTGCATTTGATTGAGAGATAAGCTAAGGCCAAAGAAAAATTTGTGAAGTTAATCTGTGGCAGAAGCAGGAGTTGAGCTTGCTCCTGGTTTGTCTGTTGCTGCATGAACCATTAGGTACATAGAATGAGAGAGGCTTTTGTAACCATCTTAGGGTAGAAAGTTATGTGTAGTCCTGAGTATAGAAAGCACTGAAGTACATGCTGAAATTCCCTTAAGTCCACAGGACGTGAGAATGCCTTGGGAAAACTTCCTGAAAAAGCATAGATCTCAGCATGTGCTTAAGGGCATGTTATCTGACAAGATCTATAAGCATGATTCTACTTACCAATAGCACATTAAAATTGTGGTGTATTCCTGAGTGTATTTGAGATTGCACAGCTAGAGGGCAGAAAAATTCAAGATGAACCACAGATGTCCATACGAAATACCAAGACTGAGTTTAGTCTGAAAGCCCAGAAGGCAAAATCAGACCTCTTGAGCTTCTTCAGTGGAAGTTAATGAGGAGTTACTTCTTTGCAAATGGGAGGGTGGGGAGAGAAAAATGAGAGAAGAGAGAAAGAGAGAAAAATGAGGGAAGAAAAAGAGGAAGTGAACTCTTCTTCCCACCTCTAGTTTGGGGGAAATTTTGGTTTGTTCCATTTGTACCTTACAAATGAGTGTTAATCCTTTCAAAAGACAAAGAATTTATTGTGGGATTGTAGGCCCGTGTGTCTTCTACACTGGAAACCTGATGTGCCCTGAAAGGCACCTGTGCTTACAATGAAAATAGGTGTTTTGTTCCTTGAGACTGATACGACAGGGCTTTTTAGCCTTTTTCTCTGCACAAATAGAAAAAAAAATACCATTTCTTTTGATAGGATGTTTGAAATGGGTGCTTGTTTTGTTCCAAAATGAAAGGTGTATCAGTAGCAAGCACCAGAGACTCAAGGAGTGTTTCTGTCTTTGAATATTGAAGAGCTTTTGTCCTTCCTTCCTTGTAAACAAATTTGGAAGATTCATGTTTTTCCGATGGAATATCTGGGGCTTTTTGATTTGAAGGGGAAAGCCACACTATAAGGTTTAATTCCCCCCAGAGAGTCCAGTGTTGTTGTGGATGAGCTAGAGAGTCTTGGGAAAGTTTCTGCCCTTCCTGTTACTAAGTGTATAAAAAGGCAGTGCCCACCAAGTGTTTCTGCTGTGTTTCTAGATTAAATTAATTCCTGTTATCAAGGGCCCTAATTGTTTTGGGGAAAAGTTCCTTTTTCTAAGGCTTTATTTCAGGTACTGAAAACAGGAGAACGTGAAGATACCGTTCCCTTTTTCACATTAATCTTTTTGAAGGAAGATGTTTTACAGGTACTTTCATTAGCCAGAGGACTGGACCCTTTCCCCCACCTTTCTCACTCCCTGAGAAGGTAATTTCAGGAGGCTGGGACAAAATGTGTATTAAAACACAGTGTGGAGACAGAAAATGGGGAATTTTTGTTTGTGTGCTTTGTTTTTCCCTGTGTGTGTGTTTTTCTTAAGTGTGAATCACTGGACGCTGAAACAAAGCTCTCCTGATGAGAAACCATTCTTAGTGATAGCTTTTAGTGCTCTGAACCATTAGAGAGGAGGTTCTTCTTTTGGTATCTGTCTCTGGTTTTCTCCAAAGCAGAAAATAGGGTAGACAAAAAGTTGCTTTATTAAAAAAAATAAAATCTAGTGATGGTGAAGCTGTAGGCTCTATACATCTACACTTTGAAGCTTAATACTGTTGTACCTACTGGGCTGATTTGCCTTCTCTAAGGCAATAAATAACCTAACATTTTATACAGAAAACTTGATACTCTCTAGCTTACCATGTTATAGGAGTATGTCTGTCTAACAGACTAACAACAAAGTCACAAATGTCAGCTTTGGAGGAGAAACAAGGGAGGATGTATTTAGTCTGGGATAGCTCGCCAATGGGAGGAAAGGAGGCAAAATGAAAATAAACTCACCTCACTTACTTTGTGGAGACATTAAATCTTGTAAATTCACAGTTGACTTGAAGTTAAATTTTGCGTATCAGGCCTGTATCACTGTAATGCTTCCCCCCCCTCCTGACAGGATGCTTTTGTATTTTGTTGTTAGCAGTAGAGGTGGAAAGACACTACAGCTGTTTCTTCCCATCCAACTTGACAGGGGGAGGAATTTTTTATTCCTTACCTTTCATCTTTATGGAAGTACTAAAATACTGAAGTAAGAGAAAAAGGTTGTATGTGCATTTAGAGACTCCATCACTCTAGTAGTGGAGTCCTTCAGTCACTGATGTGTCTTAAATCAGAGTGGCTGGAGCAGTCTTGTCTCCCTTTTGCCATATGGGAGTGGAAGCACAAAATGCTGGGTGTTTTGCTCCCCAGCGACACACTAAGGCTTCCCAGAGCTGCAGGGAAACAAATCCTATGTATCCACCACACTGCACCCCCCACCCAGTCTCATTTTGATGACTTTGCTATTAACGCTTTTGCAAGTTAAGTGTTTGCAGCTCTCTGCATATGAGTTAAGCTCAGAGTCATAGAATGACATTGAGGGAAAATAAGCTAAATATGGGGGTGAGAGGGAGAGAGGAAGATTCCCCCAGTGTGATTTGTGCCCAGTTGTGTGAGGAGTTTCCTGAAGGCTTACTCAAAAGTCTACATTAACTGAGAAGAGTTTCACTATATAAAACAGAATATTAGGTAACCTACTGTGAAGAATAATGCTACATTTTTGGGACCCTTTAGGGATACAAAAGATGAATGCTTTCATTTTTAAGTTTGGAAATGGGATGTTTCACACTGTGATAACAAAAAGTGAGCCTGCATGTGGTTGTACGGTACTGTGCTACAGTAAAGAAGTTAGAATTGCTGTGATAATGGTGATTCTTTTGGCCTTTAATGGTCCTTTACATAACCTCTTAATTTATTTTTGTAATTTATGGTATGAAACAGTGAGTGACAGGATATAATTTGTACTGCTGTTTGAATAGCTTTGTCTGTAGTATTTTGTAGAGACTTAAGGCAGGTGTCAGGGGAATTTCCCCTTTGAAAACTGTTAAAAGTTTAGATCCAGATAATGCAGTCATTGGCTGGGAAGCTTCTTTCCCTTTTGTGATTTGAATGGTTATTTCCTAAATATATTGAGAACCTGCTGGTTATCCTGGGATGTAGGTCAGGGATAGCCATTTCCAGCTTCTTTCTAGGAATATCTCAAATCCCACTGTCTTTCTGTATAGCTTTGATTTGTTGAAATTCCTTTAGCCTAAGGCTTTGGTTAAATGAAGAACGAAAATCTTTTCAGTCCTTCTGGGTTTTACTGTGTCCATTAGCCTTTCAGACTGGTTCAAAGCAGTCAACGTTTAATTTGGATCGTATCTCCTTTGAAAGCTGTTAGTCTTCTGTGGCAAGCTGTTTCTTACCATGTGGGTTATACTGATAATTAGAGATCGGGGTTTCATTTTGCTGGTTATGCATTGACTCCATGAGTTCCAGGCAACAGGCTCTGTAATCCACCCTTAGCCTCTGGAGAACAGAACACAGTGATTTTTAGGCTAGCTTCTGGGCTTCCAAGCCCTTGCCTTCCTAGGTGTTCTCTGAGGAATCATGACTATCCTATAAGCAGTTAAAAAAATCTCAAGGTCATGTGAATTAGAAGACCTCTCCCGGCAAACATTTGCATTTCTTTTTTGAAATGCTCACTCTGGTATTTTTAGGAAATACTTAGGTTTTTTGTGAAGCGAGACCTTAATTTGGTTTCAGACAGAACTTGAGTTCATTCTCTCCTGAAGGATTAGGCGTCTATGTTGATTGTGCAGGCTTGACCAGTAGCAAGTGAAATTAATGCAGTTTTGAGACTGCTCTCCATTTTATTAGCCTTGGAGAAGCTTTTGTAATTTAATTAGGATTACATTTTATTGCCTGTTATTATGCTCACGTGATCTTGTCTGTAGGTCAGTATGATTAAAAGGTCCAGTTTGCCTTTGTGATGTAGAAAAGGCATTGAAACCTTATAGTCAAGTGAAATAAGCTGAAGCAAGAGATGCTAATTGAACTCTTGCACGTATATAAAGAATGTACAGGTGATGCCATTGTTATTTTTGTACCTAGAGAGAGCCGGTTTGAAACATCTGTGGTCAGTGCTCTTTTTTTGTGTGCAACCAGGCTAATGTGAACAGATTGTATGGGCAGATTTGGAAGGCAGGTGTTCACATCACAAAACCACTGCTGTAATTGCCGTGGTGTGCTGTGCCATTCTCAAATAAAAAGGTCAAAAGTAAATGGACACAAACTAACTTTTACCTGTATTAGTGGTTCTTTGAGGTAATTTTCTGTCATGCTAATGGTTTAGTGGGGAAAGTTTTTCGCTGATGACAGATAAGTTATTTTACCTTCCTTCTCAGACAAACAAACCTATGCTTTCACACCATCTAGATCAAATTTTCAGTCGCTCGAGTTTGCTTTTCTGTTTTGAATGTTCGAAACCCCTTGGTTACAGGTCGAGGAACCACCTTTTCATAACTGCAGTTCCTTGCTAAAGCATTTTGCTTTTTCAAACATTTGTTATCTTGATCATCTCAATCTCTCTTCAGACTTAAAATTATGGAAGGTATTGTCTAAATGCACATTTTTTTCCCTGCTAGTCCACAGGAAGCAAGAATCTAGCTGTCATTTAGGCTTGCCCATTAATACCTCAGTTCAATTTATATGGTTGGCCTCATTTCTCAGATCTGGATGTCACAAGGTCTGTCTCCCAAGTGACAACACATCTCCTGAAGGGGATTTGTGGGTACAGAGGAGGTAAGATATTTCTTGTACAGCTCTGACTGCTTGGTCAGATGGCCATCACCTGCACGCAGGCATACGCAGACTTATATTTCAAATGCAAAATACATGAAACTTCTGACTTGAGAACATATTCCTGAGTCACTTAAGCTTGTTCTTTTTATAGTATGTAATTTGTTTTGGAGTTAGAAATGTGTCTTCCCGTTACCCACTCTGATGATGGTGTTCTAGAACAGCTGCATTTGGGGTTTTACTTTATGAAGCTCTAAAAATAAATGTACTAATGATAAGTGATTTTCAGCATGCACAATGGAAAGAGGAGAGGGTTATTTCAAGAGATTAAAGAAGTTCTCTTACTTTTTTTCCCTTTATCACAGATGCCCGAGATGTGGAGCAGTTGAGTAAGAATAACATTACGCACATTCTTTCAATCCATGACAGTGCCCGCCCAATGCTTGAGGTAAGAGGTGTGGGAGACTCCATGGTAAATCCTTACTTTGCAGTCGACTGTTGTAGTCATCTTGGGGTTAATTTCTTGTTTTGTACAGTTGACATTTTGAAACTGCTTTCTTGTGGCAATGTTTGACAGCTGTAGTTTTGGGATGCAGTCATAGATTTTGTTGTTACTGCTGCTATAACAACAAGAAAGCTAACTAACAAGAGAAGAGACTATTACAGTGTCAGTCAATATAACACAATAATGGAATTGTGTTATTACTTTAATAGTAAAGGTAAGTTTTCTTCTTTGTGGAATTCAAGCATCACATAAACAGCAGCATTTCTTCTCTCTGTGTAAGAGGTTTGCAGTCCTTTTCTGTGGAAAATAGCCTTGGTTAGGCTTAGGGTGTGGGAGTAACTACTGCTCCCTCCTATAATATATCTAATATAGCAGAGCATCCATAAGTCTCCAGCACTTCAACATGAAGTATTTTTCCCCATTTTACTGAAGAGCTGAAATGACTGGACTTGCTGTGTCATCTTCAGCAGGGAAAG
>NW_009953786.1:4870854-4880363 GCF_000747805.2 Chaetura pelagica | reverse complement strand
GGAAAGAGCAGGCTGTGTGTCTCCCGTGTTGAACTGTTGTGCTTTTTTCTTTAAGCCAGCTTACTTTGGAAGGAGTAGAGTTTCACTGGGCTTTGCTACACCTTAAAATCCTACTATTTGGTTTATGTTGGGAGCTGTTGCCCTCTTGAATTTCTTTGTTCCTTCCTTGCATTCTGCTTTCCATGAAATACAGCAAAACAGTGGGTAAAGCAGTTGCTGCTGTTACCCCTCAGATGCTGCTGGGAATCTCTGCTTCCTGTAAAGTCTCTAGTGAATTCAGTCCTTAAACTGAATTTCCACCTCTCCCAGGCACATCAATAGGTAAGCTGAAAAAAGGTGTCCCTAGTATGTCATGTTTAAAACTAAAATGAAGTTAATGGTGAATTCAGGGCGGACCTTGAACTTAGAAGTGTGCTGAGGCAGAGCTTTAGCTCTTGACTTTATTATACTGTCCATTCAACTTCTGTTGTGCTTGGTGCTTGTTAAGTCTGAAACATACTGAATGTGAAGAGTGCTCTTAGTTAAAGAGAGAGTTGTATGGAGTAAGGTAGAGGTAATGTGTCCTCCAGGGTGCTGTTCTCTAAAATGAGTAAAAGCTGGATTCATTTTATTATCATGATTAGAAAAGGAGGAAGACTAATTATGGCACAGATCGACTGCAGCGTCTGACCAGTGTTTCTTGTGGTGGTGGTAGTTTTGGCAGCCCACGTGCCACCCCCTCGCTTGTGGTGGTGCATCTGTTTGTGAGGCTGGGAGCTCTTGTGGGTTAAATGTAGCCAAGTCACCATTTCTTCCTCTAGCTACCCCCACAAAAGGCGTGAAGGATTATAATTACCTGGATCTGGGCTTAGTCTGGTTCACAGTAGTGTCCCAGAAGTTACAGTGGTATGGGAACAAGTAGTGGCTGTTTGAAGATGCATGTTATTTTCTCAGCAAGCAATATACTCTTATGTGTTGGTGGTCTGAAAAACAACTGTTAAAACTTCTCCACAGTTCTTAAAGTAGTGGAAGGATTGTAAATTCCATTTTTTTGGGAGCTGAGCTGATTATTAATTACTTGATCATTCGTGGTCTTACTGTGGTGCTTGTTCGCAACTAAATGCTCCTCAAGGGCCTAGAAAACATCTGTTAGGCTGTGTTACTGTATTTGTTATTTACATATTTGCCAGGTTGTAGGTGAGTTTGTTTACATCTTGTATATCTATGTTGTTCTCAGGGCTTGTTCTCAAGTCTACTGAAATCTGATGTGTCTCCCTCTTCCCCTTTCCCCTTAGATTTCACCCATGGAAAGATGGCTTACATTTGTGTTCAGAAATTGATATTATTTGTACCTTTAAGCATGGAATGCAGTGATACAAGAAACATTTTTTCCTGTTTTATGTGTCTCTCAATATTTTATCTCAAGTATTTCCTAGTCAATCTACAGTAAATGCTACAAATACTTACACAAAGCTTTCTGTGCATGCTGTGGAACATAAGTGTTTTTAGACAGGGAGAGCTCGTGTTCTCCATGGTGTTAGCCTTTTTTGGCTCTCTGTGGAACAAACATGGATGCATAAGTTAGCTCTCAGAGAGGTGACAGATGACCCACATCGCTTGTCAGATTTTGAAGTTTCAGTAATAACTGTTTTGATGTAATGATATTTCTGATGCAGCACTTAAAGCTGCTAATGGTGGGTAGAGAATGAAGATGACTGATCTAGCTTAATTGTCCTTAAGAATGCAGTACTCATTAAAGCAAATACCAGAGTATGTGGTGAACACCTTGTCACAAATAGTAAAATTATTTTCCACTTAGTAACATACAGCATTTCACCTCACTGTGATGTTACAGACTATTTGTACTTGATTGCTTAACATACAATATTTCTTTAAAAGTGTACTTTCCTCTGCTTTTTATACAGCAGTAGTTGGAAATATGCTGCTTTAGTCCCTCTTAAGTTTTTAAGGTATTAGAAAATGATTGAAGAGTTTCACGTGAAGGTATTATATTGGTTTAGGTGACATAGTGTGTGCTTGCTGAGAAATAATTATCAAATATATAATGTCTTCTTACTGAAATTTTATTTCAGACATTATTTCAATGATTGTTTACAAACCATAATGGATGTCTGATTCACGGGTGTTTCATAATATTTTGCCTTTAGGAAGTTGTGTACTCGCAAGCTGGAATAACAGGGAAAAAATAAGTTTAAAAATCAGTTGTATTCTAAGGCTTTTTATACCTTTAGACATTGGCAGCCTGCATTAAGTAAAAGACAGTTGCTCTGTAAGGCTTCAAATAATTTAGATTGGAAGGAACTTGCCAAATCTGGCTTGAACTGTCTTGCAATATTACCCCTTAGCTCTTTTTAATAAACTATTTCAAGGAAATTTGTCCTTTAATAAAACCAATCTTGAAATTAATTTATAATGGGAGAGCATCCAAAAAGATGTTGTTCCAGTGAAGTACATCATTGTCAGAAAGCATATTAACTGCTCAGATAAGCATTTTGTAGTTTAAAGACGCAGGTTTGTAATCCTGTCACAAAAAAACTTACAGGCAACTGGCCCAAGAGAAAGGACTGCATGTTGTATGGGGCAAAGTTTGTTATTTCAGGTGCACAGAAGTCACCCCCTGAGTAAGAGTGATGCCCAGCAGATCATTGTGTTCCTACAGAGGCAATAGCCTTGGTGAACCAAATTGGCTTTTCCAGAGCACTCTGGATGGCTGCCCATGGAACACTCACAAATGTTTTATAAATCCACACAAAAGCCATATACAGAGGAGAATAATTAGGTTTCTTGCCACCTGCTTTCTAATCTATTTCTCAAGTAGTTCAGGTTTTTAAATCTCTGTGCAGAATTTGAGACACTGAAACATATCTCAGAGTGTGCTTTAAATAATACTGTATTTGGCAGTGACCTGCTGGATCTGTCCAACAGGTTGTCATCTATCTGTTCTTCTGTAAAGAAATTGACACAGTCCACCACAACATTCTTCTCTAAATTGATACAGATTTTTAGGACTGTTCAGTGGATGAGGAATTGGTTGGATGGTCACATCCAGAGGGTAATGATCAGTGTCTATATGGAGATCAGTGACAAGTAGGGTCCCTCAGGGATCCATATTGGGATCTTCATCATAATATTGATTGTCATCAATGACACAGGCAGTGGAATCAAGTGCAAAGTCAGCAAGTTTGCAGATGACACCAAGCTGAGTGGTGCATTTGACGTATCTAAAGGACAGATGCTGTTCAGAGGGACCTGGACAAACTTGACAAGTAGGCCTCTGTGAACCTCAGGAGGTCCAAAAAGTCCAAGTCCAAGGCCCTGCACCTGGGCCAGGGCAATCACTGATATCAGTACAGGCTGAGGGACGAAGGGATTGAGAACAGTCTTGTGGAGAAGGACTGGGGGCACTGGTGGATAAAAAGCTGGACATGACCTACAGCCCAGAAAGCCAACCATATATTGGGCTGCATCGTAAGAAGTGTGTCCAGCAGGTCAAGGGAGATGATTCTCCCCCTCTGCTCCACTCTCATGAGACCCCACCTGGAGTACTGTGTCTGATTCTGGGGGCCTCAACACAAGAAGAACATGGAGCTGTTGCAGCAAGTCCAGAGGCGGGCCATGAAGATGATCAGAGGGCTGGAGCACCTCTGCTGTGAAGACAGACTGAGAGAGTTGGAGTTGTTCAGCCTGGAGAAGGGAAGCTCCAAAGAGACCTTATAGTGGCCTTCCAGTTCCTGAAGGGCCTACAGGATGGCTGGGAAGTAGCTTCTCACCAAAGAAGGTAGTGATAGGACAAGGGGTACTGGTTTTAAACTGAAAGAGGGTAGATTTAGGTTAGATATAGGGAAGACATTTTTATGGTCAAGGTGATGAAATGCTGGAACAGGTTGCCCAGAGAGGTGACAAAGGTCCCATCCCTGGAAACATCCAATGTCAGGTTGGATGGGGCTTTAAGCAACCTGAACTAGTTGAAGATGTCCCTCCTCACTGTGGGACAGTTGGACAAGACAACCTGATCTCTTGGTAGAACTCTCTTTTTAAAGCTAGGACAAATAGCTGTTAGGGTTGTTGAAGACTGGAAGGCCAAAGGTCTTACTGTTGTATTATCCGTATAGCCTAACCAAACTGGTGTGGTCAGTCAGAACCCACAGAGAATGTAGATAATCCTGAGCAATGTGGATTGTGCAGCTGCTTGAAAAAAGCTGCATTCCATTCTAGAAAGTGCCTGCTGTGGTGGACAGTCATGTCCAAGCAGCTGAACTTGGGGCATCCTTAATCCTCCCATATCATTCCTCTTGCTGTCCCCCCAGCCACACACACTTAAATAGTGGCAAAAGCAAGAACTCCTCCTCTGCTGCACTGAGCAGTGACTGCTGTGTGTAGTGCAGCAAGAGAGTACAGCTTGAAACTTGGGGGAGGAAGGGGTCCTCAAAGTTCTTCTGGTTACACAGTCTGTCAGGCCTTGTCCTGGAGAAGTATTATCTGCAAAGAGGGGCAGGGATGGATAGACAAACATTCCATGGGTCCTCATGCAGAGGACCCATCTCAGAGAACAGCATGATATTCCTGGCTCACAAATTATGTCACACAGATTCACACTGGAAGCAAGTAAGACTTTTCAGCTGAGAGTAAGCAGTTGCTGAAATACACTGCCAGAGGCAACAGTGGATTTCTTGCATGCTCTGTTTTTGTGTGGAAGTTGATTCAGTACAGAGGTCTTTGAACTTTGCACTTCACAGCTAGAGCATTTCACAGTCCTTGATCTGAGATGCTTTGAGGTGCTGTCAGTTGTGGTGCCTGTTGCGTGCATTGTAGACACCTGTCCATCAATCAGGAAATGGATGGAAACTGCCAGCTTCTTTCCCATGGTCCAATACACATTTGTCAGTTACTGGTAGTTTTGCTGTTGCTCTTGACCTGCACTAGAGGTTTGATCTAGTAAATACATGAATCTTGTTAGCAGTTGCCAGTGGTTGTGGAGTCCTTTGGCATTAATTTATCTGTAGCGTTATCATTGTCAGACTTAGCACTGCTGCATCACAGGAACCTCTGTATGCTGCACTCATCTTGGAAACCATAATGATCACAGTAGTCATAGAATTGTTTTAGTTGGAAAAGACCTTTAAAGTCATTGAGTCCAATCATTAACCCAGCACTGTAGATCTGCAATCAACAAGGGTTTACCTGGGCATTCCTGCCAGCTTCTTTCCCATGGTCCAATACACATTTGTCAGTTACTGGTAGTTTTGCTGTTGCTCTTGACCTGCACTAGAGGTTTGATCTAGTAAATACATGAATCTTGTTAGCAGTTGCCAGTGGTTGTGGAGTCCTTTGGCATTAATTTATCTGTAGCGTTATCATTGTCAGACTTAGCACTGCTGCATCACAGGAACCTCTGTATGCTGCACTCATCTTGGAGACCATAATGATCACAGTAGTCATAGAATTGTTTTAGTTGGAAAAGACCTTTAAAGTCATTGAGTCCAATCATTAACCCAGCACTGTAGATCTGCAATCAACAAGGGTTTACCTGAGCATTCCTGTACTGTCCTCTGCCACAAAAGCTTTCCATTCTTCACTCTGTTTATGACAGATTGCATGAAGAGTAGGCTGTTGAATGTGTACTGTTTCTATATGCATGTCAGTTTTCTATCTTTGTATTTTGCTGCTGTAAAATATTTGTTTTGCTTTTATTTTTAGTGTGTTGTTTTTTCAGATGAGGAAAGAGTACATCAGTGTATGTGGTACTTTCAATTAAAGTCATTTGGATGACACATAAGTAAATTAAATCCAAACAAAACATGCACAAGTTTTTAGGTTGGAGGATATTGTCATCTCTCCTTGCTCAGTACTGGAGCTGTTTTAGGCACCTCCCATTTCTTGTGAATGGCCGATCTGTGTCCATGTGATACTCAGATGGTTCAGTTTCAACTCCTAGTATTTGTGGGATTTCTTCTCAAAACAAAGATAATTATTTTAAAGCACTGTATGGAGTATTTTGAATGTTGCAATAATGATTCCTGGTTGCTGAGAAAATACTCTGTGATGCCTATAAAACATCTACTCTTCTTTTTCTATAACTTCCTTGAAGTATTACCTTTATAGGTTATGGATTTTCTCTTTCATTCTGCATAGTTAACCAGAATACCTGCAGAAGACAGTAATTCTTTTTTTCTTTGCATTCTAGTGCCATTAATAATACAATGCCAATTTGGTACATGCTGTCTCCAGAGCAGTTGTATTCCTCCCCTTTTCCTAAATTGATGACTACCTAAATAAGTGTTGATATGGTAAGTGTGTGCATGGAGAGGTAGAGAAGAGCTATTTGCTGAGTAACCTAAGCATCTTTTCCAGTTTGTTAATTTGTGCAGCCAGCACAACTGTATCTTTGAATAAAAAACTTCATAGGCCAGGCCATCTTATAAAGATTTTAGATAAATCTTTTTTTTTTTTTTTTTCCCTTGCAAATGCTTAAAATTTAATCAGAATAGAGATACAGTTTCAATTACTCAGTATCTAAGAAGCTGAATTGAAAGGGAAGACTGCAGTTTACAAAAGTCTGTGCTGATCTTTTGGAGCAATCTTTTATGTTCTCTGAGTAAACAGTCAAATGCATTAATAGAATAGAGGTAACACAAAGATGCTGTAACTGGAGCAGAACCAGTAAGTGTGAGGAATAGAAGTTACAGAAAAATAAGAATGCTATGGAGAAGCTGTATAGCTTCTCTGCACCAGTTTTTATCTGGTGAATGGTATGATATATCTGTTTTATAAGGTGTTAAGGGTGAGAAAACTGCAGCTGGGGAAATCATAAGAGGAAGTGCTGGATCAAGTTTATGAATTAAAAAAAGGTGTATGACTTCCTGGTAAATTGAGATCTTTGAAGGAAAGTGAAGAGCTAAATGACTGAACACTATCAAAACTGAGAAATGTTCCTGAGATCAAATGGTTATATCCTGCAGACCTAGTATAGATAGTGTGTTCATATCAGCTTGCATTAAGATCTGAATCTTGTTTCATTTTTTTTTAAGTCTGACTGAGTATTGTAAATCTTAAACCAGTTTTAGCTGGGCATGAGTCTTGTATGTTTACAGATCTTTAGACTATACATGTGCAGTTTTTTTACAAAAGCAAAGTTAGTTCCTATAGAGGAACTGGACTGGCAGTTCTAGCACAATGCAAGTAATCTGCTTAGCATAGCTTGTGGATAGTATTTTTGCAGCTATTTTGTTTTTTGCTATCTTGTCTGCTGTTAGCAGTTAGGTTTACTATAAGTTTACTATAGGGAAGCTTTTGCTGAAGCTTTGAAGGGGAAACAGCCTCTTTTTCTTCAAGTTTACTGATTCTTCCCTTTTATCACCAGTTTGTGGGAACTTTTTTCTTTCTTCCATGGTTCTGGACTGACTTAATTTTTTGTTTCTAAGGGGGATTACTCTGTGCTAAAACAGAAATAAAAATTCCATTTGTGCCTTCAAGTTCCTCAGCTGGTAACTCTGGAAGTGCTGAGCGCTGGTTTGGTGCTTGCTTTGGTTCTGTAATCTGAAGGTGTAGCTTCATGCAGATACCACTCAAGAAAGCATTTGTCTGGACTCAAAAGCATATCACTGCTCAACATGAAATAACTAAATAGGGAAATACTGGGAAACCAGTCAGCTCTACTTTTTTTTAAGGAAAGCATATGCTAATTCTGGACATATGCAGCTCAGCCAGTGAGAACCACACAAGTCTATTAAAACCACACAATGATGTTGGATAGCATACAGAAGTTCTGAGCTGTAGAAGACCATTCATATATGAAAATTGCAGCTTGATAACATGACAGAAGCCCATTCTGGATGTTGCTGGGCAGCATGTTCTCTGCAGAAGCTCTGATTTCTTTGGTATCCAGCCCAAAGACTTATGGAAGCTATTAAAGAGGAAGATGGCAAGATAGCCTTCAGAATCAGAGTTGCTAATACAACACAAGATGATTGCTATTGTATAAAGATCAGCTCTGCAAATTAGTCAAGTCAGACTGTTGCGTTTCCATCTGTAACACTGACCTCTTATATCATCAGTGTTGGAAGCTGTCAATATTCAGCTTTTGTGCTGTGGTCAAGAGAAAGTGTACAAGTGCTTCTTCTAATAAAAAAACCTTAACTTTCTTCTATGGTGTTTCACTGCCTTTTCATGATAAGGGTTTCCCCTCATGAGATGTTTCAGAAGACCATGCTGAGCAAAATAGCTACCCTTTTTCTTTCAGGTGTAGCGGCACCAGAAGATTCTCTCTAGTTTGAAGTAATGCCCTGTCTGGAATTGGCTCTGCTGGTGAAGTTGGGACCTCTGACTAACTTTTCAAAAATGACATTTGTGGCCCACTGAGACATCTCCAAAAGACTTCCACAAAGCAGCTTTTAAAGTTTGTCGCACCAGGCCTTCACCACGAGGAGCCCTTGGCAGAGACTGCTTTGGTGATGCACTAAGTCTGCTGTTTGGATTGCTCAGCAAGCACTAGCTGTGTCAGGGGAAGGACATTCCTGTAGTGGCAGATGGCAGAGAGGAGAGGACTGTTTGAAGCTTTCAGTGGCGAGCTGTTTGCACAAGAGGTGTTTAGACCAGTAAATGCCTGGTGTTCCTCATTGCTTGGATACAGTGTGGAGGAGATGATGTGGAGAGGGTGTTAATCCACACTTGTAACGTGAGCACATTCCAGAGGTGTAGCAGTCATGATCCATCATTACCTGAAAGAGAGAGGCAGGAGAGATATATTTTGTTGTAGTACTCAAGATTGAGGGTTCAGGGACAAAGTGTGATAGTCAGTGTTCTAATGCTAGATACGTCCTGACATGCCTGGGGGCTTGAATGAAGCATCTAGTCAAGGCAGACTAACAAGGTCCTTCCTCTCAGCTGAAGTATGTAGTCCTGTAAATATTCTTGGTGTGTCCTAAAGGAGGTAAACCACAACTTAGTATAAATCCGTTAGTGTTTTTTCCTACGCTGCATTCCTTCAGATGAGCCAGATTAGAACTGCATTACAGGGTTAGAACTGGAAATAGCATGTGCAGCGCTCTGTGCAAGTACACTAAAATCCTTAACTCTTCAGCATTTCCCTCTTGCAATTTTAGAAAGGGTGACAGAGGGGAGGGATTAACAGGACACTTTATATTTTTGATTGGCACATTCCAGCCTTAATGATGTGGACTTTACAGAAGTCTCTGCTGAGACTACTTCCTAACAAAAACTTGAATTGTAAAAACCACTGTATTATTCAAGAACACAAACCAAATGTATAAATTCTATTGCAGGAGCATCTCACTTGGTTGTTCCTATTCTTCATGTAATTTCAAATTAATTTATAATATTTTTCACAACCAAACCTGAATGTGTTGTTCACTAAAGTCAATTAGTGGTTGTTTTTTGCTGAAACACAAATGTATTTTCTATGAGTCATGAATAAAAGCGGCACCAATGATGATTGCTACAGAAAGTAACTGAAAGGACAAACAAACGGTTGAACGGTTTTCAGTTCAGCA
>NW_009953786.1:4864421-4870305 GCF_000747805.2 Chaetura pelagica | reverse complement strand
GTTCAGTTTGGTGTATTACTGGACAAAACCCTTGATAAACTCCTGTTGGTTTGACTTGAGGAAGCTTTGTGCTGGCTGTTTCCCACTTTAGCTTTTTTGCTGAAATGCCCCTAAACAAAAATAAGTCGTCCTGCCCTCATCTGTTGATCTGACGACTCAAACTAACACAGGGTTTTTGACTAACCTGAAAGAACCTGCCAGGTGCTGGAGGTTTTCTATTTGCATCTGGGTTAAGTTCAGGGGTTTAGGTTCTAAAAAAACTTTCTTGGAAGTCGTTGATGGTATCTTTACATAAATTTAAATAGAGAGGTTTAATGCTAAAAATACAACCCTGCTCTTTTTAAACTTTTAAAATTTTTCTTTACAACCCCTTCCCCCTACTCCCAGCCTTTGGAGAACAGAGTTTTTGTAATTTGAGGTCCTTTGCCCCGTCTCCTTGCCTTATAACATCTGAAGTTCTAGATTCAGGTTTCCAGTGCTAACTAGATCCACAGAAATGCACACACAGCAGTGGTGGGGACAATATTCTGAGTGACATCTGTAAAAAACATTACTTGGAAAACCCACTAAACATGAAATAATGAGTAGCATTTTTAGTCCTTCCTCTTATTCTTGTGCATCCTGTTTTGCTTGAGAATTCAGTTTTATATAAAACATTATTTAGGATGTAATCAAACTGAGCATAATTCTCAATGACTTCAGGACATCTTTGATTGTTACAAAGGAGCAAATATCCATATAGGTGCTGTGTTTGTTTCATGGTACTTTTTGAATCTTATCCTGTTCGGAGTCAAAATTATTCTTGCTGTTGTGCGGTGAAATTTGTCCATGTTCTTTAGTGATCCTATTCTCAGTCACTGACCCATTATCTGACATGTAGTACTTACAGATGTCTCATTTTGCTACTGCAAAATTCTGTGTTCCACTAAAAAAAACGCAAATGCCAGTTTTTACAAGTTTAGTTAGAACGAAACTGGAGCTTTTAAAATAAATTATAGGTAAGTAGAATAGAAACAGTGTTCCTTGAACTGGATTGATATGTTTCCTGAGCACTACATGAAATACTGGATTTAATACCAAAGACAGACATCGTCTTGCTGACTTTTCCAAATGTGAGATAATTGTTCAGTTTCCAGTCTCAGTAAATCAACCTCTAAAATAATTAGAAATTTGAAAATTACTGCAATTCTATTAATACTTTATTAACTGTACTGTGAAACCTCTGCATATATATGTGTGTGCCTGAACATTTCTGGTTTTAATACTTTGATACTCATTGCAGCAGAACTGACAGTTCTAGAGTGTGATGAAATTGTGCAAGTGTTGTTGTTTCTCAAATAACAGTGAATTTTAGAAATTTTACTTAACTCTCGCTTGTTTCAACTTTGACAATCTTGAAATCAGACTACTTGCTCTAGTTTTGTTAGCTCTCACTGTATCGGTTTAACTGTAACATTTAGTTTCAGGGCCTAAGAGAGACAGAAATCTAGTTTTGGTGGTTACTCTTGTCTGCTGAAACAGAAAACAGAGGAGTAAACTTATATTTTATTTTACTGAATTGTAGGGATATTCTTGACAGGTTCAATATACTGAAAGAAACGGGAGTAGTGCTTTTATGTGATGAGGGCATCAGGTAGGATTATCATGTGAATAACTTTAGAGGAGTGTGTGTCTTGGAGTTTAGGGGTGTGTGGTGGTGATTGATGGAGAATGGAAAAGTGAGCAATGATTTAAAAGTAACAAGTGGAAAGCGGTAGTGAATGGAGATGAGCAGAAGAAAGCTGCATTCAGCATCTCATTGACCTAGGAGCTTGGTTTTGAGCACGTTCCATATATTTGGAATGTTTTATTAACTAAGAACATACAGAACTTCTCTTCAATTAAAAAGGTGGGATTGCTTTTTTTAAAAAAAACCAACAAACAACAAGCAGGTAGTCTGGGGAAAAAACTTCTTTGGAGAGACAAGACACGACTGACACCGCTGACAGCTGAAGAAATGCTTGAATAACAATATATTAGCAGCAGTATTCAATAAATAAAGTGGGTGTATTACTTCTTGCAGTATTTAAAATAGTATTTCTCTTTTCATCAGTTTTTATAATTGCAAGCTTTTCTCTTTGCTTTGAACAAATACCATGTTTTGGGATGAGTAGCTATTCTGTGGCACATAATTTAGTGTATGTAGGTGAGGTGGTACAATACCTGTTTTGAATTGTTCTGTCTGTCATCCACTGAATAATTTTTAGAGATTTGTCATTTCTAGGGAGCAAAACAGTGTTAATTTAAAAATAAATTAATAAAATAAAGACTTCCATATGGCTGACATCAAATTTGTATTTGCCTTCCCACCTTAATGAGCGTGCAATCTTGGTTCAAGTTTGGTTATTGCATCTGCAACCAGATTCAAGTTTGGTTCATGAAACTGCACACTAGGTACTGCTTTGGAGCTTGCTGAAATTTTCACTAAGAGCTGGTTTACTTGACTCTTACTGTGTTTTAGTTGCTGTTTCAGTGATTGTTGCCTTCTTACATCTTATGCTTTGCAGGTTCAGAACAGCAAGCAAAGTGCTAGGTAACAAAACAGTGACGTGTCTTTCTTTCTCGCATGCTAGTACCTCATTGAAAATGTAGGTACTTATTGTTTCTTCGGCATTAACTGTTCTGCTTTGAAAGGTCCCTTTGGGACAGTTCTTAGATGTTATCTGCAGGGTATATGCACAGGAAGGATAGCAGTGCCTTGGGGCACAAATATACAAATAATATGATTCTGAGTAGTTTGGGGTTTTTTTAGCAATCTCGGAGACCAGGGTTCTGTAATTAAGTCATTCCTATTGCCAATGTGTTTAAAAAAGACAGTCTATCCAGTATATGTGAGGAAAAGATAATTCCAGTGATCAACTTATGTTGATCACTATATCTACACAGAAAATAACTCAAAGTTGCATTTATGAATACCTGCCCCATGCTGTCTTGTATTTCAGGTGTCCAGTTATGATGAAAGATATTTGAACCTGCTATTATCATTGTTATTTCAAACAACTTGATGATAGGGTGGGATCCTCAGGGGTTACCAACCCTGGCCAAACTGTTTGGGTCAAAGTCACTGAGAGTTTCACTGTTGATTTTTGTGGGAGTCAGATTAAGTCACCTGCACAGTACTTTTGAAATCCCACCTCTAACTATTTCTGAGTTGAGTGTGTGATGATTTCCTCAGAGGGAGGGGTCCATCACCACAGCCTTCCAAAAACATCATATAAGTGACATGCATCAGTCAAAATACCAAATTCCAGTAACTTTAACCATCTCCTGTCTGAGAAGCTATATTAATAAAGCTGATACCTGTTGCTAAGCATTTGTGGGCACAGTAGTGAAAAGTGCACTGTGGGCTTTGCTGGAAGCTGTAAGTGGTGAAGACCTCCAGGATCAGGCTCTGGATGAGCCATTTGGTAACATGTGTGGTCTCTCATAGGCTAGTTTCATGCTTGCTTCTGGTAGTGGGAACTAGCCAGCCATGACAAAAAAAGAACATTGTGGGTCTGAAAAGTTGTGCTGATGCTACTTCTGCTTTTCAAGTGAACATGATCTGAAAGACTCTCTGCATGCAGCCTGTGAGGAGCACTCTGCATGTGCCATAGCTTCTAAAAGCTGTGGAACAGCTTGTGTCAGTGCATGCTGGAGAAGCAAACCTTCTGGCATATAGCATGCTCCAGTGTTAAACCATCTCCTGCCATCAGTTTTCTTCCTGTTTTTTTCCCTTAGTGGTGCAGAATTAGTGTTGTGGAGTTGTTTAGAGGTGTGGGGGAAAGAAAAGCATGTAAATTTACTTTCAGGTCACAGGCCCTCGTTCTACTGGAGTGACTCACTTGAAGTGATACTAGTGTCCGAGATAAACCTCTCAGATGTGTCATACTGGATGCTTATTATCGTAATTAACCTGTCACAACATAATGATCATACTAGTCTTGGCAGCCTATCAACATATGTATTACTGCTCCATTGTCTTTCTAAATGAATGTATCTGTGCAAGCTGTTGTGGATCAGCTTATGGCTGTGTAGCTGTCCTGGTTTCCTACAGCAGGCATCCCTTCTCTTCATACAAGGCAGGAGGAACTGTTTCTTGTTGATGCTTTTGCCTCCAGCAGCAAAGCTGCTTTGGTTTGCAAACTGTCTTCATTCTCGTTCTGTCTCCCCTCAGCTGCATTTTGCCCTGCAGCTCTCACACAAAATGACACGTGCTGTCACTGGCTTGGTGTTGTCCTGATGGTGCCTTCTCCCTTGTCAGGTGCTGCCATGTCTTCAACTCCATGCTTAGCACTGTCTGTAGAGCCTTCCCTGCTCTGACTCTGCCTTCCCCAAACCAGAAGGCCATAAAGAGAAGCCACTCTCCTCTGGTTGTGGCATACTGGGGCTGACCTGTCAGAGTGAAGAAGTCTAGCAAGGCATGGGGAGGTCAGGACAGGCTCTCAAATCTGTGCGGCTGTGAAGAACACACTGGATGAAGGTGGACTGAAAAAGTGGCTGGTGCTGTGTGTAAATGGTGGTGAAGAGATAGGAGTGAGGTATCACCACAACCTTTCTGACACAGTTGTGAAGTTCATGCATCTTGCAGAGGATTAGCATGATGTGTCATGGTGCCAGGAGACAGGACCTTTGATAAAAGGGATTCATTCCTCTTTAGTGTAAGATGGCAAGTGAAGTAACAGTGCTTGTAGGGGAAATTAAGGGGGTTTCTGAACCACCAAAGCAAAGGTGGTGTTGGAGAAGATGCTGCTTCAGGTAGGCAACAGAGTTGAGTGATAACATTTTCACTGCTCCCCCCCGCTAGTTGGCAAACGAAATGCCTGGTAGATGTTGTTTCACCTTGTTGGGAGTAGATAAATGTGTGAATTTCCATGTGTGTTGTTGAACACATGGGATTATTACAGGGGTTTGTATTGTTACAAAAAGATAAACTAATGTACATTTTATGGTGGACCTTTTGCTGTGAATCCTTATCTTTACAAGTACATCTGAAAAATTCATAACTGTGCTTCTGAGCTAAGTCGAAAGACTCCCAGAGAGCAATGTAGTTGTTGTGTGTCTGAGCTACAACCTGTATTCTTGGAAGTCCTATTTGAGAAGTTAGCCAAATACGCTTGCAGAAGTGTTCTTAACAGCCATAAGAGCAAGCTTTGGAAAGAAACTTACAGTTAAAACGAGTGTTGACAATGCAAAGCAGCAGTGTGTGATTATAGTGTTGCTTTAAATATACTCAGTAACATTTTTAATGAATCAGAAATGGGTTAAATAACTTCCCTAGTTGATCTTACTGAACTTAAAATTGAACTGTTGAACTTAAAATTGTTGACTAAGAAACTGAGGCTAACTGTGGAAGAAAAGCATGAGTTTTATGATTGTCCTCAATTTTTTCCAAAATCCTTACCACAAACATGGTTCATCTGTGAAAAGCATTTTGTTTGGTTTATCAACTAGGTAAAGCTGGTAAACCATTTCAGGTTGTAGCATCTATTCAGAGAAAAAGAAGGGCAGGAGAACATGCAACTTAGTTTTAATAGAAATGTAAGAAAAACGAGAATTTAAAAAAACAGATTTACACGTGTTTAATAACGATGCTTATGTTTTAAAAAGCTTCCTTTTGGGAATTGGGATAAGCATGACTAAGCTATGTGCTGGTGTCTTAGCTACAAAGCAGATGTGAAAACTTTCAAAATCTGGCTGTGTAGAGATGATCTCTGCTTGTCTGAATAACGGTGTGCTTTCCTCAACGTCAATGAAACTACACCAATCTAGAGCAGGACTTGCATGGTGGTAGATAAATGTATTTAACTTGGATATTTTCTTCTCATTCCTTTTTGCTTCTTTACACAGGGACTGAAGTATCTGT
>NW_009953786.1:4830522-4864087 GCF_000747805.2 Chaetura pelagica | reverse complement strand
TCCTGCTGCTGACTCACCCTCGCAGAATTTGTAAGTTTTCTTTAAAAATAAATCACAAAACCCCAGAAATCCCTCAGGACCGTGATGCCTGTGTTAAAATGAGCTGCAAGATCTGATTCTCATCTCCCACAAGTATTACACAAATGTGGTTTTTAATCTGTTCAGAAAACAGAGCAATACTTTATTCCAGCCACTTAGATTCAGACCCTGCTTTTTGTATGTAAGGGTTTGTAGAAGAGTCAGTATGCAAACACCCTTCATTTGTTGCCTTCAACTTTAGGAATTCCCTAGCAGGTCTGCTCCTAATTATTCCCAGTTTATTCTAGCCATTGTTTTTTGTTAATCTTTTTGTTTGGCTATTCTTTTTTGTTAGCATTATCTTAATCTATTAACAAAACAAAAATATTGGAAAGAGGTATGCAGCCTGGTACTTCATGGGTTGAAATAAATTCCTCACAGTGAGTCTTCAAGATAAAGTCTCGGTGTGCAAACTACCCCTGCAACTATCGTCTCTGGACTTCTTGAACCTTCCTCAGAAGGCCCTGCTGCTCTTAGTGGTAGACTAGCACAGCAGGGAGTTTCTGCTGTACAGTGAGTATTGCCTTCAGGATAAATATACTGAAACTAGGGTGTTTCAGCCTCACTCTTTCTCATTTCGTCTTCTCATCTGCTAACATTCCTGAAGTGCTAATTGACTTGCCCTTGGTTTTAATATTTTGAGCCATTTTAAGCGTAGCAAGTCTCTATCCCAAAGAGAAATAAGAACAGGTCTTTGCAAGAGAACTGGGATGGTGACCAACTTTTTCTTCTAGAACTCACTGTTTATGTTGGAGAGAGGTATGGGGGGGTTCAGCCACATCCTGCCACCAAGTTTTGTAGAGAAACAAATAGTTGAAAGAGGCTTGCAAGGTACGGAAGGAAATGCAGCACTGCTTTTCTCTCACATCACAGCAATATTCCGGCTCATGCTTTCGGGGGATATTTTTAAAGTATGTGTTTCTCATACCCTAGAAAGATTCCAGTGTGGCATTTGATGTGTGGTGATTTGCCTTTTCATTCTGCATTTCTGTTGTGATTTTGGGGTGGGAGGGGGGAACAAATACACCACACACATGCACCACCCCAACCCACAACAAAAATACCCCAAACCCCTAAGCTTCAAGACAAGTAGGCAATCAAAAGGCAGACAGCTAACTGTCTTTGTCATGGACAACCTTTGTGGCCTTAATACTTAAACAGAAACAAATATATGTAGAAAAAATCCTTTTAGGAAAGGAAAAAAAAAAAAAAGGGAAACATTCACATATGTTAATTGTTTATTGGTATTCTGAGATCTGTAGCTTTGTCTCTCAACATTTTGCAAATCTGCTTCCTTTCTTGATAGACATCTGGATCTATTGGGAATGGAAATAGAAAGGATGGCATTTGTGGTGAATGTTAATCAATGTACAATTCAGCCCCTTCCTCACTGTTAAGTATCAGGGAGTTCTACTGAAAAACCACCTCCTGTGCTTGAGCTGTCTGGCGCAATACCAAAACTTCTAAAGCTTCAGTAAGAAGATACAATATTTGCATGAGTATTGTTTCTGTTATGCTGCAGGCATCTAAAATAACTTGCTTTAGTATCAGGTGGTTGCAAGCAAACATCATTACTTCTAATACTGATACATTTTATCACTTAAAATAAAACTTGATGAGTAACTGATTTTTGCTTTAGACAGTTCAGATCTTCAAGTAAAATCAAGTCATGATGCTTGCAAATAGTGAAGTTGCTTCCTTTGCACATACAATCTTCTAAAAGCAGTTTGTCAGGATTTGGCATAATCTTATCTAGGAGTGGTTACTGCCTGTACCCTCAGCAGAGGGAGGCATAGCTGGGGAACAGGAAAGGGATTTGATACCTCTACAACATCTTTGTCCATCTGTCTTTCAAAAGACAGATTCTGGTATTGTCAGAGAAGAGAGAAGGAAAAAAAAAAAGCAGCATGTGCATTGCAAATCCTTGTGTTTTCTTAGCCATAGTTCTCAGGCACAATTGACCAGATACACACTGCTGCCTTGTCTGATTCTCCCAACAACAGGTTTGTCAAGAGCTTTGCTGCTACTTTGCAATTAATGGCAGGTTGGTAAGTTCCAACTGAAAGCCTTTGCCCACAGAATTTTGGGACTGTGAGCTCTTTGTTCACTTTAACTCAGTTTTTCTGAGGAAACTTCTGGTTTTTATGTGTATATTGAAAATTGACTCCTAGTAAGCTTGTTTAATGGAGCTCCCTTCCTCAGAAGAATGAATTTCCAGGGAAGTACACCAGGGATTCCCCAGTTTATATGTGGGTGTTCACTAAAGCATCTTAAAAGTCTGCTTCTACTCCTGTGTTCTGCCCCTGGCAAACAGAGGAATCAAACAGTTGCTTTTGAGACTTAAGATGCTTCCTGGGTGGTTAATGAGTTTTTTCCCTGGACTATGAGAATTTTACCTTGGATCATTGACTTCTCCAGAAATGCCATATTCTGTAGAACCTGTTGCTAAAACATTAATTCTATAGAAATCATCTTCCCTTTCTGTCCTGTTCCAGCTAGTTGTTTTAGACTATGTGTTTCTAAGGAACTAACCGTCGTTAGTGGTGATAATACAGAAATCAGATAACCTATTAAAGAAAGAAATGTTGGTGGATCTTTGTTGCATTTACATTGCCGAAGGAAAGGAACATCAAGATATTTCTTTCTGTGTGATCTGAATGCTTTCTTTTTTAACCTTTATAATATTCCTAGAAATCTGACTAGCAACATTACCCTCAGCCTAGTTTTGGGTTATTCAGCTTGCTAATGCATGATTTTAGACTTTTACAACAACCAAGCTGGGAAGGACACTGCTGGTTCTTCCCGTGGTGTTTTCCCTGTGAAGATGATGCAGTTCAGGACCCAGCTTTAATCTGGGAGATGTGAAAGCCAGATATCATGTGATAAATTGTCTTGAAGTAACTGTTCAGTCCAACAAAGAGGCTGCAAATCAACACATTTGTCAAGTGCTTTCCTGTTACAGATGGTAATCAACTGTTTTGAGGTTAATGTAAGACTTGCCATTCTTCTTTGTGTCTGGCACTTGCCACACAGCTAACTGGTCCTCGGTCCTAATTTTTGTAAAAATATTTTTAGTTAGTTAGTTAGTTTATTAGTTTAGGCAACTGTGCCTGTTGGAGCCAGCAGAGACCCTGATACCATATGGTTGTGGAGGAGTATGTTTCTCCTTTCCTCTCAAGGTGAGGAGGAGGGGCCATGGTTCTACAGAGCGGCACTAATTCTAAGCTTGGCAATTTCTCTTCTCATTTTAGTGAATAACTATCAACATTTACTCTTGACAGTGGTTCAGCAGACAGTATCAGCAAGAAGGAAGGTTGAATAAACCCGAGTGGATGGAGTTCACTGCTAGCTCTATTTATGACCTTTCAAAGGTGTTATGTTCATTTGCAGATATTTTTCAAACCAAAGCGTTGAAATGTTTAACTAAAACTTGTGCTAGACCACTGAAGTGAGTTCACTTGGAGCTGCACTGTGGGCCTGATTTTCTAGAGAGAAAGCAAGATATCTGTGTGAGAAGATTGGGATGTTGTCACTCTGACCCTAACCAAATTTCATCTCACTGAATCTGTTCAATCTCAGAGAAGTGCTTCTTCATTGTGCAATAGCAACACCCCTTGCACAGATAGCCCAACAGTTCATTTATCCTCCAAGTTCATTTATGTGAAACTGCTTGTGCCCCCCAGGCAGAGCTGATTGCCCTGATTTGTTAGAACTCAGCCATGGAAAATGTTTTGGAGTGGTAGTCTGAGCAGAATGCATTTGTGTTTTCATGTTGTACCCAGTGATACAAGAACTGCCTTGGAGAAGGAATCCTGGGCTTTGGGTTCTTTCTTTTTAGATATTTCAGCTTAGATGGCATTACCTTTGTAAGTTCCACAGGCACTTTAATTCTGTTGCATCACTGTTTTCCTCCTCCACATCTTGAGTGTTTATAGTATCAGCAGCTGCACTGTTGGGCAGGAAAGGAAGCTTCCTTTTGTGTGGGTATTCCTGATTTTTTTGTGGCTGCTGGTGCTGGGTTGAGGTTTTTTTTCTTTCACCCTTGTGGTATAATATTCACCCTGAGAGGGGAAACATCTTGAATACAGGACGTTGTGTTTCATGGGTGCTGAGCGCAGTGTGCTTTCAGGTTTGCCTTTGCCAATAAGCCTGGTTTCTTACTACCCATGAAGAACCTCTTTGTGTGTTGGCACATGTTGCTTACTGCTTGTGAGCTTAAATAGCAAGAACATTCAGAGGCCAGAGTGAACTCCAGTTCTGTTGAACTCAGAGGTGCTGCTTGCACTTGTGATAAGCTGCAGGCAGCTCCAAAGGCTTTGCAGTCTGAATGGCAGAGGCTGAGTAGGCAACTTGAGACTGGGATGCAAAGAGGTGATGCTGCACATTTACTGAGATGATGGCAGCTGCCCAATTACTTTCCTTCAGACTTGCCCTGCTTAAAATGAAGAGGCATGTGTAAAGGATAATAAGAGTACAAACCTTTAAGGCTTGTAAACTTCTCCACGTTTTCTCCTGCACGCCTTTAAAAAAGGTAGGCTTTAGGCAGGGGTTGGCTCCACACCCTGAATAAGGGTGGTCTGAGGGGAGGAGACTGGAAGGAGCTGAAGAAACCAGTGCTCGAATTGAGATTTTTTTTCATAGCAGAGACAAAAGGTCCCCCTGAGAGATTCCATATTGCAAAGAAGGTCATAATATTTCTCTGTGTCTCAGTACATGGTTTGAAGGAGGAGGTGAAGTCAAAAGTTAGGCATCAGTTTTGGTAGGGGGTAGTGGGTGTCCCTCTGTGAGGGACAGGATACCTTTAGAAATGTTCATGTGGGTTGGGCTGTGTTTCGTCTGACATCTGAGCGTATGCAAGGACAGGTCAGGTCTGGTTCCTAGTTTAAAGAGGAGTAAAACACAAACTGAAATACAGATTTGACAGGCATCAGAATAAAGTGTTTATTAATGTTTATCACACTGTAGTGCCTAAGATACCAGTTTCTGCTTCAGGAAGAACAGAGGATAACTATGCTTTGCGTTCCAGTGGCAGACGCTAACTTCTACCACATAAGACATTCAGTTCTAAATTCTAGAAACAGTGTTAAGTGAGCTTTCGGATACATTTCTCTCTTTCTAAGTAGTGATTTTACTAAATACAGCACTTTCTTTATTTCCTTTCTACTTCTGTTTTCAGGGCAAGACATTTCAGAGAGAGCATCAAATTTATCCATGAGTGCCGGCTTGCAGGTGAAGGCTGCCTAGTTCATTGGTATGTATATCACTTGCTAGAAAAAATTGGCAAGGATTTCTCTACCTTGATTTGGATGTTCATCATTTCAATGATAAGTTAGTGTACCTGTCCTTTTTATACCAAAATCCTCTTGAACTGAAATGCCGCCTTTATTTGAAGAAACCCAGAAGATTTTACAACAGCTACTAAAGCCTCACTCTAGGACTTTAAGTCACTAGAGTGGGCACTGCCTGCAGATAAAAGGAGCCCAAGAAATGATTCTTGGCCTTCTTTTCTCATCAAAGCTTTTTCTAGGATTGATTTGACTGGAGATGCATTGACTAGAGATGTATTATTTATTTCCCATTATTTTAATCACTGTAGTTCTAAATGTAATTTCCGTAATCCTAATGATTAATTTCTCAAACAGCTATTTTCTTTAAACTGCTGAAGCATTCAAATGTTGTATTTGTTAGTAACAAGTCTCTGATTGGAGAGATGCTCCTGTGACTGTAGGCAATAGAAAAGGAAATCCCACCCAGGGTTTTTTCTTGCTCTGTGCTATTGGTTGTAGCCTCTGTAGTCTTTGTGCTGTATGTCTTAAGTGGCATATCTGAGTCTATATATGGAATCAGAATCATCTCATGATTTGAACACTGGACACAGGCCCTGAGCATAAATCCTGAGTTTGCTACTGACTAATGAAAGGGTTGTACATGAGTCATTTGGTCAGTCTCCATGCATGTAAAACAGGGATAATTAGTCTGAATGCTGACAGAGTTTTAGAAAACGTATATTTAAATTTGTGAAGCATTTCAAAGGCACAAAATATTCTCAAACTGCCAAGGAAAAATGTCTGGTACAAGTGTAACTCACACACATTCTTTATAGTCAAAATTGCAGTAATTGGGAATATTTTTGTTCAGTGCTTTTCAACCAGTAATAGTGAATGATTCTGACTTTATTCCAGTGTTTCATGTGGGGAAACTGGAGTCCTGAAAATTGGACTTGCACAGTGCATGGATAGCAGAAAGAGGAAAAGAACTTGAGTAACCAGTTGGTACTTTAACAGTTCAGTTAAACTTCATTTTGGCCCCATAAAATCAAAGCCTTCATTCACAGTGTAGAGGGAATGGTCTTACTTCATTGCTCTGATCTATATGAGCAGAAGGAAGTGGTTGACTTATTAAAAACCAAATCTAGCTTAGAATGTGTGCACTGTCTCCTGGTTTTGTGAAGATTTACAACCTATTTCTTCCTTTCCGGTCTCTTAGAATGCACTTTTGATCTTGTCATACATTTGTTCTGATGCTATTGAAAAAGTAGCACTAAGATATTTAACTCAACTGATGTAATATTAATTGCCGGTGGCAAGCAACACAGCAGCCTGCTGTGACGTTGGGAAGTGGTACTTTGAACTGTGATCAGTGGAGTACAGCCCTACTTCAGTTTAGTGCACCTCCCTTTTCATGCAGCCTTGCAGGTGTCTCCAGGAGCGTAACATTGGTGGTTGCCTACATCATGACTATCACAGACTTTGGTTGGGAAGATGCACTGTCTGTTGTCCGCGCAGCGAGATCCTGTGCCAATCCTAACATGGGCTTCCAGAGGCAGCTACAGGACTTTGAAAAACATGATGTTGATAAGGTAAATGAACTACAGACAAATACGCTGTGAAACACAACGCAAGTCTCAGCGCATGGGCTGCTGCTTATTATTTTGAGGCCTGGATAGTTATCTGCCTGCCTGTTTTTGCTTTGAGGGTTGGGCATCTTGGCCAGGACTGCTCCACTGGGGAGGTGTGAATAGAAGTGAAGGTATCAGGGAATGCTGGATGGAAGAAGAGACAAAGCACAGCCCCTAGACAAACCTCTTGCCCAGTTGTGTTCTCAATCCAGTGATTGGTTTTTGGCTGCTAAGGCACAAGACAAGACTGACACTTCTAGAGAGGAAAAAACTGAAGAGTGGCTCAGAATGCAGTAGAAAGACCAACCTGCAAGTACCAGTTACATAAAAATAGTAGGTTTCCCACCAACACATTGATTTGGAATAGTAAGAAGAAAAGAAATAATAATCAGAAATCTTTGCTATCCAGGAGTTAAACTAGGTTCTCATTATGACTTAGGCCTTATGTTTCTGCCAGCCTTTTGTGGCTGAGGCTTAATACATTTTCTGACGTGTAGAACAGTCTCAAATCTGACCCTTTTTTCTTCTTAACCTTTGAAGGCTTTGTAGGACTAGGAGAACTGAGGGACCGGTAAGACTGCAAAGTGGTTTTCATAAAACAAAAAAGAATTTCTCACCCTGAAAAAGAACCATCCCACGCAAAAGACCTGCTCCCCGTGGGTGACTGGTGACTTCCCCTTATGTTAACAACCTACTCTGGCAGTCCCCTCTGTTTTCCATTGCTCAGCATGTTGCCATTCTCTGGGTCTTTGTACCTATTGGGTTTTAGTAAAAAAAAATAAATCAACAACAACAGTAGCAAACCAAAATCAGAAAACAAAGTACATAAGGCATGTTGGTTTTTGTTTGTTTGCCGTTTGTTTTTTTAAGTTCTATCCCTGTCATTCTGCTGCAGAAACTCAGAGTTCAGAAATTACGATTTGTTTTGCATGATGCAGCCTGCAACTGTAAATATTTGCTTTTTTTTTAATATTTAACTGAATGTTTCCTGGATCGTTTGGAACTGGTGTCAATGGTAGAATAACTGATTTTTAAGAGACAAAAGTCAGTGGGGGACTTTCCAGACTTGTCTCCTTCCTCCCTTACAGTCATTTCTATTCTAATTGGTCTGGGCTAACAGCAATGACAATTAAGGCTATATGCAAATAGCCTGATAAAGACAGTAACGTCTCTCATCTTTTCATCCACCATGGACTGCATATTCTGCCTTTTTTCCCTGAGGGGGAGGCAGTAGGTTGCAAAAAGAAATATCCACCTGTAGTCACTGGCTGGGCTGTAGTTTCCTACTGTCTCTCAACAGCAACCACATCCTTAGCAGCTGTCTGTTTACACACCTGATTTCAGTGGAGCAATGCCACCTGCCAAGGGCACGAACATTTTTCAGATTTCAGCAGCATGAGTGTTTTGCTGTGCCACTGTGGGGTAGTGTCCTGTAGGGTTTCTGGAATGGGGTCCTTTAAATCTTGTTCTTACGGGAAGGGGCTTAGTCACCTAGGTCACAACATGGTTTGCAACAATTCCAAACTTCCACATGGTAGCCTGAGGCTTCAGATTTGACCCAGGACCTTATGATATTTTAGGAATGGGAGGGAGAGTAACTGTGTTGAGGTCTTGTCTTCCAGTGTGCTAGTAAATGATCTTTATCAATAAAGCTGTCCATGAGCCCCAAGCAGAACAAAGCTATGAAAAATAAGGCTTAAAAAATTAATATTGTCACCACTAGGACAGAACAGTTGTGGTTGGTGTCTGCTTGCTGCTTCTGCAGAAAAGAACAACAAGATTGTCGGGTATGACTTAAGTGAATTCAAATTCTTCAGCTGGCAAAAAAATGACAGAAAAGGATGTGATAAAGATCTATAAAGTTGAGTGGAATAGAGAAAGTGAAGAGGTGTGATTTCCATCCTTCCCTGTAATGTGACATGGAGCTATAAATTGGCAGGTCCCAATCAAGGAAAAGGAGAGTTTTTTATACAATATGTACTTGGGGAGCTTGTTGGCATCCAGATCACTTTTTTGCTGTTAAACACAAAGATACTGCCTCAGCCTTTGAAAGTACTTAAGCTGAAAATTGCTGGAAGGTGAGGAAATTACCAGGAAAAAGGTCCCAGCATTATTGCCCTGCCATTGCCCGATTCTTTCTTTGGCATTTACATCTGGCTACTCTCATACCAAGATACAGAGCTGGACTGACCTTTGACTGGACATGCTATGTCTGTTACCATGTACTATAATCAGTCATTCGTGTCAGTAACAAATAGGGTCCTATTTTATAGCTTTTAAAGCTTCTGGACTTTTTCTTCCTAGAAGGTACCTTTCTTGATACTTACAGTACATTTTTTTACTACTTGCTTTTGTGGGTTCAGGATAAAAAAACCCGAAACCTGTATGAGTGGTTCACTTTCTGATGTTCAACCTTGCAGCTTATTGAGACTTGGGCAAGTTGGCTGGTCATATTAGCTTCCACACTAATTTAGCTTAATGTTTGTCTATGCGACAGGAGGAGGGTCCTTTTAGCTCCGGGATGTCCTCACTCAGTGGGTATTCCTTACTCCATATTACTCCAGACAACTAAGCTGTCATGCATGTGTCTTTTTTTAGGGAATGTAAAGGATTTCGGTGATTTCAAATGTGTGTTTCTGTCTCTATGTATTCTGTGCTGCTATTGAAGGACATGCAATATTGGGAGTGCTTTTCTTTAAACCGTTTGTCTTCTTAAAGGAATGTTACTTCTGCATTAGTCTGATGTTGTTTCATCCTGTTGTGTATGTTCCCTTTCTGCAGTTCAGGCAGTGGCTGAAAGAAGAATATGGGCAAAACTCTTCTCAGGATCTGCAAGAAGCCAAAAATCTTCTGAGCAAATATAAAGAGCAGGCAGAATTGCAGCAGAGTACCGGGGGAAGACAGTGGAATAACAACTTCTCATCTGTGCCATCTCTCTCATACAGCAACTACACAACAGAGACCTAATCGTAGGAGGCTGATTAATTTTTTTTTTCTTTCTACCTTTGAAAAACACCTTGCCATAATTTCCATCCCATCTTGAAAACGCTCAGCAGTAATCATGCAAACAGTTGATTTGTAGAAAGCTTCTTGATGAAAATACTACATTATGTATGTGTGTATGAGTGTGTTTGACAGAGTTTTACAATTTGGGCAGGATCAAGTTCTCTGTATGCCCAGAGAATGGTCCAATTCCTGTGGCTGAGCCAGTCAGCTAGCCACAGCTATTATCCCCTATGCCCACATTGCCTGGCATTTGCTGTGAGGTTAGCTCAACTCCTTTCATTGTAGGCTAGCAAAGGGCTCTCAGAGATGAGGTCTGGTGATCCGAGCTGTGGCAGTTTGACACCTCTGCAGTATTAATGTGGCAAAGATGGTATTTCACCTGAAGAAGGGATTTCAGGTCTGTGTCTCTGCTTCTCCTGTTCACAGTCCATTAGCAAGTAAAACTGGAGGGGTGGGATTGAATTTGAATGGTAGGTAGGCTGCAAACTGGAGCAGATGAGATATGGGTACCTGTACCCTTCTGCCAACAGTAGCATCTAGGAGAGAAGTGGGACAGACAGCTCTGAGTAATAACATCTTTAACTGCCACGGTTGTACTTGCTTCAGTGCACGTGAGGCAGAGCTGTTGGTAGAACTGCCACAGACCAAAAGCACTGAGACTGTCACCACAGCTCAGCTGATGTGCAGTGATTTAAGCCGTGGTCTCTTGATTGTGCATCTAGTCTTCCAACATAAGCTTCATTGGAGAATAGTTTATCAGGTCTCCAGTGCCACTGACCTTCATTCCCTATGGAACACGTGCCTCTTCAACATGCGCACATGATAACGTGTCTCCAAAGAGTGGGCTCGGTGTGAGTGCAAGCACCTGTTTCTTTGCTTGTGCTGTGGTTTGCTCTTTGACTTCAGCTACCTCAGAAATGCTGTTCTTGTCATCGTGGTTGTAAATGCAACTTTAAAGAATGGCCTTGTGTCATCTTAATCTGACATTGAGTGAAGTAGGTGTGTGTGCGTGTGAGTGTGTGTGTTCGTGTATATTTCACGAATGTCTGCATTTGAGTTTATTGTTTTCTTTCAGAATTGCCCATATTTCTCACTGTTTTAAAAGTTGAGTTGTTTGAATTCGACTTTCTGCCATTTAAAAGCCTCTATATATTTTGCTGCAATCAGATTTGTAGGAATGCATTTGTAAAATGTATTTTAAACTACTTTAAAAGTAGGGGCCAGACTCTGTTCTTGGTAACATTGTGTGTTTCTGGAATGGAGCCATTGCCGGACTCAAGCGTATTCTAAGAGTGTAACTTCAAATATGTCACCAGGGATGCTGGGCAGTGTATTGATTTCTGAGAGTGTAATGGGGGGTGGCACTGATGCAGAGATCATGATTTCTTCTCTTTGATGGTGGAAGGCCTGTTTTTCTTGAGAATTGCAGTGAACAAAAAAATATGTCCCAAACAGCCAGGACAGGAAACCAAAAACAACCCCCCCATTTGTTTAAATGTGATGTATATCATGCTGCAAGCTGAATACTGAGAAAAAGCAGTCAGCATACTAAATAGACTGTTGCCTCTTCCAATATTTTTGGTACTGTGACCTATCCCTTCACAAGTTTCCTTTTCATGTGATTTCCTGCTTGCTTTGGGTGGCAGTGAATTCCTTGGATGGGAGCAAGGCTTTTGGGGTCAAGTAAACTCTGGCTGTTAAATATCTGTTGTTAAGTATCTTCGAAATATGTATGTTAAGGCTTTTGAAATACAGATCTTAAGTATCAATAATTGCCAAAAAGGAAAAAAGAGAATGGGGTGGAACTGGCCTGACCATTTCATCTTAGTCCAAGCCTGCATCAGGGTTTTGTTGCACTAAGTGCTTTAAGGGTACTGAACACAGTGAGGGCAGGATAACCATGTCTGTGTTGCAGTAAGGGATGCTGTTGGATTTGGGAAAAGTGCTGGAACTGACTTGTTTTTTAAGCTTGTAGCTAGGTGAACCACTACCTATTTGTTATATCCAACTACTGCTCTGTGTTTGCCTGGTAAGAGAAGCATTTAGCGCTTCTTGAAGATGTTGATCTGCAAATAATTGGCTTTTCAGGAATTCCAGCACATCAGTGCCCTCCTTGGCAATCTTCACTGTGCTCTGAGGTCAGATGTGGGAACTGGAAAACACTTTCCTCGGTAACAGGGTCTGACACACATTGAGGATGCTGCTCCATTTCTTCAACCCTCTACTCATAATAGGGTATATAATGCGACTGCAGCCTGTCCCACCTGTGCTCTTGCAGGTATCCAGTCAGTCCATCCTGTAGCTGACAGCCAACACTAGCTATCCCATAACACTGCTGGCGCTCCTGTCCTTGCAGTAGTAACCCTGCAAGCACTGGTAAGTTGGCAATTCCTTTGTTCTGTTCTGACAAATTCAAAGCAGAACAGGAGCATCTGTTAATGTTGTGTGTCTAAGATTATTCTGTACTGGATTTTTTTGATAGTTTGGCTATCTGCAAGTAGTCAGTCCCATGTATAGGATTTTTTGGTTGTTTTTTTTTTTTTTAGAAGTGACTTTGGCTTTAGGACCATATAGTCACATTGATGTGCATTTATGCTGCAGCTTGAAAGCAGATACAGGGTAAAGCAGGAAGACTGAGGAAGTGCCATATTGTCAGCAAGTGGAAGTGCTTCTCTCTTTTTAAAAAGACAAAAGAGGTATTTTCTATGGTCTCTTCTACATCTTTAGTGGTCTTGTGTATTACTGCATTTAAGAGTGGTAAAAGAGCAACAGCAGTGTAAGAAAACTTGGACCTGGTTTGGCCACGTAGGGAGCAGAATGATAGTTTACTCCTTCATTACCATGAGGTGCAGAAGAGAGAGTAGCTACAGTTCCCACCTTTGGCCTTTTTAGAAAGGGAGAGGAGCTAACACAGACTGAGAACACGACATGATTTGTCTTCCAACCAGCCTTTCAGTGGCAGTTTGTAGGACTTTCTAGCTATTTGGAACATGACTAGACCCTCGTCCACCTCTTAGTAGTTGGCATTTACAGTGTAGACAATGCATTCAGTTATTTTGTTTCTGTACTTCAAAACGCTGTCCTCATTTTGGTGTTCACTGGAAAATGTATAAAGTTTATAACACTGTATTGGATATCCAGATTTGAAATATGTAATAGATTTTATTTGGCTAAACTCAATATCCATGTGTGATTATAAGCAGATGTTTAGTGTTATACAATGTAGGTAATGGGTAAATGCAGTAGTATTTATTACCCTGATTTTTAACCTGGAAAGAGTTGCTTCCTTACATTTTGTGTCTGGGTGGGAAGATATGGCAAATCACATCTCTGTTTTTTAAAAAGGACAGTAATAACACTGATTGCTATAATGGCCACTGCCTATAAAGAAGTCAGTGAAAAATTATAGTCATTACTTCAGCTAGTTTGAAAACTCTAAACCCAGTAAGCTTCTTGATTCTCTGTCTTCCTCTTCCTGGGCATCTTAGTGAAGCCTTGATTGCTTTTTCCAAATGTTTGTATTTAATACGTTCTACAGTTTTTTTATAAATAAAAGTAAATGTTAACACCTGATCTGCTTGTGTATTTCTTGACATAAATATAATCTCTGGAAGGTTTCTACTCACTGATTAATCCCTGCAGATACAGTAAGAGTACAAGACAAACTCTTCCTGGTATTTATATTACTTTCTTCTCCTGCACACAGACTTCTTCAGACTTCCCCTCTCTTCACCCAGTTCTTCCAGGTAAGTTCAAGAATCTGCAGAACAAGTATCTTTTGAGGGTAGTGCCACAAAAGGATGTTGCATGTTGCTCTCTTATCATTGCTGGCCCATCATTACAACAGCATATGTGGTGAATCCAAATTTGTTCTTTTGAAATACCTTCTTTTCCATAGGACACTGCTTTAGGGCTTAATTAGCTGTAAAACTGAAATGATTTACAGACTGTCAAGACTCAAGGCTCTCGGTAGTGGTTTGTCAGAGGATGCTGATGTAAGTAGCAGCTGATGATTCTCCGGGAAAAAAAACCCAAATTTAAAACCTTGTAGTGTAAGGGAGGGGGAAAAGCCCCATTTAAATTCCCACAGATAACACTGAATTTCTGGTTTGACACTGCTTTTGCTCAGATGGTAATTCTGGCATTTGAACAACAAAAAAACCAACCCCAAAACCCCACCAACATGAAAGTGTAATCAGTCATGCCTAAGTAGCCAGATCTCATTGCCACTTTAGTCATTGCTGAAGGCTGAACTGTCCCTCCAGTGGGACTCCCTCATCATGAAGACAAAGTTAGATGCTCTGTCTCAGTGGGTTTTGGGGTCTTTTCTTTTTTGTCTTCTCCTCCCTCTCCCAGCTATTGTTAGTTTATAGACTGCTGGGAACGGGTGGAAGTTTCCTAAGGGATCTCGAGGATTCAGCTAACTAATAATATAGTGCCCTAGAATAAAATTAATGGGTCTGTAGATATTTCAGTTCATCTTCAGTGTAAGAGGGATGACTGATTTTATCAGTGTGTTTCAGTCTCTTTCCTAATTTTCTATGCAGACTTTAAATTCAGTGCAGCCTGCTGTCTGAAGCTTGATTTAGTAATTAACTCCATTTTCCTATCTGTTTTCTGTAGCAGTGTCTTAGATATATGTGCTATAGCATTGATGAGACAGAAATCAGGTTTAAAATGTAGTATCTTGTGGATTAGGAAACTCTTCTAAGTTTTAGAGTATACTTCCTCCTGCCCTCAAAGGCAAGCAGCAGTTTTCAAATAAAAAATGCAAAGCTGCTTTGTCTTCCTTTTGACCACTTAGTCCCTCTCGTGGGCAATTTGTATCCAAATCACATGAAAAAAATTGCAACCATGGTGCCATACTGCTTCCAACTTCTTATCTTCTTTAATTCAATCTTAAATTTGACTGTCGTGAGTTCTAGAAGGTGGCAGTTGTGATTTGATTCATGTAGGACTGCCCCACTGTGCGGTAAACTGAGGGAGCTGGAGGGTGCGCACGCGTGTCCTTAGCTGTGCTTGTAACTTGATGAGGAGATTGGGCTTTGCCAGCAAATTATGAGAGTCCTTCCACCTCCTCAAGGGAGTTGTACTGGGGAGGGAAAATTACGATGGTCTTTAGAAAGTATTAGCATAAGGAAGATGATCTTGCACTGTACAGTGTTTCTGCAGAAACCATTGGAGACACAAAGTATGTGACAGAAATAGCTATTTTCACACTTAGTTTTCAGCAGAACTTTAAATGTGGCTCTCATTTTCCATGTGCCCCAACTCCCGGGTGTTTAACTATTTCATTGCTATGTTCAGCTGCTGTCCAGTGGTGGTGTCCTGCCTTCACCCCGGGAACAAGTTCTTTTTCACAGATGTTTGGATGTTTGCTTTGCTCTAGTGAATTATGCAAACTGCACTCTACCAAAAGTGAGTAGCTTGTGAGTAGCAAGATGACTTCCTGTAGTTTCCATGTAGTTTCTAGTGTACTTATTAGGAGCAGGCATCTGTGAAGTGTTAGCAGGAGGTGCCTTTTTGCCATTGAACTACTGCATAGCTCAGCCCTTGTAAGAGACTTGATTCCACTCCTTTAAGCTGAATGCATCTGCAGGAAATTGGGAATAAAATTCATTTGCAAGCAGTCTCAAAAAATGGGATTTGCAGTGAGACGTGCATCCAGTTTCTATTTTAGTTGAAGCAATTATGAATGTGCAGGTTTGTCCCCTTCATTATTCATTGAACTATGAATACAGAGATCAGAAGCAAGATACCCAAGCTACTTGAAGTGCAAAGTGTTTTAAGTTGTTTGCTCTCTTGGTCATCTGTTCACATAGGCATTAGCAAAGCACACCTGTAGATCTGGGCAGACACATTTACAGAGACCCTTGGAAAATCATCTTCTTTCTCCAAAAGCAAGTGAGTTTTTATTTAATTTGACAGATACAGAGGCTGGGATTTTTGTTACAATTTATTGAACCCCTTCTCTTCCTACTTTTCAATTTTTTTTGGTGTGATTTTATTTTTTTTTCATACCTGGTATTTATCCCAGAGCTCTCAAGTTAGAATAAGTGAGTGCCAATGTGTGGTTTGCAAACAAATAATTTCCTGCAAATGTGTATTAATAAAAAAAGCTTATGTTACAAGGCTGCTGATTTAATTAATTGTGTGGAGGTGGTGGTTTGCCAAGCCTGCCGTGACTTCTGTGGATGTTGTCATCATCTGTGGCAGTCTGGCTCCTGTACAGCGGAGTGTTTTGGAAGAGTAACACTGATCCATGACAGTGTTGAACCTGACATTTGAAAAGTTAAAAAGGGACATGTAACTTGTATTTGTGTGTCAAAAAGCAGTGTTCATTGTGGACTAGCATCCTGTGCAGGTTACTGATTACAAACGGTATTTTGCTTGATTCTCTCTATTACTTTTTTTTTTTTTTCTTTTTTTGAAGGCATGTAGGACTTTGTTGAAAGCTTCTAAGTAGGGGAAGACTCTGCCCTGTGTTTAGAGAAAGTGTGTGTTGAAGATGTCAGAATTATGTCTGTGTTTATGCGTGCTTATTTTATATTTTCCCAAGGATTCCATTTTGGAAGTACTTGCAAGTAAGTCTGCAGCATACAACTTTCCCAGCAAAACTACTTATGTGATTCCTGAATGTCTCAAAAAGAAAAAAACCTCAAAGCTGTAAAAAAACCCAACCCTGAGTGCTCTGCAAGTGTTGATCAAATCCACACATTTTAGACACGAGATTCTTCTGTTCTTAGGTAGCTTATTTGATTGATAATGTCTAGTTTGCAGTGAGGCTTTTACCAGACCCGATAAAGATCTCCATTCCTCTGTAAGGTAGGGTATGTCATGCAGCAGCTTGTGTCCCCTGAGTAAAGCCTAGGTTTTTTTTCAGAAATCTGCAGTCTGGGCACATTTGCAAGATGCAGAAAGCACCTCTGTTGCACACAAGTGAACTGGTTGGGCATTTACCCCAGAAAAAAAATGACTCTTCTGTTTGAGAATCCTGAAAGCCATTTACATTTCTGCAGATCTCAGGGGCTGTGCAAGTACAACTCAGTAATTTCTCGGCTAGGTTAAAGGCTGTACGACTGAAGTTAACCATCACTAGTAAGTTTGGGGGAGGAATGGGAAAAGGACTGTCACAATACACAACCTAGCAGGGTATATTATAGAAATGGACTAATTCAAGTGTACTCTGGACTTTGCTGTCACTAGCAAGATCTTAAATACTCCTTCCTTAGCCATGTTTTCTTTCCAAGAAACTGAGGGGCTTGTGACATGTTTAGAGTTCACCTTCATTTCCCCGGGCTTGTTACCTTACATAAGTCAATTGCACTGGAGGAAATGTTTGTCTTGTGAGTTCTCACGTATTTCTATCTGGGCTTTTCTTCCTTAGAATTTATACATCCTCGATAATCATGTAAGTTGCCAAAATGGCATAGGAAGGGTTACAAGAGCACCTGTGATGCAGTAAGACATGCTAAGAAGTTCAGTAGTGCCTTGTGTCTCAAAAGACTTGTGGTTTTGGCTTATCAAGAAGGCATAGTGAGTCAGCTGCCTTTGTCCAATCCATTGCTGGATGGAGAAGCATTTGGGATTCTGTTCCCTAGCCTCCCACAGCTTGCTGTGTGACTGGGCAAGTTGCTTTAGCTCTGGTTTGCTTCATTTTCCCAATGAAATAGTGTTATGACTTTCCCTGGTACACCTCTGCAAAGCTCCCAGTGAAAAGCACCACATCGGGTTTGGTTGGATATTGTTAAATGAGGTGTCTGCCCTTCATCTGAGGGGTGTCAAAATGTCTCAGGAACAGAGATTCTGAAATGGGGCAAGGAGCTCTGGTGGCTTCTTGCTTATTCTCAATGCCTTGGTCCCACCTGCATAGGAAGTGCTGTGCTGCACAGGAGTTGATTGGAACAAGGTCTGATTCCCTAAGTACCAATTGCTGTATTTCAGCATTATTAACATAACATATAGATGTCATTGTTTCTATATGGCAAAAAAGAAAAAGATTGAAGTGGAAGGAGTCCAGAAAAATTCTTGCTGTAATTGCCCTGACAAAATCTATCCCACAAGTACAGCTGCTGAACATAAAATCTCAGGTAAGACCTAAAGGTGGGGGAGAAATATGTCATGTGCCTGTGATGTCAAAAGTGATGAGGGGAGCATGTGGAGGAGGAATAGCATATGGGAAAAAAAATGAAAGCATTAGAATGCCTAAAGGTAATATGATAAGGGCTGGTGATACATGTGCTGAGATGCACTCCAGGAAAAAACCTCCAGGTGAAAAAATATATGAAAGGGAATCTCCATCGTTTCCTATACTTTGGATATATGGTTATGGTGATAGAGGAAAAAAAAAGTGATGTCCTGATTTTCCCCTAGGCTTGTTCTGGAAAAAAAAAAAGTGCATATGGAGAAGGCATCCAATAAAAGCTGCTCTGAGAACAAAAATAATGCTTCTTTGGCCAAGCTGCTGCTGCTACTTTTGGACTGTTTCATGGAAGACATGAATTTGATTAATTTCCAAAGACTGCTTGGAAACTCCAGGCAGCAGGGCAAGGGACTCCCCCCTTGGCTTAGCTGTTTTTCTCTGAATGCATTTCACTTGTGTGAATACAGTCAGCGCCACTTCTGAGGTCATTTCTGGGGAAGGTCAGTGCATGAGGACTGACCCTCTGTTCCTCAGTCTGAGTGATTTGGGAGCCTTGGTGCCTTGAAATGCTTTGAGCTTCCAGCAGGATTAGGGAATTTGCAGCACCTTAGCTAAAAATGAAAGCTCCCTTTAGTTTCAAACCAGAGCAGACTGAAACTGTTTATCATGGAAGCCTCTGACTTTCTATTGATGGCCAGGTTCTCCTGCCTCTTTCTCTGGTTGCCTCCAGGACAAGGCTGGATGATTTGGTCTGGTTTCGTCCCTCCAGGCCTCTCTCCCTCCCTTCAAGACTGAATGAATGTGGTTGCTGAACTCCATGTTATTCAACAAAGTCAAACTGTTTTATCCACTTTTAATTTGAAACACAGATATTAGGTTGGCTAGAAATTAATAGATTATTTACTTAGCTGAAAATAACCCATATTGAGGACCAGGCTGCAGAAACAGCAGAGGTAAGAGTAGGGAGAGCATGGTTTGGTGAGTGATCTGAGAGTAATTTGCCAGCTCTGATGGGAAACAATAATGTGGAGGAAGAGACAGTAATCAGTGAATCAATCCACATGGCTCACTTAAAAATACCTCCTTTTTTTGTGGCTTTGGTTACAAGAATGCTTTGTGGGCAGCAGAAGAAAGGCACTAGTAGTTGCTTTAAACAAGCTGTATTCTAATTGCACATTTCACAGAGTCCCGTGAACTTCTGAGCAAGAGAATTTCCACCCGTGCGCACATCAAGGGCAGGGGGAGGGCAAATGGGCAGTGGATATTCTAAACAAGCAGTTGCAGTTATTGTAAGCAGAAGCTTTTGTAAATAGTGCTAGATTGCAATTAAAGAGCACATTTATCTGAGAAGGGACAGGATGAGACACTAGAAACCCCATTTCAATAGAGGCTCCCGCAGTGGTGCCTGAAGGAAATATTTGACAATGAGGTCGTCTGTAAAGTCCATCTTCTCCTGAGAAATGGTAATAAACAGGGTCCTGTCTCCATCACCTAGAGTAAAGCCTGCACAGTGATAGGAATCGCCTGCCAGTGCATCCCAGCTGGCCCTGTGCTTTGACACACGGCGCGTTCTGGCTTCCCAGAGGGCTCATGAGCTCTGGCAGAGAACTAGGCCAGGGCTGAGCTTGTAACCCTGCCCAGCTCAGGCTCAGCTGAGCACAGCCCCACTGTATGGTTTACTGGCAAACTGGAAAGCTGTGCCCCAGGCAACTAGGAGTTGATTGTGCATGAGTAATAATTGCAAGTGTTCCGTTTGGGAGAGGATTATCCTGGAGAGCCGGAGGGGAAGCTTTAAACATGAAGTGCAATCCTGCGATAAGCCTTTAATGCACATTTTCAAAAGTCAGCAGTGCTTTGGGCAGTATTGCTTTTTTAGCCACCCTGCAAAGGGAGGCTATCAGTATTCTTGGTCTGTTGCATGTTGTTGCAGCTTCAGGAAGCAGGAGCTTTGCAGTTCGAGGATGATTTTTATTGGGCCCTGCAGATGCAAAGTCATTCCCAGAGGGAAGCCATAGCAGTCAGGAAAAGGAAGACCTCTCTTACTGTACACCTTCTATTCCACCTGTCAGTTACATGTGGGAAGATTTTATGAAGACTACATTCTTGAGATGGGATCTTTATTACCTGTTGGAGAAAGTCCAGGGAAGGGTCACGAAGATGATCAGAGGGCTGGAGCACCTCTGTTACAAAGACAGGCTGAAGGAGTTGGGGCTATTCAGCCTAGAGAAGAGAAGGCTCTGGGAAGACCTTAGAGCACCTTCCAGTACCTGAAGGGGCTACAGAAAAGCCGGGGAGGGGCTTTTCACCAGAGGGGGTAGTGATAGCACAGGGGATAATGGTTTTAAATTGAAAGAGGGGAGATTTAGGTTAGAGATAAGGAAGAAATTCTTCACCATGAAGGTAGTGAGGCACTGGAATAAGTTGCCCAGGGAGGTTGTGGATGCCCCCTTCCTGGAGGTGTTCAAGGCCAGGTTAGATGAGGCTTTGTGCAGCCTGGTCTAGTGGGAGGTGTCTGTGCTCCCAGGGGTTTGGAACATGATGATCTTTAAGGTTCCTTCTGACCTTTTACTGTTGTGTGATTTAAACAAGACTACTGATGGTGTATAGCCTAATCTTAACACTTCTAAGGAACTTCCAGCAAGGTGGTGTGTTTAAAATCCTCCTGGCATCTGACGGCTTGAACAACGCACGTGACAGTTGCTTGATGTGCAGATGCCTGATGTGCTCGTCTTTGAAAGTAACACATAAAATGTCATGGAAAAAAGCTCACAATCATACAGTGACTTTGGGTTGTCATACAATTTCTTTTTTTCCTGCAGTCTTCTCGAGCTTTGCACATACGATTCTCAGTTTCTGTCGCTGTTGGTGCGTTGGACAGTTACGGTGCACACTTGTTAAGACCCACGTGGTGAATAGTCATACCAGGTAACCTGATCTCAATGGGGTTTGTAGTGGCTTGGCTCAGTGAAGGTAAGAGAAAAGCGTAAGGATGTTTCTAGAGGAAAGCCAAGCAAGGCTTTGATTTTGGTCTGTTGGTTTCCTGCATTTTTATCACAAGGAGAAAGCTCTACAAGCAAATAGCAACAACTGTGGGAGCTGCAAGGAAAATTTGGAGGCACTTTCAGGAGCTTTGTACATTTTGTGAGAAGGATACAGTGAGGTAGAGTGAAGTTTTTGTTCTGGATTTTCTGAGAGGGCAGAAAAGATGGCTAATAGTGCATGTAAACAGAAAGATGAAAGGAAAGTGACTCTTCTCCAAGAATGACATTGACTACTGTATCTCAATGCACCAAAAAAACCCCAATAATGAAAATCAGATGACTAGCCAAACTGATGGGTTTAGTCTAGTGTATAGACAAACTACCTGCTAGTGAACTGTTCTTGGCAGTGCAATGGTTACAGCACTGTTGTGATACTTCTGGTGAGCAGTGGGAATACGAGGAGAGAGCATGAATGCACCAGTAGAGAAGATTTAAGACTTGCAGGCTTGGACTACTTGAGCCTATGTTGACAGCTGATGTTCTCCAGAGCAGTGGGAAGTCAGCCCCAGCTTTCCTCTCTTTGTACTTGAAATTTTGTACTTTAAAGTCTTGCCTACATAGAGAGGTAAAATTAAGCCAAAAATGCATCTGGAAAATGATGTTGCAGGTGGACAAACCATACTCCCTTAAGCTCTGAGGAGCTTGATTAAAGTGTGCACTAAGGTGAATTATTTTTCTGAGTTTTGCAGATACAACATGGTTCCTTTTTTTTTTTTTTTTCAAGCTGTTTAGTGGCACCAAGAGTTATCCTCATCCCAAGGTACTCGAGGCATCTACCCTTGTTGATCCCATGTGCTGTAGCTGCTTCGTGCATGCATAAACTGAAGATGGAAGTGACTCTACTTCTTCTGCTCGATTTCTCCATGCTGGAATAACCCGCTGTTCTGCCTTATGGGCCTTCCTTGAATGGTCTCTGTGCTCTGGAAATGTGAATTAATATTGTAAAGTGTAAATTTATAGATTGGGAGTTCCCAAAAGGATCCTTTCAACCTCTGGTGAGTGTCAAAATAATGGGAACTTGGTTCAAGGGGACTTTTGAGGGAAGAGGAAAGAATTGATCCCAAGCAGAGCTGGAGCAGCCCTTGTAACATGCATTCCCAAATGAGCCTTGGGCAGCAATAATGATGTTCTTGAATTCACTGTCCCTGTCAGACATGTTTGGTTTTTATTTTCCTATTGAGGACAGTTGTACTGCTGCTTCTTCAACAATATGGCATGATGCAAATTTGCCTTACAAAAATGAAGTACCAGTCTTTGGAACTCACCTCGTCCCTAGTAGAGGGGACTTTATCTGACTGTCCCATGTGGAAACACACACCTGTCCCAAGCACAGGATTACTAGAGTATCTAGGCACTGCTCTCCCTAGCATATTGAGATACATTACACATTAAATTGATATTGTTCTAAGTTTCAGGCTGGAGTTTAGGTGAATAGGGAACAACAACACTGAAACTGTGTCCTGGGACTGCTGTTAATAATATCATGCTGTCAGTGCTGTGGAGGCTTGGAAGTAGCTGTGCCAGTAAAGTCCTCATCTGAGAGATGGCTCAGAAGCCCTGATACATGTGCCATTTCATTCAGGGCATTTAGCATTACTGAAGAAGCCCTGTGCCAGCAGAGAATTTTGTCCACATCCCTTCAAACACTGTTGTCTGTCCTTTTCAAAAAGTCATTGCCTTGCAGCTGGGGAGGGAAGCCTCATAATTCACAGCTGCTTGGGCAGCATAGCAGCAGGCAGCCCATTGCATTGGCAGGACCTGGACTGTCTGTCTCTCTGCAACAGGCAGCTCCTGGCCCAGACACTTTTCTCCCAGTGAAGCCAGTGGGGAAACTCCTCCTGAGCTCAGCAACAGCAGGATCTGGCTTTTGGTGCTTTGAGGAGTAGTTTGTTAAGGCCACCAACGGCCACTTCTTTCTTCTGCTTTCCCACCCCCACACCTCTCTCCTTCTCAAGGCCTCCAGCTGCAGCACCAGTGTGGGGGGAAGGCTGATGTAGTAACAAAGAGGTGTAATAGGATTTTGCCTTACATAAGATGAAATCACATTGCTTCTCTACTTCTCATACCGTTGCACTATCACAAATGCATTCACTCATCTGCAAGGACAAAACGTCTGTGAAAGAAAAGCCTTGGAGAAATTTTCAACACCTAGCAGGTTTGAGAAATACCTTCTTTACAGCAGCCATTGGCAGTGATTCCTATGATTTTTAAGCAAGAAGAGCTGGGGAGCACTGCAAGGGGGGTTTGGGAGGCTTTTTAAGTCTGGTAGGTCTAAATATCTGGAGGGGATAAAAAGGAAGGATGTGTCCAGTGGTGGACCTAAGGTGCTGCAGGAAAACCAGGGGCAAGTTACCATTGCCAGCCTCTTGCTCTGACCAGGAGCCTATGGTGTCTTTCAGTTCAGTCACAGCCAGAATTGCATTGGTGTCTTTCAGTTCAGTCACAGCCAGAATTGCATTTTTTTTTTAACAGGCACTGTATTTGTTGAAAAAAATAATACATTAAAAAAAGAATAATTTTAAAAAAGGTAACAAAATGAGTAATGCTAAGTGGGTGAGGGAATTTCTTGGTGTTTTCTAGCATGCAGCACCTTCAGTAGAAGTGTGCATGGCTAAGCTTGCATCACTGACAATGTGAAAAACTTTATTTTGCTTCAAAAGGGAAGCATTTGCCCATGTTAGTAAGCCACCCTTCAGAGTATCCTTCCTGTTCATGCTAACCAAGGGTAGCCATGCATGCAGAGATCTCCTTTTCTCTTTTTTTCCCATTAGAAAAGAGCAACCTGCTACAAAAGTGAATGCAATAGGCCATCCAGTCTGTATCAGCTGCCAACAGTTGCTGCAGCTGTTAACTCCTCAGAAGGTAGTGTGGGCCAGCATCAAGTGCCAGGCAAATTTCAGAGAATATTCAGAATTTTCTGGGGACTAAGGGAAACAAAGCAAGATGGACACTGTGTTTTAAAAGGGGAGTTTTTCCCATGTCACTGAAAGGAAAGCAATGCTGTGTTGCCACTGAGAATTTCCCTCCCTACCTTTGCAAATCTCCCCTTGGTGGTCAGAGCTTTGCTTCAGCCACTGTAAAGCAAGTTAGTGAAACACCAGACACTGCCAATAGGAAACTTTCTGGATGTGTGCAGAAGCTCTTGCTTGTGCAGGGTATTTTCAGTTCTCCCTGCCAGCACCTATGCAGACTAGTGTCAGATTTTCTTCTACCTAAACTTCACTGAGTCCCAAGTGTCATCCTCCATCAAGACTGTCATGGTTTACAGCACTACAATTGCCAGAGCCCTGCCTTACATGGTGACACCAACAGCTGCTGTGATCTGGAGTGGATAAAAAGGTGGGAGGAGATATAATAATGTATTGTCACTAGAGTCACTGTTCAGGGACACATTTCCAAAATCAGCCAAGAATTTCCCAAAGTGGCCACAATGCTGTGAAGTTTCTTCCTGACTTGGGACAATATTTCAGCTCTTGTGTATTTTCCTTCACATTTACTAGTTTTAAATTCTGTCAGCCATGTGTTCACTTGCTCTTTGCAGATTGTGGTATGCTCTCAGCATCTTTGGAAATAAGGCTTTATGAGCACTGTGCTGCTGGGCTTAGCCAATGAAGGAGGGGCATCCTGTAGCCTCCTTCCATCAGGCTTTACCAGGTGTGGAGGAAAAGCACACCTCACAGCCAGCTGAGGAGTAATGCAGCCATTGATCTCCCTCTGGTCTCCAGCAGTAGCTTGCTCTTTGGAGAACACGTGCTCTTCCAGCTTTCATCTCTTCTCTAGCAGGTTCAGATGTGCCAGAACCTGCATGGGGCAAAAGCCAAGGCAAGCCTTGGGAAGCCCTGGCTCCAGCCTCCTTGTTCCACCTAGTCCTGTGCCCAGGGGATCAAGCACCAGGGAGGAGGAGAAGCCTGGTTATGCTGCCCCTTCCACCCTGATCCACAGTATGTAAAACCCATGCCAAAGCTCCCCTAGGCTGACATCCCAGAAGGGATAGATTACTCTTGAGCAATCTGTTAACACTTTGCAGTGTCAGGCAGTCTCCACACTTTCATTCCCTCTCGTTTATAAAGGCACCTGGGAAGGAGGACTGTAACACAGATGTCTCAATTGTCACAGGACTGCAGAAGGAGGATTCCTACCCTCAACTCCTCCCCCTGCTCCCCCCCTCCCCAAGAGTGTGCAATGGAAGCCCCTGCCTAGGGCAGCTGGTCTGTTGAGCAGTTTGTGATGCTCTGTGATCTGAGTGTTGGATTTGAAACTGCTGAGGATCCAGTGTTTCACCTGACACTGTGCTGTAAAGTGGCTTTTGATTGCATTTGGTATTGCAGCCAAGGAAGGTGTTTCATGTTTTTGAAACCTTTCAGAAAGCATTCACTGATTTATGTATGTGATAGACTGATCATTGATAGCAGGAGAAATTCTGACTGTATGTACTCGCTATCCCCCATTCTCCTCCTCCACCGAAATCCTTGTTTACAAAAACTTGTTTCTTTTTAAATCATTCTTCTGCACAACTAATAGGGCTGACTCGCTTCTTTTCAAAGTGAAATACCACTGCACATTTATCTAGGGCTTGCATGCTCCTCCTTCTAGATCACAGCCAAACTTGCATTGTGCCCCTGTGAGTGACAAATCAGGTCTCTCCTCCAAAGAAAAACACAGGCAGGTTTTGTTGCTGCCTAAGAATAGCAATTAATAAGTGGATTTTTTTTTTTTTTAAAAGGGCTGACTCGCTTCTTTTCAAAGTGAAATACCACTGCACATTTATCTAGGGCTTGCATGCTCCTCCTTCTAGATCACAGCCAAACTTGCATTGTGCCCCTGTGAGTGACAAATCAGGTCTCTCCTCCAAAGAAAAACACAGGCAGGTTTTGTTGCTGCCTAAGAATAGCAATTAATAAGGATTTTTTTTTTTTTCTTAAAATAATTTAGATAATAGGCCCCCTTGATCACTAAATATTTTTCATTTGGGGCCGTGAGTTCCTCTTTGTATCAGAAAGAAGGTAATACAAACTGCTAGACCATCACCACCACCTCCTTCTCACAACCATCTGCATCCTCTCACCATCTGCTCAGTAAGTCCAGGCTGAGGATTTACCCCTCACTAATCAAGATAGGATGAAATCAAATCATGTTTGAAGTTGTACAGGGTATGCTTTATCTACTGTCTCTAAAAACATCTCCTCCCAAAGAGGTGTATGTGCCACCAATGATTTCCACCCTATAATGAGGAAAGCCTCCAAGAAGAGAGTCTCCCAGTTTCTTTAAAGGAGGGAAGTCTCAGTGGAAGCTGCATCTATACTTTTTGTGAACCTTCCCAAAGCTCCATCCTTTCTGAGCCCTTTGTGCTACCAAGTAAATTCCTGCATTGCATTGCTTTGCACAGAGATGCTTCAATTCAAAAGGACAGAAAACCCAGAAAGTTTTATATTTAACAGAGAATGGTAGTAGTCAGTGGGAACAGAATGGGCAATTCATATGTTGTACAGATCTTGTGGACTTTCTGAACATTCAGTGTTTAGTTTTCAGTGATTTTTTTTCTTCTTCTATCACCCTAATTCCTTCCCTTTCCAAGTCATTATCTGATTTAACTGGGCTCTTCGCAGCTCAGTTTCTTTGAAGTGGAACCTCAACCCCAAAAATATACAAAACCAAGCTGATCTTTTGAACCCAGGAAATGATGTGGGTTTGAACTTTGATGCTTTTGGACCCAAGCACAATACTTACGTTATGCTGGTCTGAAAGGATGTAAAGGTTGGTTACAGCAAGAATACTTAGAGTGGTCACATTTGCAGACTCCTTTCCCCTGGGCACGGGGCTCTCACAGCACGATGGGAAGGCCAACAGTTGGGGTCACATCCAGCTACAGATCTTTGAGAAGCCAAAACATGCCAGGAATCAACCAACGTGCCACCAGTGCTCAGGGCTCCCCAAATTCTTGGGTATTTGTTTCTTCTTTGCTGGAGGAAAGGGCTGAAGAGAGCAATTCCAGGGGGTCCCAGCCCACGTACCCAGCCGGCAGCCCCCCCATCACCTGCTGCATCCTTGTCCTGCTCCTGCAACAGCAGGCCTGGCCTCTCCCTGCATTTTCCTGAGGGCATAAGTTTGGCCTTTCCCTTGTTCCTCACTGTACTAAATCCTATCTAGACTGGGTACCACCTCTGGAGTGGTCCTGCTTCTCCGTGACACTGAAATATCATCCCCAACTTGGTTTAGCTCCTGCGATTGAGATGCAATAAAGGGTTTTGTCAGCAATACGCACATTCAGGATGTCTTCAGGCAAGAGCAGTATGTAAATTATATTGATGGGCAATGCTCTGAGGACAGGACAGAGCTGAAGAAATTTGGCCAAGAGGACTAATGGTCTGAAATCTAATCCCAGGTCCACCTTATTTTTTACTCCAAAGAAGGCTGGAGATGAAAAAATAAAATTAAATATATATATATAATATTCTTATGAATTTGTTTTAAAAAATACAGTGTAAATGTGAAGAATGTTCAAATTACATGAGTTAAAGGAGAAATTGTCCTCAGCACCTCCTGGCCAGCACCAGAACATGAGGCAGAGCTGGCCAATTTGTTTACTGGAGGTCATTAGAAGATAAATATTTTTGCAAGCAAATCAGAAAGCACCAAAATAGAAGTTGATAAAATTGTCTGTCTGTGCTAGGAAAATGAAAACAGACACACTTTTAAAACCTTGAGAAGAGAATATTAACAGGTTTTCCTTATTTTTTTTTCTTGTTTTGTCAAGCATCAAGCATATAAGGTTTTGAGTTTTTATATGGAAACAGAACAAATTTTTTAAAGCATTTTTCTAAAAAAAAGTTCTCTATTATTTTTAAAAATTAGTCAAGAAAAAGATTTGTTGTCTTTTTCTTCGATCAGCTCTCCATGGTTGAAGTTTTTTCTTGGTTGTAAATTTTATATCCTTGCAGCAGTACATTCTGTTCAGTTTTACATGTGTATTTTAAGGGCCAGAACCCGCCTCTGACTTCCTTGGGACAGGTTATCTCTCCAAAGCTTTTGTGTTGGGGGTGATCCTTAAAAAAAAAACAACCTAGGGACTGGTACTTACTATTATTTAATAGAACATTTTCTAAAGCATGGAAAAGGTTGCATTAGTGATGGACTGTGTTCCCCGGAGAGATGGTTGGTGTGATGCTCATCTTCCTGGGGAGACGGCTCCCTCCGTCACCTGGACACACCTGGGGGAGCTGGAAGAGAGGTGAAGCTCATCAACACATCAGCTGCTCAGACAGTGACAATAAACAACAAATAGGCAATGACTGCACTATTTCACGACAAAGTGAGCATATTCTTAGCAAATACATTTATTTTTCCATCAGAATTTTTCAGAAATTCACTTTGTTAAGTGATGGCAACCACATTTTCATTATTTTTTTATTTGGAAACTACTTATAGGGTTTTCTCCTTTTTTATTTTTCCAAATTTTTTTAGGTTTAAAGCTGCTGCTGCTGGCTGATGAAAGTGACTAGACTAGCCTAGGTTGAACTGATTTAAGGAGATGGGAAGGAAGGACAACCCTGTCTTGAGAAATACAGCTAATGCAGAAAAGGAAAATGGGAAAAGGATCCTGCTCCAGTGCAAGCTGCTGCACTTCAGATCCAACTTCAGCATCCAGTGTCTAACTTCTAGCTCATTCAGCAACAAATTCTCAATATTGTTTTTATTCATAATGTTGATTATTTGATTTGCAACACTGTTCACTTACAGGTTGTCATTTCCTCAGTTTGGTGGAATCATCAGATTGGTGATCATCACCATAAACATGACTGCAGGGGTTTTTTTAAGTTCTCTTGCTTGAACTGATGTTGATCCAGAGCTGCCTTATGCCTTTTCAAGGAGTGGAGAGTGAGCTTTAAAAATACTTTTTAGCAAAACTGGAACTGTTACCAGCATCCTGGAAAATGCAGGCACATGAGTGTGTCTTCAGACACGCAAAATCCAAGGTTATTCTCCTTTACAAAATTAATAAAACCTAGAGAACCTCAACAGTAAAGTCCACCCCTCACATTAGTTTTAGACTGGAAATAAATGTTCATGTGTTGTGATTCCCTCTGGTTACAACAAGCAGTTTGGACACTGGAGAAGTACCTAAGTCCTGCCCATCATCTTTACTCCTCTGGCTTCCCAAAGGGATATCCTTTTTCACCATTTGCTTTCTCTGTGCTCTCTGGGCATGTGGCATTTTCTTCAGCCAGCAGTGGTATTTATTAATTACCTCTTGTACCTGCACTAGAAAAATATACGTTAGATGCTCTTCAGCAGCTTTTACCCTCAAGGATATGCAACCTTTTAATGGTTATTTCCAAGTCATATGGCTTTCCACACATATTCTGCATATTGAAGAACTGTTCAGTTTTACCCCTCTGGATCCTAGCTCAGCAATTCAGCTTGGCATTTGGGAAAATAAAAATGTTATCAGGGTACTGGTGTGAAGGGGGATAATAATGATCCAAGAATAACCAGAGGTCCCTGAAAACGTGTGGAAAGGTAAATAAGAGGGGAGAGGGAAAAGAGAGCATGGAAATACCTCTTCTTTAAAAAAAATAAAAAATAAAAATGCTTAGACATGTCATTAGATTCAAACATATTTATTAAATTATCATCAAAACAAGCCTCCAGCATCTAGCAACTGGTGTTGCTCTCAGTGGAGCTCTCATTTCTGGCAGTATGATGTCAATGGCACGACCTCTCCCTCCAAGGTGCCTGATGGGACCCAAGCCCAGGGGGCACAGCTGGCAAGCACAGATGTGGCAGTGATGCTTATGCTGTTTTGTACCACAGCCCTCCTGTGTCTGTTGTATAAAGAAATCCCCACCAGCCCAACACTAGCTGCTCAAGCAGGAGGCCCTGAGGGGCGGGAAGTCCATAAAAAATTTTGCTGCTGGTTTGCAGGGGTGAAGGTGTCAGCCCAGGGTTTCTAAGCTCCTGGCTTGAAAACCCAGCACTGGGGAAAGGCTCCTTGCTGCTTGTGTGCAGTGTGGGCTGGATGCACATGCCAACCTCTTCTCTTCACAGGCAGCTGCGGGACATCTCAGGTGCTAGGCCATGAAGTGAAAGGCTGTTTTAGTGCCAGGCACAGGCTGATGTACAGAGGCTTGAAGGCAGCCTTAGGAAAGGCAGTTCGAAATATTCTTGGCTACAAAGTGGAGGGGAAGTACATGAAAAGAAAAAAACGTACACCAAATCCACCCAAAATGATCGCAACTGGACCATGAGATTATCTGCTTAAAAGCCATGGCCACGCTCAACCGTTTGCTTTATTTATAACAGTTTTAAATGACTGGGTAATTAGTAATATGGAAGATGTATGATAGACTAATACTGTTTCAAGAGTCACTATTTTAAATGGAGGAACTGCAAATACCCTCCCAAAATGAAAAGAGAGTGCTCATGACACCCAAAATTACCACAACGAAGGATGCTTAAAATGGTCTGTTGCACCTCCCGTTAAGAGTGCTCACAAGAGCTGGTGCTTTGCTGGAGTAAATCAAAGTAGCTGGGAATCTGCCCCAAATTTCCATGGCGTCTCTGAAATCCATCAATGCTACCCATGCAGGTCTTTTTGCACTGAAAAGTGATTTGTGAATTCAGCTCTTGACCGAAGCACGGGGTTGGGACGCTTTAATAGCGGCGCTTCTTGGGGTCTGAGTTTTGCTGCTGCTTTGGGCAGTGGAACAGCATCGTGTCACAGCATTTGCAACTAGGGATTTGTGGCAGCTTCTGAAGGAAGAAGGCACCCAGTAGAAACTGGTGCCAACAGCATGGTTTGAGCACTTCAAACACCTCCAGTTCAGGGAAGGGCTTTTAGGACAGCTAAAGTTACAGATGGACAGCTGTGGGCTTTGCAAAACCACTCCTAGGGGCTTAATCCACTTCTGAAATTTCCTTTGTCACTTGTCAAGGACTTCAGCACAGACTTCGGTGGGTCCTGAAAACCCTGGTCAGAGTCTCCACCCCAGACTAGAGCTGGAGCACAGGGGAAGGAGCTTGCTGGCTGCTGCACTCCTGCTCACTGGGGAGTCCGCTCTGGGCTGCAGCAAGTGCGTGGGGATCTGCACCTTTACTGCCCGCTGGGACCTGCCATCACAAGCACATTCTGCAGGCAGACAGGTGGTCAGTGGAACCAGGGCAGCTCTCCCACCCCAGGAGCCCCTTGCTCCTCCTCCACAGGTTCCTCTTCTGCCCTGAGGAGGAACTCCCCACGCGCACGTGCCTGAGGGGGTTTTTTGCGGTGTCCAGCTTGGGGAGAGCCCCCGAATGAGCAGCAACCCTCCGAGGGCCTCTGCTGCCAGGCATCACCTCGGGCATATTTCCTGCAAGTCCCTCTGGCTTAGAGACGGGGGTTCATTCACCCCGTGGATTTCAGGGAGGTGAGAGAGCCTGTGCAGCCAGGAGAGCAAGGGCGACCTTCCCGAAGGGCAGGACGAGTAGGGTCCTGAGTGCGAGGGTGTTTCATACACGGTGCCCTTTGGCTACCTTTCTGTAGGGACCCATTTCACAGAGCCCCCCCACCGGCAGCTGGTCTGAGCTGGCACCTCCCCTTGCTTTCCTGCCTTGGGTGCAATTCCCAGGTGAGTCAGCCGGGGCTTCGGAGGGGCTCGGTGAGAGCAGCAGCCGCGTTTCTGTGCGCTGAGGGACTGCAGGCGGCTGGTGAGAAGAAACAGCCCTTTTTCCTGGCATGCCTTTAGTCAGTGTGACCTTCAGAGTGTGAAAACCAAGGGGGCCCGATGGTGCCTGCCGTGGTTAAACAGCAGCAAGTGCATTTTCACTGCGATTTGGTCACCGACACAGAACACTGCCCTGAAGGCAGGCGGGGCCGGTGGGTGAGGTTGGAAGGGTCAGGCACTCCGAAGGGTGTGGAAATCACTAGAAAAGATCAACAGGCTTGAGGTGCTGTAAGTGTTCAGATCACTAGCAAGGCTGGTTAGGGAGGAATTGTCTGTTCACATATGCAAAAAGCACCCAATGAGAGTTTATGGGTGAGCTGCTGCAGCATTTAATGCATACACCTCAGTGGTGTCATCGATCAGTTTTCTACTTCACAGACCGAAAGGGTGGTCCTTATTTATTTATTTATTATTATTTTTGGTCATCTTAAATGGAACTGGCTGATATCCAGAAACCCCAAGTAACAAGGTCTGCAAAGCTAATGAGATGAGCATGTCTTGTTCATGAGAAGACTGATTTGCAAGGGACGAATGTGCATGTAGGGTCTGGCTTTAAGGATCCCCTCTAAAACTGAGGCAACTGGAGGTGGTTTTCAAATAGAGTTCTTGGTGCACAAAGACAGCAACCAACCACCCAGCCAGGTCATTCCCCACATCTGGGTTTTTTTAAGATTGACTTTGTCTTCTCTTAAATGTTTCTGAATGCATAACTCATCTACCTCTCTACCCATGCATTTCTTTGGACAAGAACAATTGTTTTCTTCAAAATATTATCCAGCATTTGAGAAAGAATTATTTTTTTCCCGGCAGATGATGTAATGCAGATCAAATCTGCATGTTTCACACTGACCCAGAAGTTGCTGGCTTAGAAGCTGCAAAAGAGAGAAGGCATTCGAAGTGTTCATCTTACAGTGATGCACTTCAAGGTGTTTTTATACTTAATTCAGTGATAGTTGGTGCCCTGCCTAGCACACCCTCTTGCCCTAGGAATCAAAATTGGATTTGTAGAAAGCCTTTCAGATGCCATTTGGTAAAGCTGTGGTTGCTTCTCTTGATTGACGGTGGCAGTCAACTCCAGTCTCAAAGACACATTTTAACGTTTTGAAGGCGCCTTAACTCGTGACTGAAAAGTTTTCGGATGGGTTCTGCTGCCAATTCCTTGCTGGTTTGCTGGGGCGTTTTTTTTTAGGGGATGGATGGCGCGTTATAAACCTGGTATCTAAAACCGCCTGCGCTTCACGCTTCTCCCTCAAAAAAATGTGGCGATAATGACATTTATATTTCAGAAGATGGCGTTGAAGGTTTGCAGTGAGTGCCCCGAGCCCCGCGGGTCCCCTCCGCGCCGGCCCCCTGCCAGCACCGCAGGGCTGTTTGATCTGATACGTTACAGCAGAAAGGATGTGGATGTGTGCTGGGGACGTTAGAACAGCACAACAACAAGAAAGTGGCGTGGCATGAATCACGTCTTTGAAACCCGAAAGGCGGTAAGAACTTTCCCCCTGCCAGCACCGCAGGGCTGTTTGATCTGATACGTTACAGCAGAAAGGATGTGGATGTGTGCTGGGGACGTTAGAACAGCACAACAACAAGAAAGTGGCGTGGCATGAATCACGTCTTTGAAACCCGAAAGGCGGTAAGAACTTTCGTGCAAGCCCGGACCTCGCTCCTTCATCCCCACCCGTCCCCCCCGCCCCAAGGCTCC
>NW_009953786.1:4827515-4829348 GCF_000747805.2 Chaetura pelagica | reverse complement strand
GCGGGCTGAGGAGGGGTCCCCAGGGGGTGCGGAGCTGCCCACAGTGGGGTGCGCCTTGTCCGACGTGGGTCTCTGAAGGTCTCCCTGTGTCTAGAGGCAAAGACTGTGCGTGAGGAACCACTGTTTTATTAGATGTCATGGGGAGAACCCCCCCCCCCAAACTAAACTTTTGGGCGTTCTAGTACTTTTTCAACTCGGGGAGACAAACCTGATGCCAGGTGCCCATCACTAGTGCCAGCGTCCTCCCGTTAGGACCTTTGCAGCAGGTGCCCATCACTGCAGGGCTGCACAGCTCCCAGGGCTCGGTGGGGGGGGCTGCAAGCTCCCCTGTCCTGGGGGACAGCGCCTTTGTGCCAGGCTCCACGGGTTGGTGTCTTTCTGCTTTTAGGTATCTGCAGTGTAGAGGTGTGAATGTTACCATATATGCTCGTTGGGAGCAGTTGGAGGGGCAGATGTGTGGAGGACAGACATCATGTGTCTTGCTGAAGTGAGCTTGTGAGAGGCACTTTGATGTTACAGCGAGATGCCGTATAAAATCATCAGCCAAGCCCCCCTTTTTGTGCATCCTGTGCCTAACATGCCATGCGCACCGTCATGTGAAAATGTGGCTTTATACATTTTTCTTTTATATATATTTTTTTGGCTATAAAGTAGAAACCAGGTTGAACTCTGAGCAGGACGGGGGGTTTGCGCCTCATGTCACTGGCAATGAAAATTTCAGCAGCCCGTGTACGTTCATGCAAAGCAGCGTCGGGACAGGGGGGAAGTCTGTCGAAGTCTGCAGCGTGAGCAGTGCCTGGGGAGGGTTGTGGGGGGCTGTGCCTGGTTTCCTGAGGCTCTGTACCGTGTTTCCCGGGCTCCCCAGGGCCCCCCTGCATGCTGTAGCTGCCGTTTCACATGACAGGTTTGGCGCTGGGGACTGGGGACCGTTGGTGGTGCTCGACACGGGGACTTCAGCTGGCGCCTGACCTGTGGGTTTTCCTCTCCCCCCATCCTGTCCCTCTCCCCTTCCTTCTCAGCCCCCAACCCGAGAGCCGGTGCTTGCGCCCGCGCGGAGAGGTGGGCTTGGTGAAGCGCTCCCCAAAACTCCCCACCCTTCCTCTTGACACGAGTGGCATGAACTTGGAGCCGGGTGAGTGCGGGATGAACTCGGTGAGCTGTGGCAACGGGAAACTCCGCCAGTGGCTGATCGACCAGATAGACAGCGGCAAGTACCCAGGGCTGGTGTGGGAGAACGATGAGAAGAGCATCTTCCGCATCCCGTGGAAGCACGCTGGCAAGCAGGACTACAACCGTGAGGAGGACGCTGCCCTCTTCAAGGTAGGACTCAGCCCAGGGCTGAGGGCTGTGGGATGCAGGCAGAGCAGGAGGGGTGCCTGAAGGCTCTGCAGTGGCCCCTTGCTGTCCTGTCCTTGCCACCTGCCTCTGCAGGCTGCATCTGATGGGTGCTCGTGGCCACTGGCCGTCTGCTTGGTGGCCCTGGCTGTGCCCTGGTGTCCCTGTATTTGTTGGGTAAGACTGCCCACTCTTTCTCACTTTTCTGTGTGGAGCTAAGTGCTTGTGAGACTGCAGTACATCTCTTTCCACATTTGTCTTTGATCATTTTCTCCCTTTCCTTATGCCTGCTAAACTTCTTTTCCTACCTTATCATGCTGCTTTTCCCCAGCCTCAATCTGTAGGGAGTAAATTCATGCACATATAAGCACACACACAGCAGTTGTGCTGTTTCAAGCATTGTGGGCTTGTACCTTGTAGTTGATTCATTTTTATTTCCCCCCCCCCCCCCCCTTTTTTTTTTTTTTTTTTTTTTATCTATTTTTCTCTCCTCTGCTC
>NW_009953786.1:4821222-4827218 GCF_000747805.2 Chaetura pelagica | reverse complement strand
CCCCCCCCCCCCTTTTTTTTTTTCTTTTGAATATCTGAAATGTTTCCAGGCCTGGGCTCTTTTTAAAGGAAAGTTCAGAGAGGGCATTGATAAGCCAGATCCTCCTACCTGGAAGACCAGGTTAAGGTGTGCTTTGAACAAGAGCAATGACTTTGAAGAACTGGTGGAGAGAAGCCAACTGGACATCTCAGATCCCTATAAAGTGTACAGAATAGTGCCAGAAGGAGCTAAAAAAGGTAAAGCATCCCAAATTCCCCATGTAACAGTGTGTGAATGTGTCTTACTGTAAGTATACGAAGGCTGAAGTGTGCTTTTTTTGAATGGCCAGGCAGTCTTTTTTAAGTCCATTAAGGAGCCAAAATGCAGGGCTCAAGTGCAGCTTGTCCTGATGGCTCAAGAGGCTGTGCCTGCGGGGGGGCTGGTGGTGTTTGAGTCGGAGGGTTGAAAGGGAGTCCTTGCAGAAGATGCAGACAGGCACCCTCCCCGCGCATCGCTGGAGGGACTGCTCTGCTCGCTGGAGCCTCCCTGCCAGTTCTGCAGAGAGAGAGCCAACGAGCAGCTCAAGGGACAGGCAGAACAAAACAAAAGCACAAAACTGCTTGCTGGATCTAAGTTTTGAATGCAGGGAACGGCAGAGGTGTTTTGAGCCAGGCAGTAGGTAACTGCTGCAGGGGAAAAGCTGGGAGCGAGGGATGCCTGTGGGCCGTGCCTGCTCTCTCCTGGAAGCCCCTGGTGCCAGCTTGCAGGAGGCAAAGGCTTGCCCGAGCCCAGGGAGGGCATTGTGGTACACTGGGTATGACTGGGCAGTGTTTTCTCCTGGGGCGCTGGGGAGCCCAGTGGGACTGACTGCCTCTGGGAGCCACCTGCAAGGGAGGGCTGGGAATCCTGTCCCAGACTGGCACTGAAGGGCATGGTGGTCCTCTGTTTGTTCAAAGGCAGGTGGTGTGGATTTGCTTTCAATGTGCCAATTTTAGATTTCCTTAAGATGTAGCTGACATAATGTATTTTCGTCCCTCTGTTGAACATAGGTGCAAAACAGATCAGCATGGAGGAGCAACCATCAATGATGAACTATCCCTTTCCACTACCATCCTCTTACACTTCACTACCATCTCAGGTATGACATCAGTTACACATTTTGCTTGGTGCTTGTACGTTGAGCAGCATCATTTCTGTGCTATGTGCTATGTCTGTCTTTGCTGGCACGGCTCTCTAATTCTCCCTGGGAAGAAACTTTATTATGAAAACTGAGAAATCGAGAAGCAACTTTTCTAATGTCAGATGGGGCCACAGGGCAGCCGATTTCCCTTGGTGTTGTTTATCCCTGAGTAACAGCTCTTTTCTGTCGGGTGATAGATATCAGTGCGCTGCTGTTCTGTCGATGCCACAATGTAAGCACCCAAAGAAGCCTTGCTCTTCCCAGCAGACATTTGCCAGCAGTGCTTTGACTGCCTTTTGTTATCCCCCCCTGCTTGTTATTTACACCAGTGGCTAGAACTTCATTTGAAAGCCTCATTGGTGGTGGTGGCGATGTGCCATTCATGTAGCCTGGGCAATGCTTAAGACCTCCGCAGGCTTTGGCAGAGAAAATCAAGGAGTTGAAATGTGAAAGCTGACACAACACATGGAGCTAGTTTTGACAGCTGCTGAGTCAAAGACTATCTCATTCAATTGAATAGGTACCGAACTACATGGTGCCCCACGAACGGAACTGGAGGGAGTTTGCCCCGGAGCAGCCGCATCCCGACATTCCCTACCAGTGTGCCAGTGTCCCCTTTGCAGCTCGCAGTCATCACTGGCAAGGCCCTGGCTGTGAAAATGGTAAGACGCTCGTGCTTAAGGTCTCTTGCTGAGGTTGGTCACATGGAAGGATGGCAGATTTCAGGTTTTTTATTTATGATTTTTCACTGGAATTTTAAGTTGGAGTGCTGGGCTCCCTTCATAGAGAGCCACGTGGCCCATGGCAAGAGCCATTGTCCTGGCTCTTGCTTTCACTGCCACCATACATGTGGTGTGTGAGCTACACAGTCCTCTGAGTTGATGCAAGTCAGCCTCTGAAAGTCCTCAGCTGTCTCAAAAGCCCTAAGCAATAAGAAGGCAGCCAACCCCCCAAAAAAGGCCCGACTGGGAACGTGTGTTCTTTAACTTTGCTTTCTGATTTTGGACCTTTTGAGGACCACATCAGTGAGGTTTTCCCTCCAGCCTTGTGGTTTAGAATGGCATTCTTGTCCTGAGAGAAAAGCTGAAATTATTACTAGATTTTAGTGCTGTGGCAGTGGGACAACTTGTCATGGATTGAATCTCTCTTGGGGGCTGGTACAGCAGAAACAGAATAAAGGGTTGTTCCCTTCTCTGGAGATCTCACAGTACCAGTGTCTAAGATAATCGTGGCTTTCCAAGGTCCAGATCCTTAGGAAAAAGCCTGAATTGTGAAAATAGGCAATGCTGAAGCCTGCAGGGTATAAAACATACAAGAAAGGGAACTGTGTACCATAGAGCCTTGCAGGATAACTCACCTGAGGATGCAGATTTTGCTTTGTGAGGAGAAGCAGCTGATTCAGAAGGGCAGGAAAAGATGGGAAACAAGGAAAAACATTTTAGAGCAGAGCAGATACTGTGTTTTCAGAGGACAGTTTTCTAGAGGTTTTGGTGCAGACAAGTAAACTTCTGCTTCTTTAGTTCTGCTAAAAAGCAAATTCTCAGTGCACTGCAACTTACCTGGAAGTATATTGCAATTATTAGGCAGAATCCTTTGCATTAAGAAACAGAGGAAAACACCAGTTGCCTGTGTTATTATCGACTTACTGATAGGCATCTCTTGGAACAGTCTAATACTAGTCCTGGTAATAAAACCTAAATAATCTCCTGCTGCACAATTTTCTTTACCTGCTTTTTAAACAGCGTTGATTTCAGCTTTATTGTTATACTCATCTGTAGTAAAATTCCTTATACAAAATTGATTGTTTTATGCAGGCAACTTTTAAGAGCACTGTAGTCTAGTTAAAATTGTTACTTATTTCTATAATATAACACATTAGGTAAGGAAGAAGTACTAGGGGGAGCACTGAAATGAAAAGGGAGTATTTTATGCAGACCCAAATGAAAATACAGTCCAGGTAATCTCTGGAGAGCTTGGTAGAGTTGGCATACCTGGAAAAACTGGGAAATAAGCCCATTTTAGGAAGAAGGGAGGATGAGAGAGTGTTCCTGCTGGAGCCCAGAACAACTCGCTTTTGCATTGCTGTGTTCTCTGCCCAAGCTCTTCTTTTAGGACTTAGGAGGCTGTCACTGACTTTTGTTTATGAAAACAGGTTGTCAGGTGACAGGAACCTTTTATGCTTGTGCCCCTCCTGAGTCCCAGACTCCTGGCATCCCGATTGAGCCAAGCATAAGGTCTGGTGAAGCCCTCGCCCTGTCAGGTAAGGCCCGTAACCCCCTCGCTCGCTGGAGAGTTTGACAAGAGACTCCCAATTCTGACTTACCCTGGCACTGTCTCTTCTTTCTGATGAAGAAAGAAAAAGAAGGAAAAAAAACAACCTCTTTAATGAATGAATTTGGTGTATAGTCTTAATTCTCTTTTTTCCAGGATACTTACACACTTGCAGCCCCAGCTCCAAGGGATGGAGGTAGTTAAAGTTACTGGAAGTTCCTTGCTGGCTCATGGTGCCAATACTGGGTTGTTGTGTTGAGCCACTAAAGCCCAAGGGAGTTTGGAAATCTTTGGGTTGTCAGTGACTTTAGTTCAATTTTTCATTTGGGAGAAGCTCCCCCAAAAACTGGTGTTACCTGGGTACCTTGTTGTGTTCCTGCTGGTGCTGCCTGGCTTTGCTCTGCTTCGTTATTCCTGGTGAAAAAAAGGCATTTGGGAATGAAAAGGAAAGTTATTTCAGCCAAGTTTGCAGACTTCCAGATGAGGGTGGGGGGTAGAGTTCTGAGTAACTCTAGGAAAAGGTGTGGGAATGTGTTTTTCACAGAAGTAAGGGATAAACTTGTAGTGTGATGGTGGACAGGTTTCTTGAACAGGATTGTTCTCCTGAGTCAGAGTCTGGAGTTATAGATATATATCTATGTGTGTATATATATATACATAATCTCTCTATATAAGATATGTGTGTGTTTGTGTGTATATATGCAAATACATAAATTATGTATAGGTATATGCATGTATACATATACATATATACACTAACATATATACTTATGTGTGTATATATATATTTTTATATATATATATCTAAAAAAATATTTACTGAATGCTGTGTGAATTCTTAGGGGTCAGCCAAGTGGACCAAATGGCCATTTGAAAGTAAGGCTGGAGATTTCAGATACAGCCCTGTTGGAGCTGTAGCCAGCAGTCACTTCTCTTCAGGAAGCTGAATGCAAGTTTGCAGGTCTCCTGTGCAGAAGCCTCTTTTATGCAAAATCTGGGGAGAAACACAGCTACTTCCTGATTAAATCTGAGGAAGTGTACTGAGCTGGTGGGTTTAAGTGTGATGTGAACTTGGAAAATGTGTCAAACAACAATTTTCTGTGTGCAGAATTTTCCTTTTAAATGGAATTGTGAAGTTTGTGGGAGGTTAGTTCCAACTAAATTCCCACATCAGTAGCCCTTATAATAAAATAAGAAAGCATTAATGCTACCTTGTCCCCAAAGTTTTAGTATTTATATTCTTTAGATGCTTTTTGCTAATGTGAGCCTGTCTCCTGAGTGGCAGCGTTCGCCAGGCTCCTCAGAAATCTCACACAAACTTGTCTCTTGACCTCAGTACAGATCTGAAACATAAACCATTTGTACTAATGTATCACGTGTTTTGTTTTGTTTTGTTTTTTTTTCTCCTTGTAGATTGTCGGCTCCACATCTGCTTGTATTACCGTGAAATCCTGGTTAAGGAGGTGACAACTTCTAGTCCTGAAGGTTGTAGGATATCCCACGGCCAAAGCTATGAGGTCAGCAGTCTGGAGCAAGTTATCTTCCCTTACCCAGAGGATAATGGCCAGAGGAAGAACATAGAAAAACTACTGAACCACCTGGAAAGAGGAGTAATACTGTGGATGGCCCCTGATGGCCTCTATGCTAAGAGACTTTGCCAAAGCAGGATCTACTGGGACGGGCCCCTGGCGCTCTGCAGTGATCGACCCAACAAGCTGGAGCGGGACCAAACATGCAAGCTCTTTGATACTCAGCAGTTTCTAGCAGGTAATTCCCACTATGGCTTTGATACTGATGGTTCCCAGATGTGACACCCGGTTGCTCTCCACACCAGCTTACTGGGAGCACTGTTTTACGTTACCTTACGAGTTACAGTAAGAATTACTCCTCATTTCTTCCTCTGGGCAAACACAGTCAAAAGAGTAGTTGGCTCCTGAATAATCCTGTCAAATTCTGTTCTCTGTGCACATTCAAAGCCCTTGCACAAACCAGCAGGAGTGAACTGATGCTCAGCTGGTGACACCCCAAACCTCTCATCTCTTTGAGAAGAGTGAGGACAAACCTTTCAGAATGTTTTTTCCATGCATTGGGTGACAGAGGAAAGCAGATCCTCATCTGGGAGCTGCTGGTGTAAGCCGTGGGCAGATCTCTTGTCTGCCTGACCCAGAATGAGCCTGAGATCTTGCTCAGAGAGTGCAAGGATCAGCAAGAATTTTGGTAGAAAGCCTGCTTTTTACTCTGTGCCAGTGTTTAAAAGATATGTGCAAGGTGAAAAGGATTTCAACAGCCTCTGGAGTTTCCAGGTTGCTCTGAGCCAGGAGGTGCATTACCTCTCCAGAGCAATGTGAGAAAGTCTCGTTTTGCACAGGGCAGTTGGGAGCATCAGTACAGAGAGGGCAAGAGCACACTTCAGGGCAGTGCCTTCTCCTTCCAGCCCATGCAGGGGAGGGGGCAGAGCCTCAAGCCTGCTTCCCAGCACTTCTGAACAGTTAAGAGGGAGGAAAGCTGTCCAGCCAGAGAAACTAGTGGGAGCTGGTCATCATTGCAGAGGACAGCTTGGGCAGCA